>NC_142205.1:56490500-56814000 GCF_049639895.1 Pseudopodoces humilis
TTCAACGTGCACAAGCACACACGTAAAATATAGCCCCTCCTTCTAGAAAAGTTATTCCAAAAACCCAAAGGTAAAGCTAGGGGTGTGGTTATGATGAGATAGTGCCAGCCACTCCTGTTTTAAAGATATCTTGTGATATCCAAGGAATATCTCTTGCTAACCAGCTTCTCTATTGTGCATATCGAGTAATTACTTTTTTGCCACCTTCTTATGCATCTTCACTGTTCCTTAGAATTACAATAATAATAATAATAATTATTTTTTTTTCATCTTACTTTTGATGATTTCAGGATTTTACTAACTGGTGAGTTGATAAATTTAGGAAAACTGTTAGAAGTATGCTACTCACAGTACTTTAAGTATGTTCACAAGTTAAAGGTGTACTCTTTCATTATTGCATAACTATTTAGAACTGATAGGCAATGTCCACACATCATGTGCACAGTACTTCCACTTTAAAAAGAAATTACTGGGGACATAATGAGAACTTAAAACTGTGAGGTGACATTTGCCTACATCCCATCAGTTAAGATTAAACCTTAATATTTATTATCACAATGAGTGATTGCTTTATAGTCTTGAATCCAAACATTACTGTGGCTATACAAAGAGGCTCATACTTTGGTATGCAACAGTAGATTAAGACTTGTTAAAAGAAAACTAAATTTGGCTATGTTAGATAGTTTTCAAAAAGAGTGTTTCAAAATAAAGTGTTAAATTCTTTAAAAATGGTCCTTCAAAAATGCATTACAATTGGATTCATTCTGTTTCTAAGAACACTGCTGTAGACCAGATTCAGACACTGTTGTTCAAAAGTAAAAGGTATTTATAATATTCCTAATTTGGAAAATGCTTATACTAGAACTGTTTATTGACAGGACAATAGATTGTTCTTTTTAACTGACAAAATTAAAATACTGTCAGTTAGTCATATATTTTGCTAGGGAAAAAATACACTAAATAAGCCATCACCCTGAAATGATTATAAGAATTTCTATTGGAGTAAGACACACTTATCTAACTCTTTATTTATCAGTGGGGGTAATTCTACAAACTTAAGAGAAAGTTTCTGCTCTGTCTTACTATGAATTGTTGCTGCTGAAATCCCTCTCCTGTTTAAAATCACTTTATTTAGAATGATGTACATTTTGAGCATTGGAATATATTTGTAAACCTGGTAGTTACCGTAACAAGATGAGGTTTACATGTCTGTCCACATCAGCACCATGTACTCAAGATGGATTTCAGCTGCCAAAAAGGTCAATCCAAACTGCTTGCACAAACCTGTCTTTATGCTCCTGTTTATTATGCTCCCATGTAGTCGATGTCTCGTGCACTAAAACAGTGCAGCCATATGTCAACATCTCTCTGGTGGTTCCCAATGTTCTAAACAAGAGCAAGGGTGCACTGAACCTCCCATGTAAACTTTATACAACAGATTCAGCAGAACTGTAATTATTTACAAAATGATGGCATGAGAAATCTCTGGATTTATATCTCACTTTAAAATAACAGGGATTGTGTCCACATAATTCTTGAGTTCATGGTAGGTTTCTAATTTACTTTCTCATTTTTGGTATGATAAGACACAATTCAGCATTCTTTAAAAATCAATGTCAGTAAATTTTTTAAATTATTAATATCTTTCTAAAACAGCACTTCTCTCTCTCGCTGGTTTTCCTCTATTTTTTTTCTTTTAATAAAGGCACTATATTTCATTACAGATGAACCTGTATGTTGAGTTACTGGCACTACACAACACTTGCATCTTGGATTCTGGCTTTCCCTGGATAGAAAGGAATAAGCAAACAAGGAAAGCACAGAATTCCCTCAGCTGAAGAGGATAACTGCAAAGCATCATTTGTAGGTAAATTTCACCAGACTCCACTTTTGAGCTTCTATCAAAGCCTGACATATTTTTCACTATGTCAGGTCCTCAGCTGGCAGACAAATGACTGTGGTTTTGCCACTGTTCTTTGCAAACAAATGGAACAGGACAGCAGAGAAAGTCAGGCTTACCTGAAACTAAGTGCACTCTGGGATTCTGACCCCAGCTCTACAGGACTATTGCTCACCAGTCCTCCCTTAAATTTGTGTCCATCTTCCTGCTTACTTTTACAGTCTTTTAAATACTTTTCCTCTCCCCTCAAACAGTACATGTACAATGAATCAAGCTGCTTCTGTAAGATCAGACTAAGTGACTAAGTAAATATGACACCTTGGTTTTTAACTTAGTAGCCACAATGTTTATGAACATTTGCATTGACTGCTTTTCAGTTGCTTTGACATTTTCATATGCAATTAATGTACACTAAGGTATTCCTACATAGTGCATATTGAATTACCTTTGCTTCACGTAGAAAAGCATGCCGTTGTTTTTGTTGCAAAGCTAATATATAATGAAATAATAATGATTATTTGTAATACAGTGTTGCTTGTCTTAGGATCTCAAATGATTGAATATAATGAAGTATTTATTATTTCTAGTTCAGGACAAGCAAACAGTGTTAAATGGCTTCTCCAGAACCCAGGGCTTTTGGTCCTCTGCTCTAGCCACTCTTACTACAGTTTGTTATTTCTCTATGCTGGTGGGCCTCTTGCCTGTGTTTAAGACAGTTAAATAATGTAATTAAACAATTAAGATGATTGTCCTTAAATGATCAATTAAGACAGAATTCTAAACATGCTTCCTCATTTGGAATTTAGCCTACCTTCTATCTCCCTCTGTGTATGAGAGACAAGGCAGCTAGGTTAAATTCAGAAATCACTGTACTTCTTATGTTATGTAGTTTATTCTAAGCTTACATGAGTGCTATGTGGTGAGTGCTCCTTTTTTAGGGAAAACTTAACATCTACACAGCCAATCAATGCAGCCAGCAGCTGCATGGATTTAACATGAAGAAAAGACAACTTTTACTTCTTTGTGTACCACATATATATCTTACTTTCTTCAATATCTGGCTGATGTAACAAGTGAGTGCTAGAGTTGCAATGGAAGTCCATGTTAAACATCTGAAGTTTGCTGAAGTAACCTTCACACACTTAATTAGAAGATTTTTTGTTAATTATACTGGAACTGGAACATAAAACCAAAGCCAGTGATAGCACATTTGCCACACCTCTATTTAAATAATTACCAGGCAGAACTGAGCTGATGGAAATAGAGATGCTACAGGGACTTTGTCATATGTAAATAAAACTGGCCTGCCTAAAACATGCTTCATCTCTAAATGTAGATATTGAAATTTAATTTAAAAGGAACAATATTTAAATAAAAGATTACCCACTTAAACAAGTTTTCTCTCCAAGCCTCCCTCTCAGTTTTAAGTCACTCTGTTTAGATCCTTTGCAGAACTGGTGTCTTCCTTTACTACTTTCAATCTGTATCATAAACATTCAGCGTTATTACAGACATCATGGTATCAAACTCCAGATAGTCTGATGTTTTAGGGGAAAAAATTAGACTATTTAAAGTGATTATAACTTTCCATTTGATAGTTTAACATTCTACAATCATTACTGAGTCTGGAAGCACTGTTAACCTGTTCTGGTGAGACAAACATGTCTTTTCTAATGTTTACTGAGATATTGTAAATTACTTAACATACAGCAGAGTACGTTTTTCTCAGTTAATCTAGATCTGATCCCTGAGGGGCTATTTATTACATATGTATACAACCTGTCTGTAGAAGTGAAGTTAATGTAATATGACACAAGTAGCACACATTGTTTAAATGTGTTCCAGAAAGTTAGCAAATTTAGTTAAAAGAATACTTACATGCTCTTCTGCCTGGAAAACAATGAGAAAAAGGGTTCTAAATATTAAACACTGCTGTTCACTGTAGGTGGCCAATTAATACACTGTATCCAAGCTGGAACAAATCCTTCAAATATATACATAAAGCATATAATCTCTTATCTGCTTAGGCATGATCAAATTTTTAACAAATCCTAGTAACTTCAAACACAGCTTTAATGGGATGTAGTACTAAAACATGCAAAGTAAAGAAGAGAGTTTTTAAGAACATAATCTGTTTTAGAATGTTTCAAGAGAACTGCTTTGAAATGCAATTATAATCTTAACCCATGAGTAAATGTGTGCCATCTTGCAGAATTAAGTTACACGAATTAATATATAGAAAAAGATACCCTCTTGTTCCTAACATCTATCACAAATTGAAAACGAAGGTTTACATCTCAAGATACAGAAGTATCTCGAGATGGTTCTAAAGGGTAGCTATGTTTAACACAGGAGCACATTTATGGCTACAAGTTTGGTCCCTGTAAAAGTTTTATTTGATGATGAGAGCGTTTACTTGAGAGAGAATCCTAACAGGATTTTACAACTATTCTGTGCCCTGATAAATAGTTGGAATATATTTTAAGAGCATCTATCTGACTTCTGCATCTTTATCTCACTAAAATTAACACAACACATCTTTTTCTCAGGGTGCAAAAAGCCCAGAGTGGGAGTCCCCAGACAGTCCCAGCTTTCCCATACATGTAGAGTGAAGACACTTATTCCAAAGCCTGTGCTTCCAGTTTCCTTCTTGTATGCAGAAAATGAGTTTTTCACACTGTTTTGGTGACTTTTTGTTCTGGTTTATAGTTCACTAGTCTGCATGACCGAAAAAGAGACATAGTTTGAAAACAGCAATATAGGTTTAGAATTGGTTCAATTACTTCGAAGACAAAGTGCAAACTGTTTCAGGTCACAGAATCTAGAATCATTTCAGTTGGAAAAGACCTTTAAGATGGTCAGTATGTTCTGTACAGAGAGGAACAACTCAGCCTAGCTGCTTCTCATTCTGAGACAAAAATTAGCACCTGGTAATTCAAATTTCCCTTCTTTTCCCAAAACATGTTGGGATTCCTGATTAAGAAAAGAAATACACTGTATGCTTGAGATGCAAGCCATGTAAGCAAATACAGTAAGCAAACCTTTAGACTATTTACAGACCACCCTGTTAAAGAATGTCAGTAAACATCTCTGTGAAGATGCTCTTTACAGTGCTTTGATGTTAAAAGGAAAAGTCCAAAAGCAGTGGATTTTGCCGTATATGGTAATGGTGCAAGGTGTGATTTTGATTTTGATTCTGTGAACAGTCACAGACTCAAAAAAAGATGCAGAAATATAATTGAAATTTCAGGTAGAATTTAGAAAATAATGAAAAGGCTATTCAGCTTCCACCATATATAATCAAACTCTAAAAGTTTTCATTTTTGAAGTCCTGAGTGCCTTCACTGCTGCTTTCATGCCTGCCTCTGAAAACATGAGCTACCACACAGCTGAGCAGCTCATGAGATCTTAATTCCTGCCTAACCATGAGATCCTGAGGATCTCTGGCCAGTTTGTAGACATTTACGATGAGCTTCAAAAACCAATACAATAGTAATGACAGCTTCTGGTTTTTTAATACATGGCAAAGGGTTAGATTACCACTACTTTTTATTTCTAGTCTAGCACTTGCAGAATCCACTATACTCTGCCTAAAAAGATTCAGATCCTTTGCAAAGCAAATTATCACTGCAGCCTGGAAAAGAAATGGACATGTATGTATGAAGAGCAGGTAGAATCATTGTGCTGAAGCTGTACTGGGAAAATCAAGGTTTGAAGGTTTCTGTTCCATGACTAGAACAAAACAGGAAAAGGTGTGGAACTGGAGTTTTGTCTCATGCTTCAAAAACAGTATTAATAATTTGTAGGGAAAAAAAATTGTCAGCCCATAAACAGATGATTCTAGCACTAGTAAGCTCCTGGGTCTCTTGCTGCTAGAGGGAAGGCTTCATCACTAAGTCTGACAACACTGTCCATACCTGCTCCAAGGAATTCATCTGTAGTGGTCAAGACTCAAGGGAAGGGTAAGTGTCCCTTTATTCCTCTGAGACCATTATGGCTTCTACTAATCACAGCAGAGGAAAAGTTTGAGTCCTCTGTAATGGAAGAAGGACTATGTAGCTTCCAAGCCCCATGTGTAACATCTTAATTGTTTTGGAGGTTGTCATGGCCACTGGAAGATTTAAAGAAAAACAATAACAAAACAATCCCCAACAAAACCAACAAAACCACAACAAACCAAACATCAAAGAAACCTACTGAAACTTATATTATTCTTGAAGTTATGCTGGGAGAGGGACTTCTGCTGCTCTAACAGAACCAAGTGCTCACCTCTCAAACATCTTATGGCAGGAATTCAACATGCACCTCTGCCTTCACCCCTTTCCACTGAATAACTAGATGCTCAGTGGCTCTGGTGCCTTCCAAGTCCTTTCTCTTTCTATAAATAATATTAGTGTTTCAAGTCTACTGTGCCACAAGCACAACATGAGAATGGCAGAATGGAGTTCGTGAGCTCCAGCCCTTAGTGTGGAGTGACATTGCTTGTACCTTTATATCTGTGTTTTCAGAAAAATAGAATATTTTTCTGAAATGCCAAGCTAACATCTACTATACATTTCCCAGTTTTTGCAGTACTTGAAGGTCTTTCCTAATTAATAGCATCCTGAGTAGGAGAGAAATAAGAACTTATATTGAAGCCTGTTGTTTCCTCTTAAAATTAATAAGAAAGCTGTTTTCATTTTTTGTTTGCTAGAAAGATTATACTAATTCTTCCACTTTTACTATACAACATGCTGATTTGAACTATATTTACTACAAACCTTATTTATGTAGCTTTCTATATCTATGATAGCTCTTGTTCTAAAGGAAATAACAGGGATGTCAAGTACCCAAACAGAAGTAATTCCTTTTGTAGTCAGTATAAAGCAAGGGAAAACAAAGAACTCTGCTGTAATCTGTACTAGTTTGGAAATGCCTCTAAAATGCATACAAGACTAAAGATTCCAAAACAGGATCTTGATACAAATCCTAGTGAGTTTAACTGAAAGACCCTCCACACCAAACAGGCCAAATTCATCAGTTCTGAAACAAGTCCTAGTATCTTTACAGTGTTTTGAATGTTCTCCTCCATGTTCACAGGAGATGACAAATATATTCAAGTACAACATTTATATTTATTTGAACATTTATTCCTGGTCCCAGTAAAGTCACTGCAAATTCTACTAACCTGGAGAATGTATTTATGTGAAAACCCTTCTCCATAGCTTCAGCATTATATAATCATTGAAGTTTATGAGTTAGCATTTTCTTAAACTGTTTGACTAATGACTAAATTTTTTTATCAATGACATATACAACAGAGGTCATTTTATCAAAATATTCTAAATTATATGCCTGGTTCCCTTTGAAGAATTAAAAATAAAATATAAGTATTTATATGTTTTTTTTTTAGACACAGAGGCACTAAAGAATAGGGAAAAGGCAATTTTCTCAGTACTACACAACAACCTAGGAACAGGTTAATAGGGCACAACAAACTGTTGCAATCATCTTGTCTGATCTCATGAATAGCATCGGTCAAGGACTCTCTGGAGTTTAAATAAATAAATCTGGTTTAAAACAGAACATATCTTCTAGAAATAAATGGATGGAAGTAAGAAATCAAGTGTAATTCAAAGATGTTCAGTGACTGTCCTGTTCTTGCACTGCTCCAAAGGTTACTTACCTTCTCTCCTCAAAATAACACTTCAGTTGAAGTCAAAATTTTTCTAGCTAAGCTATTAGTTGTCCTGACTTCTAACTTTGTCTTCTAGAATGAAGAGCTCTTTATTAGAAGATTTCTGTTCCATATATACACACTTATATGGATGAAAATGAAAGAATAGGATTTCAGTTTTCGGTCTGATTGGCAGTAAGCCAGTGACTATGATCCCCAAGAATACCATCCCACAACTACTGCTAAGTATAGTTTTACATTCACTTTTGAAAATAATGCTTAATTCATACTATTTTTATATAAAATTAATGACATACAGAAAGCACATTATCTTTACATATCTTTACAACAAATTAATTCAAATTGTATTGTAGTTACAAGGGAATTAAAAAACAAAAAAAGGCATCTTGCCTCAGAGTCTTTGTGAACCTTTGTCTTCATCAATTTGTTTTCCTGATATTTAGCCAAACTCCTAGGATTCACCTATATAGAGATTTAAATTTATACATTAGCTATTTTTTAAAAAAACTATATGGACAATGTAAATCTTTCTTTCTCTTTTAAGAAAACAAGAAAAAATCTTTCAGTATTCAGTTGTGCTAATGCATATTTCCACAAAACCCCTGAAAATTATATACAAATCTCTGGCCTATACAGGTTAGTGTATGACATGAAACTAAGTTGCGTCACTGAAACTTCTATTCCAGCCTCTCTCATGCTATTAGACATGGCTAGAGATAGACAATTAAGTCTGATAAATTTCTATTTGAATAACAGCCATCTCTTTTTTTTAAATAAATTTTCTGAAGTGCTCTCCAGCTCAAGGAAAGAAAAAAAAAAAACAGAGGAAACAACAAACATCCAAGAACTTCACTTACAATTTACTTCAAGAAATCCAATACATATATTTTCTGAATAATAATTTTTTGTGTAATGTCACATTTACAAGCATTTTTGCTTATAAAGATATAGATGGTCCATTGATAGCAAAGCTAAGAAAAGAAGGTTTTAAATATAAGAAGATTGGTGCCTAGGTTTGGTTGGTGCATTGCCAGCACTTTAGACTCTTAACACTACAGAGACTATTTAAAGATACTTATTTAAAGTACACACTCACCTTACTTAAATCACATTACAATTACACTTAAGTTGCCTTCCATACTGAGAAAAAGATTAATAAAGGTGAAAAAAAGATAATGTTTCTCTAGTTTGCCTCTGCAGGCCTAGATGATATCAAGATGCTTTAGATAGAACTAAGCACTCCAGCTAAATAACTGGTAAGGTATTAATTTTATCAAAATCTACATGCACTAAATGATTTGAAACTTCACCCTTCAGAACAAGTATCTAGGTCCTTACTGGTTTGTTTTTCTTCATTTTCATTTTCTAAGAGTAATAAAGATCTTGGGGTAGGGCATTTCCTTTGGATTAATGACTGGCTGGGGTTAATGGCCAGGATGTTCCTTGGGCCATCAACTCCTCCCAGACGGTCATTAATCCCCAGGAAATGCTCTGTGCCTCAATCATTATTGCTTAATTTCAGTGCAAACAAACTACTGTGGCAGACAGCGTGCTGTATGCTATCCCTTAAACACAAGCAACACAGATTCACTTCATTTTATCAATTGTTTACTGTACGGGCTATTTTCTGTAGCAGGAGGAAATCACAGATCTTTTGACTGCTCTATGAAATCTGTTGGTTTCCCCCATGATCATTTGATACACTGGACTATTTCTGCAAGAGTTACTCTGTTTATCACTTATGCTGTCATTGTTATCATCTATCATGGAAGGCCATTGCTCACTATATTTTCTGGCAAAATTCAGATAACTGCCCTAAATATTACTTGCAAAACATATTTTCCAATGACAGTGTTACCTACCCATGCACACACATCATCCTAAGTATGAGGTTATTAAATTTTAAAGGATACCTCATTTGACACATCTTGACATTTACTGTATCATTTCAGGCATGCCACAGAGTTATTAAATTATCAACAGTAAAATATAACATGGACTTTCTCCAGGCTTGTGCTATACAAATATTTACTAGAGCACATAACTTTGTTATATTTCTCTAGTCTACTTGATAATCCCCTGATTAGACATCCACATGCTTGGTGGAGCCAAAGAAAAACTGTAAATGGTCAAAGGCGATGTAGCATATTTGTTTTTAAAGGCTAACTTTACAATAGTTTGACTTCAGAAAACTATTTAATCAAACTGGCCAACTTCATTGATTTCTCAGCTTTGGGACTAAAACAAAAGGATTCAAAGAAGCTATTAGTGATAGCTGAAAGCCACTTTTACTAAAGCTTTAAGAGCTGAAAACTTTAAGAATTTGGATATTGCTAACTAATTGGGGCACTTATGCTCTGCCTTTTATGTGAAAAACTTCAAAATACAAGACAATGGGTAAGTGCTTATGGACAAAAGCATTTATTCTTTCCCAAACTTTTATTCTCAATTCAAGTTCCAGTATAAGGGCAATACTATGCTAAAATAAGTGGAATTACATAAGTAGAATAAATGGAATTTAAATTACCATTTTCAAGGACCTTGTGTATTCTTCACAGTTAAATGCGTTTACCATGCATTAAATTTCTCTGTGGTATGAAAACTATCCACTGCATCCTTCCTGTAGTTATTCACAGCCTTACACTCTTGTGCTAGAAACCTCAGTGATTTTTTTCTCCAACTCAAAGAGAAGATTTAGCTGTGAAGGCAGCAACAGAGAAGGTGGTTGGGTTATAAAAGTTATTATTTCCTTAAAATCATCACTATCTTGACTGGGAAGAGCTTGTACTACAAAACCTGAACATATATCTAGGCTGCATTTCCAAACACGTTCACCCACCTCACATAAGCAAGCTGAGTTCCAAGAAAAGATGCAGGAAGCTGAATTAGTACATTCCATCACTACTGTTCTGATAAAAAAGTTCAAACCCTGGTTCAAACCATAATGGTTTGCAGCATGTCTGTGAAAAGCCTGGGCTGAAGTGCGGCTAACAAACTTGAGTTGGAGGCAGTAAGGCAGGGAGACCTCTTGCAGAAACTCTTTTGACAATGCCCTGACCATTTCCCCTGACAAGGTTGGCTTTTATACGGGCCTGCAGTTAAGGGGTTGTTCCAGGCAATTCTGTTATTCCACATGTTAATACATATAAGAGAAAAATATCCCCACAAAGGGTTGTCTTGTTTGTTTAGACTACAATGTAGTAACAGGAACTCACACTTCTAAATAAAAATAGTTTGATATGTACTGTACTGAAGAAAGTCACCAGTCAAAAAGGGAGGATAGAGCTCAAAGCAATGAGCTTTGATAAGTACACAAAAAAAAAAAAAAAAAAGAAAGAAGTACACAACAGGCTGAAAAAAGAAAAAAAAAGAAAAGAAACAGCATCAACTATATTTCAGATCTAAATACAGCATTTTAATCTAAAAAGTATGAACAATTGGTTGAGTGAAGTCACCCAGGTCATTCTAAGCATACAGATGTCAGGTATTGAAAAACACTATTGTACTTTGATTCTCTGAACAAGAATTTCCAGTCTTTTCCTGCATGGTTTTGCTTTCAAGTATAAGCAGACCATGTTCATTAAAACCAGATGCTACTGTCTCTTTGCTCCATTTCAGTTATCAATATCATGTTTGAAAGATTCAAAACATTTTAATAAAAATTTAACTGTGTTTGTGATCACATCAGGCAAGGCTGGGTTAAGATGCCAAATTCCACAGGCCTTCTTGCAAAGAGAAAAGAAAAAGCTAAATAATTAAAACTGTACTCCCCTTTTTCTTTAAAATAGTTTTAAAATTACTTGTGCATTCCAGAACAAAAAACCAAACAAATAAAAATATCATCAAACTCAAACTAAAGCTAAAACCCGAGGTAATAAGAAAACATATGTCATCTGATGGCACGCCCTGCAGATTTCCTGTCAGCTGGATGGGGAACCAGCCATGCTTTTCCCCTGTTTTCTTCTATTGAGGGAGGCTTTAAGAGGAGGAAAATGCAGAATACATCTACTTTGACTCCGCTTTTACTTTGGTGGTAAATGTTATTCTAAGGGGATCTATTCTCTGCTTCCTGCATGTTACTCCAATAGCTGAAATGGATTTGGTCCAGAAAAATCACATCTTCAAAGTATGAATGCTTGGTTTGCAGCTCAAGCTCGTTTTCATATTGTGAGATCTACTGGGCTCCAGGGCTTATGCAAAGGTCAGAAAGCATTGCTCTAATTTGGGTTATTATCATTATGGGAGCTTTTAATGGATTAGTGTTGTACATTTCCCTTGTTTGGGCAGATACACAGAGTATGGTGCTTGGCTGTGCTCTGAGCGGCTTCATTTCCATTTTTGCATTTCTCAGATTTTTTACCATTTACCAGGTAACAGCTATAATATTATTCTCAAACACTCCATTGCTGGCAGTTGTTAGATAAGGCCCCAGAGCCTGTGCAGATCCCATTACCTTTTGATTTATTGAATTTTCTTCTCTTTGTTGATGTTTCTCTACCAAGCACATTTTCTTCCTTCTAATTATGTTACAGATTCCTATAACAAGAACAGCTCCTTCATTTTTTTTTTCACATATAGTGTTTCTTTTCATTATGAAATATCTGTATTTGCAAGAAGCTACTGTCCTCCATTGGAACCTTGTCATGAATGATTGGATCTATCCTACTTCATTGTGAACACTCATTTCCAACACAGAACAGCTCCAGAGGAAGACAGTCTTGGTACAAGTGATAACATCTGAGTCTTGACACCAGTGAATTAAGCAGTAAAAATACTTGTTTAACCCAGGACAGAATTTAATTCCAGAACTGGAATAAAAAAAACAGGGTGAGGATGGCTTCAAGGTATATTTATGTGGGGAAACCTGCAAATATGTCCTAAAAGTTCTAATTTTTCCTATGGAATGTCTATTTCACTTTCCACTCCTAAAATAATACACAATGGATCTTCCAGTGAGATTATGAATAGCTGTATATTCCAGTAACAGGTAACACATTGTTCTTTTTACTTTCTTTGCCTATTTTTAAAACAATTTCACTGAGACAAGGATAAATAGGTAGTGTTGTGAGTAACTTTACTGGTCTTTTCTATGAGAAAGGTGAAATTGCCTTAAAATTACCTTACTTCAAAAAAATACTTTATTTTGAAAGCATAAGTAGGAAACCTCCCTTGGAGAGGTCCAAAGACACTTTATATATTCATATGTTTCATATTTCAAGACATTTTAATGTATATACATCAAAATGTAAGGGGATAAAATGCATCTTTTAAACAAGTAATACACTCCACAGGCCTCATTTTAGACAATTCATTTTGAAATAATCAAATGTCCCTACATTCTTAAGAAAGAACTGTGAAAAATACAACCCTGGTAGATTCCAAAACTTGGCTCATGAGCACTGTTAATTCACAGATTTCTATTTCACAAATCACAATTCTGCTTAGTAATGCAGTTCTCCCCCCTGATAATTTCCATCTACCAAACCACAGCTAAATGCTGTAAAAACAGCAGCATTCTGTCTGCAAAGCTGCAAATTGCAGGGTCCCACTGTGATTGTGAATTAGATGAAACACACCTGATGTGACTGCAAACACATAAAGAAGTACTGTGTGGCACCACATGTATGTTTTGTTCTGATCCACACTAACAAATGACTGGGAACTCTGAGCAGGAGAACTCTGAGAACTCTGAGATGGAGTTTAGTTCATTTTAGTTCTCCAAGCCATGAAATCCTTTTCCAGCTGGAAGTTTTGCCTGGGCAAACAAAGTGGATTCTGGTGATTTGTCAGAGATTTGCAGATAGCCAGAAAAGGAAGCCTTATCTGTAGACCTGGTCTGCATCTGTACAAACTCTCTGGTATCTACACATGCAGCTGATCCAATGCCAATGGGCTTCACTGGGCCCTTCACACATCCACTATACCAAGATTTCCTTTCAGAAAGAGTCAGACAGATGTATTCATGATCTTGGAAATCTTATTTAGTAAAACCTCAATGATTCTAAGAGAAGTGCTAATTTTAACCTTGATTAACTATATTGTTCCTTTTTTTCTATAAGAGGTTTCCATTCTCTCACGGAGTAAAGATAAATAAATACTTCTCCTGGTTTAGGGCAAATTTTGGGAGGAAAACTCCAAATGGGGTCCCTCTAGAAAAGCAAATTCAAGTGGTCCCTCCCCCAGCTGGTTCAGGAAAAAGATTTCCTTGGAGAAAAGTGGGAAAATCTGTTTATTTAACAAGAAAAGTATTCACAAGCATAAAAAATTAATAATATTAAACAATAAAACCTCTTGCTGTTCTGATGAGATGGGAAATTCAGAAAGTCCTTTTCATGGGGTGTAGCTCAGCTTGCTCAGTCTCTCATCAGTCCCTCTGGTGCTGGAGTGCAGCATCCTGGGCCCTGGTGGGCTACAGGTGTGAGCTCCCAGGGTTTTCCTGGGTTTTCAGTCCAGAGCAGAGCCTACCAGTTCCAAGAGGAAGAAAAGCCACAGTCCAGGGAACTTCTCTGCCTCAGCTAACTAAAAAACTAACTAAAAAGCCAAGGAGAGCTCTGTCCTGCTGTCTGTCCATGCTGTAGACAGCACAGTCCAGGAGAAGGATGTGGAGGAGCAAGTGCAGTTTCTGCAAACAAACTGCGCCTTCTTCTTTCCCTCCACTTTGCTCTCGGAACCAGTCTGAAAGGTGCACAACTTAATATCCAGCATAAACAGAAGAGACAACTGGGGATACAAGCATCATAAAGTCACCCCAGGACAATACTACTAAACTTACTTCATTCAAATGGAACAAATAAGAAATAGGTATAAATGTTCCGCTTTGGATAAAGGCTTTCCATAGCTAATGGCTGCTAGTGAAATCTATTTATCCATCCTGAATGCCAAGGAGCACTGGACACTTCTTAACCACATAATGGAGCTCAGTATTTTCTAGTGTCAAGCTGACATCATAAATTCTCATTTATCCTGGGAATCCTGATGGCTAGGCATGACTTTTTAAGAGATTTTCTTTGGATGAAAGGAAGAATTCCTAAAATAGAAGGCATTCTGTCTCATATGTCATGCCTTCAGGGTGTGGCTGCTCTTACTTGGAAAGCTTCACCTCTTAGGTTAACTGAGATGATTTATATAGCACTAAAGACAGTTGTCTAAATAAAAGAGAGGAAGGAAAATCACGTTGTAGGGCCACCATGATGGTTAAAAGAGTGGCTAAATTCAAACAATCATACAAATTTTCCTGTTTATCAAGTAAAACCTGAGGTAGTCACATACTGTCTGCCAGAGAACCTCATTTTAAGGGCTTCCCTTCTGTTGGCATTTTTGGTAGGTTTAGAACTTCACCTCCAATGTCCTCAGGCAATCTGTGCTGCTGTTTCTGTCTCCTGAGATCATGTGCCATGTGTATTTGAAACACAAGGATTGACAAGAGATTCCTGCAAAGGAATTTTCTGTAACAGGTACCCCAGGTACTACTCTCTGTATCCTTCTACTTATCCTTCTATTCCATGATGTTTTCTTTGAGGAAGAGTCTTGAAACTGTGCATAGGTCACATCTGACACTTGTGGATCACAACACATTAGTAACTATAGTGCACAAAGGAAGCTGACAGTTATGCTGGCCCTTAAAACCCTTGTGCATTTAAAAAAAAATAAATTGTTGGATTGTCTGTACTGACAATTAAGGAGTCAAATGGAATTTTAAAAGCTCGAGGAACTTACATTTCTGGGTTTACTTCTTGTCTAAGGGCCAACTCACTATATGTAGTAGGATGAATTAGTAAAAGCAGAAGAAAAATATGCAATGTCTCTGGCAATGCTTCCTTAATTTCCTCCTACTGTCATCACTGGCACCTATAAGTAAAAGCTCAACTATCAGTAAAATGGCTAAAATTGCTAGACAGCAACGGATTAGTAAAAAATTAAGTGATGAGGCTGGGATTTCTTGACACTCCATTTAAAGCCTTTCCTTGTAACATGTCATGAAGCATCTGCTACGCTGCATGGTGCTAAGTGGAGGCTAATGACCCTTTAGGTCCCCTGGCAAGTTCTCCTTGACAACAAAGTGTAAATGGCCCTTTAATACAGACAACCCCTATTGAAATGAACCTTCCAAAGCCAATAAGGAGTACTGGGGTCTTCTTTAGCAGAGCATCGCATGTCTTTGAGGCTGCAGTGAAGGACCTAAGTTAGGAGAAAAATGGTTTACGTAGGCTTTACAGGTGAGCAGTAACATATTTCCCTGAGTTCTGTGGTTTGCTGTAAAACTGCTTGTGGGGGAAGCACATCTTGAATAATGTACACAGGAAGATGAATCAGAAGGAGAACATTTTTTACAAATTAAAAAGCAGAGAAGGTATACCTAAAAAAAAAAATCTGTATGCTACGAAAGAAAGTAAAAGTTAGCCTCTTTTCATTTGTACTAAGAGAAATCAAATGCCAAAAGAAACCTGGAAAATAACAGAAATATAAAACCTAGAATTTACATGGATGCTTTTGAACTTCCTTAAATATAAATTTTATGACATTGAGACGATTTTTCAGGGACAAAAAAGAAAATAAATAACTTTACTTAGTAATTGAATGGAAAAATTAGCAGCAAGGCTTTTGACTTAATTTCAGATCTGACATTATCTGGAGTAGTAACCATTATATGGTTATTTACTTCAGTTTAGTTATTTTTTAAATGAGAATACAAAACTTAAATGATAAAGGAAATTTTACAGCTTCTCTTTTGTATAACAATTTAAAAATGAAACCCCCTAATTTAAAGGCTATTAATGCAGAAGGTAATTTCTTCTATTGAATAGTTTATAGAGGTATCAAATTGCCCACGGCCCCCAGTAAAAGTGAGACTGACAAAATGGAGTCCAGAGGAAGATCACTAAACTCATCTGGAGCACATGACACAAGAGAAGAGGCTGTGAGTTGAATCTCTGAAGTCTTGGGGTTTCTCTTGTCCAGCTGTTCAGCTATCTAAAAGCCAGTCAGGGTATTTGCAGAGCAGGGGACTGAACCAGATAACATGCAGACCTAAAGTACAATTCTGTACATGTACATTGATATTAAATTTTGATGCATATTTCAACAAAATTTTATTGGCCAAAAACACCCCTCAAACCATGAAACAAACCTCATTTTAAGTGATCCAGCATAATATACATCACTGTTATGATCAGTGATGCAACTCTTTCATTGTCATTAACTACCATGAATTACCTTGCCCTCTTTCCTAAGTCCTTAAAGTGTCCTGTAAGGTATTACAGTTATTACCATATGTGGTTAAATTATAAGCAGACATGGCCTTAAATTAGAACTTCAGATACCCTCTGAACTTGTGAAAAAGCAGGATCCCAAGTGAAACTTTGAAAGGTTTTAAGACTGAATTTAGGAGGAGTTTATTCTGTCAATGTCCTAAAAGAAATGGTTTGCCCAGCCCTTCAGGAAGCACAGGAGAATGAGATCTTGGCTCTGCTAAAATTACATTAATTTTGTTGCAGTGAAATTACAATTTCCTCAGTTTGTATATTATATAGTCTCAAAGATTGTTCACTTCATTCCAACATCTTTTTGATGCAAATAAGAATGGCACACAGAAGTTGAAGCTATCTTTGGAAAGTGTCCCATGGTCTCTTGAAGAACTTTCAAAAAAGATTCTGCCTTAAATCTCTGGGTACATTTATAAAATAGTTTTATAAAAATATGTATGTAATCACAAATTATTTTAGTCTTGACAAGAGTATTTGAATTTAAAGAATATGAGTCATAAAGACAAAACTTCAATCAGATAGTAGAATCCAATTTAAGAATCCCATTAGCTTGCATGTGACTTTCTTGAGCAGTACATTCCAAAGTATTTCCAGCAAAAAATAGTAAACATTGATAGAAAAGTGTTCTCTTCTCCATGTTAAAGGAACATAATCTTCAGTGGAATGCTGAGATTCCTTACAGTAAAAAGGATTGCATCTCACTGTCCAGCCAAAGTTCAACGCATAGGCATCACTTCTGGAAGGTGTTTATATCAAGTAGACATAGGAGAATAAATACAAAGTTGAGGCATCTGTTGATAAAATTCTATTTCTTCAACAAAAAACTGATGCCAAGCAGGATATTGCATAGAACTATAAATTAAACATCAGATCAATGGTTTATTGTAATGGTTCATTCTCTAAAAGACAAAATAAAGTGAGAGTATCTCTCTCCTGAGCAAATTTGTATTATCTTTATGCCATTCACACAACTAGTGAAAAACATAACTATGCATATGTTTGATGTCACTGTCAGCACATACACCTACATATACAGATTGTTTGGCTCAAATTCAATGTGAAATATTACAATATTCACTATCAAGTTCAGTGTACAAGGCAGTGTTAGGTTTTTTATATTTGAAAGAAATCTCTTCACTTTTTAAAATTGATATTAACACTACTTGGGTTTTTTTTATGGGTAAGATGGCAAGATAGGTGGAAACTAATCTCTTTTAAAAAGTAATATAAATATTTTTTATTTATTGCTTTATTACAGCCTACAACCTGATTTCCTCGGTTTCTACATCCTTGATTAGAACATAATTGAAAATGTCTTGAAAGCGGCAGGTTTCTGCACCAGTTCCTAAAATTGGTTTCAATGAGTTCATACTTTTGAATCTGCCAACAACAGACAGGGCTGAAAAAGATCCAACTCTCTGTTCCTAGAAGATGAGACATAAGGAAATAGCCCTAAATTTGTTACTTTATCACTATAAATTACACTCATAATTTATATGGAAAATACTTTCTCTGAAATTAAAGACCAGCAAAAATCCCAGAAAAATCGATTAGAAGATCATTAACCCACTATCAAAAAGATGGAATGCATATTGAATGTTTGTGCTGTCTCACTGATTTGAATCAAATAACTACATGCCTGCATTTCCCTTGGTTCCCAGCTGCCACACAGAAAATAACCAGTCTCTTGAAGATGGCAGGGCAGACAGGTGGAGATTCAGCCTAGGATGTGACAAACTCCTCTGAATTAGGATCAACAGTCAGCCTTCTAAATGATTGCTGATGACTCTCTGGTATAACATGCTGTCCTTCCCCAGTGGCAGTCAGGGGTGGTATCTTGCTCATATTCCTGAAGCCAGAATTTTACTGCTGTATCAGATACCAAAAAGAGAATGGACCCTGAAGTCTAAAAAGATGCTCTCTCTGAAACAGTGGCTTCAGCATTGTTTGAGTTAACCAGGAAAAAACAAAACACAGATGTAGAGATAAATGGATAGAGAGATAGAGAGTGATACCTACAGTGATACATGGCATGGCAGTGGTGACTCCTGCTGCTGTGAATCTTATTTCTTTCCAGTTAAAGGTGTTGAATCAATATTAGCTTGTTAGCTAAAAAACATCCACAGATCTGCATTAAGGGAGTGTGTGTGTATTTATTTCTTAACTGTAGGAATTATCAGTATATTCCCTTTTAACTGGACAACTCCACACTCACACAGAAACCTCCAATCTGGCATTAGGGAATCTTTTAAAAACAATGGTAAAAAGAGAAACGGCCTATTTCTTTAAATCTACAGGATCTCTCATCTCTTACCTGCAACTTCCTAGCTATATTTGACATAGTTACCATGGACTGTTCCCTTTGGAAGTGAGAGAAACTAAGGTTCTCACATCAAAAACAATTCAGCACTACTATGGCCTTTCCAGAGCATTCTACTGCATGGTTTAACAAAAGCTTCAATATCTTTTACATCTGGTTACTATGCTCTGGTCACAACGTAAGAAGATGGACCACACTCCTAAAGGCAAAGCAAAGATATTTCTGATGAGATTGATGTAACAGCTATGTGTGGAGTATTTGCTAAGAAACCACATCCCTTTGCTTTCTAATTCTTTGGTCTTTTTTTTTAAATTTAAGCCATCATTGCTTAAAACTTTGTAATTGGGATATTTTCTTGAGCTCTTTGGTATCTTTTATTGAGACATGGAGAAAAACTAAGCCAACACACTCACTGACAGCAGGAGAAGGTATATAGACCCAAAGCTTATCTCTATGTTGTACAACACAAATTATGACCTGGTTTCAACATTTCAAGTTAGCCGAGTTTTCAGCTGCTGGTTCTTTGTGATCTCTCTCGGAATACTGCATGGAAAACATCTACGCCATTTCTAACTTGCCATGGTAACAGCAAATTTCATGGGTTTTAACACTAAAGACTTCAATGGAGACCCTTTTGGTGGCTTTGAACAGTAATAAATCCTGAAGAAATATCTCCCACCCCTGCAGACTACCTTAATCTCTTTCAGGCATGTAGTGGATAACCTCCAGGAGGATCAGCACTCTGCTGGGATACTGGGAAAAGGGGAGAAAACTTGTGGAAGACAGTCTAACTGAGAGATAAAACTCACCAACTTTAATTGAAAATAACACTAATATACAAATCAAATGAAAATATTTTAAACACTGGTTTATCCTATGCAAAACAAATTTCCACTTTCTGTGCCAAAGAATGTAACAGTTGCAATCAAGAATTACCCTGCATTTGAATGGATGCTCCATCAGAAGCAGGAAATCACAATTTCTTATAACTGGGAGGAAAAGGGAAAAAAGTTCCTTTATCAGGAAATAAAAGAGTCATACAGCTTTTCATTATTTTAATACTAAGTAAGCACTATTCTTTGAATATTTCAAATTATTTTTTTTCCACAAAAGCCTCAACTCTTTTTTTAAATTAAAACAAAGCTGATTTGTTTCTTGTTGGGAATTACTTCTCTAGAAGAAACCTCAAGCTCAAAACTTAGATACAGAAAGGCATTAAATTAGAAACTTATTTCTTGTAGACAGTGGAGAGATCCTGTAGTAATTTATAAAATCTGCAGTGCCAGCAACTGGACAGAAATGGCTCTTCACTGCCTACTGTTCATATTGTCCCTTTTGCCTCTCATGAAAAAATACCTCAATAAATTATAAGATATGATGATGAAGCTCAACTTCAAAAAAAAAAAGCTTTCTAGCAATGAAGTTGCCAGGAATTTGCACATTATTGTCAGAGAACAGCAGCAGAACTATTAGACAAGCAGCACTGTAAGGAATTGTGCAGGATCACCAATGGCAGTATTCAATTGCATTAACTCCACGGCACATTCTTTTTGAAAAGATACTCACACTACAGTGCATACTTTTTCGAATGATATTCAGAACATATCAGGCAATAATGACTGAATAATATCTTAATGTCCATGCTCTATCATCCCAAAACTCTCACTGTGATATTTAGTTCATAAGCTCTCTATGGAATGCCTACAGGTGGAGTAACCTGGACTTTATCAATCAAAGATAAAGATTCCATGCTGGCAATTAATGGCTGAATTGTAAAAACATCTTTCAAATTGCCCTCTTACATAAATTCCACAAATCATTTACAAATATAGAAGCCATCATATGTTTTGCTGGTTTTAGTAAAACTAAACAGTTTTGCTGCTGTTTAGTATATCATGTAAGGTTATTGCAGCTCTCCATTACTGGAGACTAACAAGTTTGTATAAAAGGAAAATGCTAAAACCCTAAAAATTCCAGGACTGGGACTTCAAAATATGTGTAATACCAATTATTCTTCCACCTCAAAGCTGAGTGAAAACCTGGCTTTGTTTCCAAACTTTCAAAGAGTTTGGTTAGCTGAAACCAACAAGCAAAAAATCACACTTCTCCACACTTTCTGATCTCAGTTGGAAGTGGAAGTATCAAATATCTGCAAAAGAGTCTATCTCAGTGATATTTCTGACGTGTCTGAAGGCAGAATACTCATGAAACACTCTGGTGTAAGAATTACAGAGCAAAAGGTTAGGAGTTCATATGAGCAAACTTTTTTTTCCCTTCCAACTTTGGAATTACTAGAACAGCCAAAACTATTCTGTTATTCTGTGAGCATTCTTCTCTGTAGTTAAAAGTAATATAGCGATCAATAATAAAAACAGGAATTAAAAGTGGCACATGGATGCAATGGGATGGGAGTGACTTATTGGCTGCTAATCCCTGGTGTTCTATAGCAAATATAAATATAGTACCAATAATTGACAGCTATTTGATATATAAGGAGCATTCTGGTTAGCAATTTAGCTTCTTCTTTAATCAGTTTGGGAAATATGCAATTAAACCACAGTTAGTGCCTACAACTTGTAATGCATTGCTGCAAGTTTCCCATCTTTGGCTACTACCATTTACATTTAAAGATAAAAGAATGCGGTGAATGTTGTCCTGGGTCAGAGCTATGGTCCATCTTAGTCTGGGATCCTGAAAAACAGCAACAGGAGATGCTGACTGGGGAGAATACACAAGCCTGATCTTTTATCCAGAGTCATCCCTGTTCTCCAACAATCAAAATTTCCTGATTAGAGATGTTAAAGAGTACCTCTGTCAATTTTTTTAGTGTCTGTTTGTGACTGGGTGTTCATGAAATCTTTTAATCCCTTTTGAACACATTTATACTGTCTCCACGGTCTTCTGTCAAAGTGCACACAAAAATTAGCTATCTGCCTTGTAGAAAGGAATTATCCATTTTTAATTGATCTCCTGCTAGTGTCAACAACTGCCTTCCAATTGTAGAAATACCATGTTAGGAACTAATGGACATTTTGCATTCATTATACCTACCACCTTCATGTCTTTGCAAAATCTGATCATAATTCTTTCCAGCTATCTCTGTTTCAAATGTAGTGTTTCAGTTGCTCTTCAAAAGGCAGATGTTTCATCTTCATTACCTTTTAAGCTGCACTCCTTTGAACCTTTTTAACCTCCACTATCTCCTCTTGAAACACAGAAGTACACACAGTTCTCAGCACTTGGGCACATCAGGGTTTTTACACAATTAGGCTCTGTCCTGTTCTCAGTACCCTTCCTGATAATGCCAGCAATTTATTGGCTTTTTTTGGCTGCTGCTGCACACTTTGAGGGTGATTTCAGGGAACTTTCAGTTATGACGATGGATTCTCTTCCTCTTTAGATGCAACTGCCAGTTCTGATGAAGCTTCATGGAAACATTACTGAATGACCTTTAACTTACCATATTGCACTTTAAATGACACCGTTTGTCAGGACTCAGAACTCTGCTCTGACTAGGATCCATGAACACACACTTGTCTAAGGACTCCTATGCCAACCTTCTTTGTGTGTTGCATATTTCAAGAATGATCTCTGTAGAGACTTGCAAAGAAGAACACTGCAAGGAAAACATTGATAGAACAATCCTCAACATCTGGCCCAGGTTTGTACTTCATGCTGCAGCAGATGTGGTCCATTCTGTGCCCCCTTTCCAAGACAGGTAGGCCAGCTGCTTCTGTTTGCTCTCTCTTTTTCACTTGAGACAGAGATAGGAGCAGAGCTCACCACAGAGCATAAATGTTTCGTGCCAAATGGAGTGTTTTGCACCAAACAGAAATGTGGAATAAGGAGTACAACAAGTCCAAAAGGGTAAGCAAAGAGTTTGTGGCTGAAAAAAGCGTGATGTGTCAGTGAGAGAGAACAGCAGCCTTGCTGGCACTGCTGCTGGCCAGAGCCTTAATCTGTAAATCACTGTGCAGCCAACACGTCAAAAAAGTTTGGCCACCCTGGTGTACAGGCATCAGGCAAAAGAACAACCTACTGTGCAAACCTCCAGCAACTACCCAGGCCAGTGTGCAAAACACTGGCAGTCCTAGGAGGAAAAGCAAAATGGCCAAAGTCCAATTGCTTTTAATCAAAAGGCCACAAGTGAAAAGATCCTGTCCTACAATTTTAAAAGAGAAAAAAAGCCTCAAGAATAAAGTCTGCAAATTTCCTCATCTCCATTTGGGAAAGCACTCTAGAATTCTTGGCACTAAGATGAGAAGTCAGCAGGAATTTAACTAAAATGTCAAATGTTATTGCCAAGCGTTGGTAGCTATTTCAAGGTATAAATTCAGGTTGCCCTTGAAAGCCTAAACTGCTACCTTCTTCCCCACTATCATCACTAGTATTTTATGGGAATCATTTAATCATGCCAGAGAGGCTCAGATTTTTAAACAGAACTAGAGATCTTCAAATTTGAAAGTTCTTTTCTCCACTCCAGTGTGTGTAGTCAGGCCATTACATTCTGTGACTCATCACACCTGGAAGCAGCACACAAGGTGGGGTGTAATCTCCTAAGAGGACTAGTGAGTTGCCATGGGGAACAACTCAGCATGCCTCACTAGGGCAAATGCCCTAAAGAACTACACAGAGAGATAAACATTACATAGAATCAGCCAAGATTTCTATTTTCCTCCTCTCCTTTCTCCTCTCCTTACATAAATTTTGGTTTTCTAATTGAGAATGCCCATGCACTCAAACAACAATTTCTCATGAAAACATACTGAGCTTTCACCAGGAATTTAAATCCAGGCACAATTTTCCAGCCAAATCTAAGGTCAGAAACCTCAAAGTTGCACTAAGGATATGGGACACACAGATTCAAACCGCTGATTTAATTTGAAGTGAGAACATACAACTTCCTTGTGAGGGGAAGCGCAGGGGCAGGCACTGATCTCTTCTCTGTGGTGACCACTGACAAGACCTGAAAGAACGGTCTGGACTTGTGTCCGGGGAGGTTGAGGCTGGACAGTAGAAAAAGGTGGCTGGCACTGGAATAGGGTCCCCAGGGAAGTGGTCACAGCACCAGCCTGACAGAGCCCAAGAAGTATTTGGAAAATGCTCTCAGGCACAGGGTGTGACTCCTGGGGTGTCCTGTGCAGGGCTGGAAGTTGGACGGGATGATTCTTGTGGGTCCCTTCCAACTAGGAATATTCTGTGATTCGGATGATTCTTGTGGGTCCCTTCCAACTAGGAATATTCTGTGATTCTTGGTAACTTAGATTTCCCAGAAGAACATCCTAACTACTCAGACAACAAATCAGTCCTTCACAACAAAATTATTACATTTTGGGGAAAAAACTCCAGCTTATTAGGACACAAAAAAAACCCCAAACAAACTATGGTCTAGTAGCATGAGAGCTGTCTTTGGTGGAAAGTACATCAAAGTCATTATTCTCAGGTTTTCATTGAGAAAATGACTCAAGCTTCATGCCAGCAGCCTACTCAAGAACTGCTTTGGTATGGATCACTCTCCTATTTTCATTTAAAAGCACACTCTGAAAGTTTCTGTTTATATTATTTACTATGAAAACCAGAAATATTTGAAATTACTAATAATCGTGTTTTTTGGATAACTTTAATATTGGGTTGCTGAGTCTGTTTACCAGCAGTTGTAAATCCTATGTCTACTAAAGAAAACAATCTTTACTGCAGGTTCGCAACAAAGCAAACAGAAAAAAAAAACAGTGGGGAAATACTGACATGAAACACCAACCAATTGCCAACTTGTTTCTCATGGGTGATTTTTTTGGAAACTGAATTTGGCTCCAACAGTCTCTTGTCTCAAATATACTTGCTAATCTTTATAAATGTACTTCCAGTAACCTCAAGAGACAAAGACTTTGAGAAAGATAGAAAGATAGCTTTGTATTACATAATTTGCAAACAAAAAATTTACATCTCTGACTGTGACTTAGGCACAGTTGTATTTTTTGTTGCCAGACATGTATTGGTTTAATTTGTGCCATTTAAAGAAGTCAGTGCAAACCTTCAAGAATCAGGTTAAAAGATGAAACCTTTATTACTGATTTTACAGTAGTGCTGACTTGATTACTGTTCTTAACACTTTTCTGCATATGAAATTATATATAAAAGTATAGCACTTCTTCTTTGAGAGACTGAGTTTTCTGGATATTTACAAGTAAATCCCTTAACTGGCTGCTGAAATAAAAAATTCTAGAATTTAACCATTTAAGAAATGAAGTAATCCTATAGCTTGAGATTGAATTATAGCGAGAAACCTGCACTAGCTGCTACATTTTACAAAGCTTCAATGTAAATGCAAATGTGTGGTTAAAAGAATTATCTTTCAGCACCACCAGCCTCCAAATTTGTCCTTGTTACAGGTTTTTATGATGTTCCCTCTCATAGGTGAAGTCTGTTTTCTCTTTTAACAGATGACTGACCGGGGAAATGGCAAGGACAAATCCAGCTCCACTTTTCACAGCAGATAAGGAAAATGTAAACACCATTATACCACCATAACGGGCATCCAGTGCTAATTTGTAAATGAGATGAGAACCTGAGACAAACACTAAAAGCCAGATGGTCAGGTTGCAATATTTTAATAGTCAGATTTCAGGCTTTCTAAAATGTATTTGTCATCAAGGTCAGAGCAAGCACACACATGCCTCACAGTGCCAGTAGCCCAATAAATACTTTTGGAACTTGGTCCAAAAAATCCTGAAGAGTACTGTTATTCAAAGCTAGCACACATGAATAATACAGAGTGAATGTACTTCTTAGTACAGACTTTTTTTCCATGCCAGCTGATCAAGATTCATTAAGGTAGGTTCATGCTGGCATAAAAAGTACTCTAAAAGTATCAAACAAATAATATTCTTTGAAAATTTTGTAACACCCCAACATTTTGGATAACATGCAAGTGCACATAAATGAGTCAGACCCTGTTTTCTCCCTTAGGAGCTATTACTTTAACTTAACTGAAAACTGTGGCAGAAATGCCAAGATTATATGTTATTTTGCTCAATTTCAATACTAAGAAAGTGATAATTTAAATTAAGGACCTGACTTTTCAAATAATTTATTATGCAGTGTTTTTATAAACATTGAAACTTGAATAAGTTCTTCTCACTGAGAACTCTAATTCATTGTAGTAAAGCACAGAACTGAAAATGTGTAACTGGTGCTTCATTATTTCCACCAAATTTGGAAAAAAGCTGTTGAAAAATTCAGATTTCCTCTGGTATAATCTCTTCTTTCTCAGTAACCTCTAAATGAATCTTAAATTAAAACACTACCCAGCAGAAATTACCACAGGCAATTATTTTTCGGGTCATGGTTTGAACCATAAGTTTTAAGCAAGCAGATACCAACATAAGGTACCGATTCCGCAAAACTTCTATTTGAATAATATTAAAGAGAACAGTGAATTTAAAAAAATGGGAAATTTTTTGTGCATCCAAAGTCCACATCTGAGTCTAAATGGAGTCATTAACAGATCTTTTTTGGCTACAGTTCCATTTCTTTTAGTAGCTGCATCAGAACTTAGCCTCATTTTTACTAGGTTGAACCGAGAGTCTCCATTACCACTAGGCTTTATTTGTCTATACTATCAGTTGCATCCACCTGGAGCAGGGCTCCATTTGGATTTACCACCTGACTCTAACACCTTTGTGCCTGTATATGTCTACTATTTCCCAAAGGAATTTAATGATCTTAATTATATTGGTGAAAGAGACTCCACTTCATCATAATAAAGATTCTAGTAGACCACTGGGGCATATAAAAGATTACCTCGTAATGAGAATTTGGGCCTCTTCATCCTTAGCCAGAACGCTACACACAGCAATATTAGTGGGCAGCACCTTGCACATTCGGACCTAATATGAACATCCTCCTTTTGGAAACTCTCACACAACCCTGGCTAAACAACAGGAACTGTCACAGGCTCTTCCTACAAAGTCGTCATACAGCTTTTGGATTGTCACAAGAAAAATGGAAAACAGTTTATGTTTCTCCAAAATGGGTTTTGGAATAAACCTTTGGTATTGCTTCCTGCCTGTTTTCAATAATTTCCTTTTCTCTCTCTCTCAGTCATTCACCTTTGACATTCTTTCCTTCTCTTCCAGCTGCCATAAGCAGTTGTCTTCTTACCTCCAGTTTTCCCTGAAAAAGACTCTTGCTTTCACCAAAACTGAAGAATGCAACTGCCCAACCAACCTGTTTCTTCAGAGCTATAAATCTTGTTTAATAATCTTTGGAAAATAAGGCAAGGCAGTGAATGATGAAAATCAGGTGTTGGTTATTTCCATTCTGCTGCTAAGACCAGAGTTTGAGCTAGTACCTCATCAGTTTGTACACCTCTCCCCATTTAAAAGTGAGTCAGAGCATGATCCTGCATGAAATCATTGTGGACATTTGTAGTTCAGACTAAATGACATTAAAAAATAATTTTTTAATGGTAATCTTCTTTCCTACTTAACACTTCTCTTCCCTCCACTGAGACTACTGCAAAATGAATCATTCAGCCTCCTTATCCACAAACTTAATATTCACATGTAATTTAGACATAACTCCAAATATAGCACCAGGGTCAAGTTTGTAAAATGTTCTATTCAGAAGAGCCATGTGAACTTTTATAGTGTAAGAAGCTGCTCTTAGCACATAATTACTATAAAATACACAGTCTTTGAAAATAAAGTTTTGATCAAAATGAATGTCTCGCTGGCTCTCAAGTCAGCTAGCTGTCTGAAAAATGGTATATTTGGGGGCTACATTAGCTGTATGGAAGCTTAGCTACGAGACTGCAACTAATTTCTATCCTGCTTTAAGAAAGGTTTAGCAAAAGAAGTGATTAGTTCCCACACTATTTCTACAGTGAATATAGTCCAAACATTTCCCTCCCTGGGCCCTGTCTTTTTTAGAAAACACACAGCAGTGGCTACTGTGCATAAATCAAAGTGTAAGCATAAATACAAGTGTAAGTTCTCTTCTGAGTTTGGCTGCTTAATGTGTTCATTGCTAGACCAGGCACTTTTTTCCTTCCTCCCCTCATTTAGGGTTTCCCCTACCTACCTTGACAAGATATTAACACAGAAGTTCTTTTACCCCCTCTATTAAAGCAGTAGTACCCATTGGTTTAGCGGAGCTTGCAAAACCACTTTCATCTCTGCGTAGACTCCTAATAACACTTAGTATTCCTCAAATAATAATCTCTTTGTATTATTAAGCCCATTTGATTGATTGCCCAGTGTTGATACTCAGTATTTTATGGTATATTGTGTGGCCTGTCACAAAATCTGTTACTTGTCAACAAGTAGGCCACCAGCAGCAGCATGCCAAATGTTGTGGAATGACAAACATAATTACGCATGGTGTTCTGAAATGCATCTCACAGCTCCAGTGTGCAGCAGGATTAGGCGTTTATTCAGTACTCTGAGAAAAGCACAGCGACAGAAGTGCCAGGAAGGAATCTGGGAATATCTTCAACACAGAACGTCAAAGGGAAGCCCATTACAGTTTATAAAACTTATAATGACACTATGCCATGAACCAGCTGGCACCCATGTGGTAAGGCATTTAATATTAAAGCACTGCACAGCTACCCATTACCACACAAATATGCTGAGATTCTGCAGAGGGAGCAGCAGAGAGCAAGGGGAAAGGAGAAGGGTATATGAACAGTGGATGGAAAGCACATTGCTTTCAGCTAGTAGAAAGATGAAGCACATTAAAGAAACAAATTGTGTGGGCAGACAAAGACATGATGAAGGATAAGGAACATCAAAAGCACCAAAGGAGGAGCAATAAGAGGTCATAAAACCAAGTGAGTCAGATTCAGAGGTTCAAGCTATTGGGGAAGCCCAGAGGAGCGACTGGAATGTGCTTAATATATTCCATGTGAATATATGTCTGCCAGCTCCCTATCACCATCCTCTGTTTCCCACAGCCCACCACACTTCTCCTGTGGAAGAACCTGCTTTGAAAGGCCTCAGATGGAGGACTTCCCACACACCCTATGTGACTCTTCCAACATACCCTATGCATAACTCACTTCGCATATCTAGGGCCTCTTTACAGAATCTGGGATGAAGAAACAAAAATATTAAAAAAGAGAGAAAGTTGAACATATGTTTCAGTGAAGTCTAATAACTCCTGTAAACAAGTACTGTGTGTACTATTTCAAAACTATTGTCCTATCAAAACTCTTAAATTAGAAATATCTGGAACACAACAGTAATGTGATCTGTTCCCTCTGGCTCGTATAATCCTTCCTAGCTTACACCACCCACTCAATTTAATGTTGCTCTGTCATAAAATTGGCAAAAGTATATGCACAGGTCAAGATAATATATTGCTAGAAGATTGCTTGAATCACATTTCTTATTCAAGAGTCTAATTTCCTAATAAATATCCTAGTGATCTGTGGTTTTGACTCTTGCATGTGGTTCTATGAATGCTAAAAAGAAATTGTCAAGTACACAGTGAAGACTGGGTGGGCAATAATGAGTGATAATAGATCTAATGGCAATTGGGAACCAGCTGGAACACTCTCTTCATTCCTGGGTTTTCCTCATATTTGAGGTTTTAGAAGTGTAGATATTTTCAGTATGTACATTGCTCTGGGTTGTTGGTAGGGGTCCATTAAAAGGCTTTTGGGGTTTTTTTCTGATGACCACCAATCACTGTTGTTCTCAGTGTTTTGCTAGCTGAGAGATCTGGTCCCAAAAGGGGAAGTGCTCAAATCTAATACATGAATTTCAGTCCCTCTAGCTATCTTTAACCTCTCTTTTACTCTCTTTGAGTTGTTTCATTTGATCTAAGTTAGTTTTCACAGCTCCTGTTGTGAATGCTTGGTGGTAGTCAGTACTACATTTGGATAAAAGGAACCTGTTTGGACAATTACAATGCCATCACAGTGAAGAAGTAGCCTGTCATGATAAACCACGGCTTTTCAATTACATGACCCAGGACAGCACACAGACAGCACAGAATCAACATTTAATATTGGTATAATTAAAGAGGAAAAGTGTTGCTTGAAAGCCAAAAAACCCAATCAATCTCTTGATAATGGATAATTTAACCCCTTGAATCCAACTAAATTTATGAGAAATTATTGTGGTCAATCTTATGGGTTTTTTTCCCCCACACAGAAACAGTACAATATACAACACATTATTTCTGGTATACAGGGTCTTACTGATATGTTCTTTCACTTCCATTGCTCTTTCAATCACAGCTAGCATGTCTTCTTTCTTAAATGCTGTTTCTGACCAGATCCCCTTCAAAATTATGTGGGGAAAAAAGTCAGAGTTCTTGTCCAAAGCAGTCAGTATTGCAGATTGAGTGCTAAAGATTATATTCAGTGACAGCATGAAATAATTGTTTTAGATTGCTGAGGCATAGATCCATACATCTCCTTTTTTTCCCAATAGTTTGATACAGAGCTGAAGACTGCAAAATACTTCCATCAAAACTCAATAAACACAGAAATACAAGTAGACTTTAAGTAGAAGATTGGGGAAAATCAGCATATTCCTAAGAAAAAGGAAGGAAGACTGTACTGTGAATATTTTTCATCTTATGTCACAGGTCTTGCCTCACAACCTCACTGAAATTAGTTGCAGTGAACTGCACAAACATCTAAAGAAAGGCAGGGCCTGGTCTATTTAATCACAGTCCCTTCTGAAAGGTGATGTTGCATAAATGTGACCATAAACTGAAAATAGATTATTGCGTCTGTCTTGCTCCCTGCAATTGCTGCAACCAAGGACAGCAGTCTGCGCAAGGACAGATGCAGTACTTTGAAGAGAGCATTCTGGCAGTCTTCCAGCTACAGCTGCCTTTCCCTCTCTGCTGAAAATCTCACCACTGCATGGTATCTCTTGGTTTTGTGCTTTTCTGGCAACGTAGACCCATATATTTGTTGTAAAACTGCTGTCACACTACTGATTTTAAATTGCTGTGTCAGCTCTGGATTTTTTGCATCACAGCAAATAATCTCACAAACTAAGTACAAGTGAGATGTGAGATACATTGTCCCAGAACATGAAATATTGTAAGCACATGGCAAATAAAAATAGACTTCCTCAAGTCAGTATTTTTCTTTGCAAAATTATTTACATTACACTGTAGTTCTGCAGAGACAACAGTGACAGTGGCTCCATTTCAGTTATCCCTAAAACTGGGATATAAGGGTAAGCCACATGTACAAGCTGTACACTTTAAACAGTTGTATTGAAACAGGCTGTTTCATAGAACAAATACCTCAAAACCAGACTACATCTAAACTGTCCAAATTCCAAATCTAAGTACATCAGCACTGCATTAGAAGCATGTTCTCTTAAGGAAGCAAACACAGACTTGACTTTAGTGACACCAGCAGAGCTACTCACACCCCTAAGTTGGTGCCTCACTAAATAGCCTTTGCCAGAGCTGAAGAGAGAACCTTGACTATTTCTACAGGAAATATTAAAGCAGTAGTAAGTAGTAGTTTTAATTCTAAACTTTGATCCCTTTGGTTAAAATCCACTGTTGAAATCCATGTAGTCCAATGTCTGATACATTAAATTCTAGAAATAAAAGTATTACGGGATTTGCAAATCATGTGTTTCTTTCCTGTTTCATTCACCAATACATACATCCCTGTTTTATATTTGATTGGAAATGTCTCAGGTAAAGAATATGTCTAGCAGTTTGAAAAAAAAAAATAGCATCCTATACATAGAAGCAGAAGCCCATGCTATTATTTTTTTAAATAATATTTTTTTATTTTATTACTTTTCTAAGTGTTCAGTGCTATAAAACTCATAGTTCTTAGTGTGAATTTTGCTAAAATCAGGAATTTAAAAAATAAACAAACTGAGAAGTATTAAAAAAATTAGTTAAAAAGAAATAATTATTGATGAAACAGTAAAGTCTAAAAACTTAAAAAAAAAGAAAAACTTCCATTTAATTCAGTAGTTCTGTAAAAGTCAAATGATTGGGCTTTACTTGTACCTTAAAAATGGCTATTTTAAGTATATTTTCCTGAGAAATATGATATGGTATGCAGCAATCCAGAAACTTTATTTCTGAGAGTATTTTTTCTTTATCTCTCAATTGGCCTGGATATAGAATTGCATTAACACTACACCTCTGTTCTATAAATGTTTTAGAGCCTTTTTTTCAAACAATTGTTTTATAGTAACAGAATATTACCTTAGAGCTGACAACTAGCAAAGACCATCAGAGTGTCTCACACCATGCCTGGCATATCCTGTCATAATGTCCTTTTTCCCCCAAAACAATTCCTTTTCATATGTTCAATGTATGTTTAAATGGCTTTTCAGAGCATGGCCCAAAAATTAATAAACCTGAACTCCATCTGGGAAACTTTAGAACCAGAATCCTTCAAGTTGCTACATGTTTCTCCTTCATGACAGGCTAGGTGCTGCTCTTTTTTCTGCTCAGTTTCGTTTCATAAATAAAAATGGGCATTGAAACACTTCTGGCTCACAAGCTCCTGTTATTTGGAGAAAGCCAGCAAAGGGTAAGAGGTGCTGGAACAGCAAACATGGCCTTTGTAAATTAAGCCCAGTATATTACTTTCTTATTTGAAGCCCAGTAGTGCATTGCTTGCTTTTTTCTTTAATTCAATAGATGTATGGGCATTCATTTGAGTGAAAGTATTCCCCAGTACAACATAATTTGCATAATCTAGAGACTTGACATAATCTACATGATGGCTATAGAATGGAACTTTGCTTTTCCCTTTCATACTTAAACTCAGGGGTAGAACCACAGGCAAAAAAAAGGAAATCACTGTATTCAGTAGCCATGATTTTAGCAGGACTGCATAATTTTGTTCTGTATCTCTCTTCTGAGAAGTAAAACTGAGAAAGAAACTGAAGACTACTATGATGTCTGTGACTTCCTACAGGATGAAAAGACAGTGCAAAGGCTAGGAAAGGTACACATGGGCCACATGGACAAAGAATGCAGATACAAGAATAGGAAGATGGAAATTTGAAAAAAAAGAGAACACTTATTTTCCTAACAAAATAGAAACAAATATTCTTTGGACAAATATTCATTCATTCTCCAACTAAGTCAGGTGGTGAAAAAATTAAATTTTAACCCTGATTCAGCAAAATTGTTAACTTTGAAAGAGTGTACAAATAATTCATCAACATTTACTAAATATGTGAAGATCTGAATATATGACTAGAATTAAATCTCATGTTAATCATGTTAGTGGGGGACACTACAAATCTCGGTGAAAAACAAGTGATTAAATTGGCAACATACCAATATGCAGAAATAAAAACAAAAATCCCACTACTGATTATGTCACAGATGGAAAATTTTGCCCAGCAATGACACCTTAATTAGTACCACTGTCAGCTGCAAAAGGTCATCTATTTTCAACTGCAATAGCAGCATTGTACAAATTATGGTTGGCAGACTGGTATCTCCTTAATCAAAATAAAACATAAAGTGATCCTTAGTGGACCAACTGCAGCTGTCCAATCATAATAAACAAAATTCCTTAGCTGATTTATTTTTCTCGATCTATGTTTTCTTCACCTTTTCAAGAAATTAAATGGATATAACAGAGATGAAGGAAAACACATTTTAGGCTGATTTGTGTATGTGTTGGATTATCTCAGATACACAGCTAAATCTGGGTGTTAGCCTGAAAACTGTGCAGTGTCAATTTCAAAATAAATAATAGTAATGGTATTTTCAAGATCAGCTATTTTTTTTTTCTTTCATGTTCATTGCAAAAGCATTTAGAGGACCCTGTTGTACTTGTAAGGTGGTGAAAAGATTTAACTCTACACATCTGTTGTTTCTGGAGAACCTATTGCATGTTGCTTGAGAGCACTGAAAAAAATTACCATAATTAACCTTGATGCTGCTAGGATGTGAAAAAGCACATTAAGCAAGGCTCTTAAAATAATGGCATTATTAATTAAATACTGAATTTGATATGTTTACAGTAATTTGCCCAAGGAAAGGCTGTAGAAAGAGCAAATAAAGCACATGTTTTTTCCAATCTGAATTTACTCACACTTAAACCTGAAGGACTTAGTAACGCAGTAGCAGTTTACTGTGATACCAAACTCAGAAAGTGTTTACCAAATACCACATATATACACATTCAGTACCAAGCATACCATGAAACACAAAATATCCTGCCTCTAAGGTGTCAGATCTGGTCTACTGTAATCCAATAAGTGATAACAAAAGCCTTTGATAGCCTTTACAAACGTGTTACTGCATTATGAATGGCATTCAACTCACCTAATTCTAATAACTGCATCTGGTCTAAATGAACAAGCAAAGCTTCATTTCTAGTAGATTCAGATAGACAGGCACTTACACACTATGATTTATCTCACCCCAGTTTGAGATCCTAGATAAGACTATAATTAAACTTAAAACACAGGCAAAATTTTGATTCAACCTGACCCCAACTTAAGCGGAATTAAATCAGTGTAACTGAGAATAGAAAGAATGCCTATGGAATATTTGCTGGGTTTAGGAGTTTTGAGGTTATTCTGTACCTTCTTTCAAGACATAGTCTCCAGCCACAGTTTGTCATTTTAGAGTTATTTCATAAATTTTTGATTATTATTCACACCTAAGAAGTAACAACTAAATTAATGTCACAGCAGATCTCCTTTTAAAACTCTCAGGCAGCGAAAAGGTTTATTGCAAGTCTCAGTTTAATCCTTCTCAGAAGCCACTGGGTTTTAAGCACTTTAATCTTTTCCTCAGCATCACCTTCCCAGTAGTCCTGTGTCTAGCATCCTTAATGGGTGAGTCTCGAATGTTCTTAAAGTCCTTTCCTGCAGCCTCCAATGCACACCAGTAAAATGTCCCTGTGAGTAGCAACTCTGCACAGACATTCCTCAACCAAATATTCAGTCAGAAAAAAACTCATTCCACAGTGATTCCTGGCAACCAACAGGGCCTTTATGGAATTTTTTGAAAATAAATACCAACAAGCTTAATTTTCCACAATCCTCTATAAAAAATATGACTAAGTCACCACTTTACCTAAGTCTTCTCACCTTGCTTTCTAACGTACTTTGGTTTAATTCCAGATACTCTGCAATGTATTGGTCCAGGAGCTGCATGTTAGTAACATGGTTTGATAAAGATTAGCCAGAACTCTGAAAAAAAAGGATTATACAGTAAAAAGAACCTAAAATCATGATGCAGCAGACTTAAAATCCTATCCTAGCTTTATACCTGATTTGCTTGATGGTCCTTGTTTCTTGGCTCCCTCTTTCGTAACTTGTTTAGAGTTCTGTACCATGCCTTAAACAAAGAACATCAGATTAAGCAGCTTTGCAGCTGTTCTACTGTGCCCAAGCCTGTTTCCCAAGTCACATAGTGTAAAAAGGCCACAAAAATGAGTGGCATAAGCTACAAAGTGAGGCAGCAGTCACTGGAAGAGGTTGGTATAATTGATCTATTGCCTGAAGGCAAGGAAATTTCTCAAAGGGAAGCTGATAGAGGAAGAACCTCACCATCAGGGTGAGGTAATTCCAAATAGGACTGCTTTAGCCAGTGGAAAGAGTGCTGCACTCAATGTATTTCTCCATATATTCATCAAATTCCACAAACACAGGCTTTGCAGGGTTAGGTAATGTCTGTTCAAGCCAATGATTCTCAGTCATTTCAGATGTGCAACATACTTCAAATAAGCTTAAAATGCTAAGGCATCGTTATGCTAATTTAACAGTCTTCTATCAGAATCTTATGTAAAAGCAAATTAGTCTTCTTTAGTTTTCATCAAGGCTGTAGAAAAAGCTAAAAACCACACATGAAATTAATGGCTTTATGTCTGATGGTCTTCTCCATCTAAAAGACTCGTTTCACAGTAGTAATTCAAAAAGTGCACCTAAAAAATCTGCAGTTTCTTCTGCATGAAGATCTCCCAGAAGCTTCTGCTATTTGTTTTGCAGCATTTTAGTAACTTGTTTCATTGATTATTTTTTCCATGTTGTTGGACACTAATGTGTTGACATTAGAAGTGTGAAGATGAACATTTTAACCTGTTTTCACAGAAAAAAATCTTCATTATTATTGAATTTTTCTCTTAAAGACACTCCTAAAAAAGATTCAATTAAACAAAGTTTGAAGATAGATAACGATCTATTGATAAAAGTATATGAAGAAAGACAAAGAATTTTGTATTTCAATTGCTGTTGTCCTCATGAAGGAGAAAATATTAGTGATACAACCCCTAAGGTGGTTTCAGAAAGGCTGAATCTTAGGAGGCCTTTTACAGTATTGTTAAATTCCACAGTGATAAAATAAGTGATTTTTAAAATATGAGAGAAGTTTTAGGGAAAAAAAAGAGATAAATTTGACAATTACTTCTACATCCTGCTCCTGCAAATGTTTACAGTTTCAATATATTTTGATCTGCAAACATTTTCTTTATACCAAGCACACTAAGAGTATTTGTGAAAAGATTTCATTGGCCTCACAGAAGCTGAAGTCAGGGTGGAGGTGATGCTAGATGTTTGGGAGGGAAAAACAAGATTCCATTGCACTTGAGCATGACCTAGTGGCTGGTTCATTGAGTGGCATTTATGGTAGAAACAGAAAAGGTTTCTTGTCTCCTCAGGGTAATTAATGTGTGTTCAGCAGGTCATTGAGGATTGGATAATGGCAAAAAAAAGTAGCCAGAAATGAGGTATGTAGATGAAAGACCCACACTCCCACACAAATTGTCCAGTTGGGATTCATGTACCTGGTACTTGGACCAACCAAATGCACTCTATTTTGTGACTAAACAAAATGCTCAAGCAGATTTGCAGAAGATCAAAATCTGTAAACTTTCTCATTATTTCGAAAGTATTTAGTATAAAGCCTGTTTAAACTGTATAAAGGCTTAATGGGCTAAAAAAATAGTCTAGAGTAGCTAGACTATCACCATTAAACCAGAGGCTGATATTTTTATTATTCTGTATTTAAATTGGGATTCTAGTTAGACAGTAAGTAAAAATTCTGCTAGTAAAATAAATGGCAGAAGGGTATTTAATCTATATTGTTTACATGTTCAAATCATATCTATAGTTTGTCCAGGAAGACTGTACACTTGTTCTTTAGAACTATTATGAAATAGTTTCCTCAAAGTCAGCCAAATTGTTATTTAACTTGAGTATCCTGGGCTAAACTATCTGGTAAATGAAGCAACTGACATCTGTGCCTATTCAAGAGTTATTGATGCTACTTACTTTATAAAAATTTATTGTGATTGCCTTAAATTTGAAAAACATTAGTTTGCTTTAACCATGAAATATTCAACTGTAATATACTCTGCATTTTCAAGGCAATAAAATACAAAGCTGTTTGACCTTTACTAGTCAAACTAAAATGGTAAATGGAAATATGTATTATGTTTTCGTTACCAATTTTTAGTTAAACCCCTTGAAATTTAAAACAAACTCATGTTACTGAAGCTGGAACAACTTTAATACTGCTGTGTCAACAGAATCTGAATGCTTGTTGATGATGACTGACAGATAAAGATAAATATATATAAAATGTTGTAACCCCTCATCCTCTTTATCCACATCCTGTATCATCAAACAGGCTTTTGCACCTCTCCCTGTTAGTGGTCAAAACACTTAAAGCTTCCAATCATTAAAAAAATTACTTATATCTGCATTACATTGAACTACTTAATCGCTCTTGCTACTCCCTGACAGTCATTCAACCACAAAACATTCACCTTGCTATCCAGATCTGATACACATTAAAGATGAAAGCCTTTGCCTCTAATCTACACTTTCATTCATTCTGCTGTCTTCTCCCTTAATAAATCAAGAGGATTAAAAAAAAAAAAAAAAGTATAAATTTAACAGTTCAGTCACACTTGTCTATGTTTCAGCAAGATACAGCTTGCCCTCATGATGACCCTCAGTTTGAAAACTCAGAAGCAAAGGGAGTAGGTATGTAATTCTGTTTGTAAATCATTAAAGCCAGGACCTATTACTTAGAGTGTGAGATCAGATTTTAGTCTCCAAATTTTCCTTCAGGCTGCCAAAAAACTCTTCACATAAAAGGAGAAAATATACAATTTTAGTGATTGGTATATTCCTTTCTGAGTAAACATGTGTCACTTTAAGAAGAACAGGACACATTCAGAGTGAGTAAATATATTCCAAAAAGAACTAAAATAACATTGTCATTGGTCCTGATTCCTGAATGGGACATACTAAAAAGTCCAGGGGAGAAAAGTCAGTGACTATGTCATCTCCTGTTTAACTAATGAAAAATTATTCCTAGTTGAGATAATTCTTCAAAACGCCACCCTACAGAGTTCATAAGTCAAATTTATATGCAGCTTTTTTGGATGAGCAAACTGCACAAGGCTACTTACTGTACACAGGCTGCAAATAACGTCAACCAAGGGAAAGGCAAGCCTACTGCACAAAGCCACATAGGAAAGAGGAGAAACCTTCACAACAGGAAGTTGTGAAGCTGCCTGTGGGGTGGAAAGCACATGGAACTAAGCTCCCTGCCACCCACACACTCAAATTTTACTGGAACCAGGTACAGTATCTTGTATGATTTCCTTCTGTTTCAGTGCTTCAGTAACTTTCCTGCACAGGTCTGCATGCATAAAGAGTCTACTCTGTTAATTTGCTTAGGGGAGGAAGAGAAAGAGAAGAACATTTTGTGGTAAGAAATAATGCCTTCCTTTCCCCTACCTCCCTCCCTCCTTCCCCAGCTATCATTTTGTTTTACTTGGATTTGTTATAATGAAATGGCCAATATTCTCCTGCACAGAACATCCACAGCTATGTAATTGTTGGGAGTCTTCAGGTTTCATATGAACAGAATTAGGTAGAACCAGTAAATCCATCTCACAAAGTAACCCCTGGGTAGCTGTAATGACAGACCAGTATTTTCATAATCCAAATGATATCTAGTCATTACATAACAGTTTCTAGGAGGGAGACACCTACTGTCTTACCTTTTTTTACCTGTGTTACCTCCATATTTTTGCCCTGCACCTCCATATTTTAAAGCACACATTCATTTGGTCTTTGATCCCACACGTAATTTGCAGTTGGTGGCAGGAATTAAAGCCCACACTGTGCTTTTGCTTTTGCTGGACCGCCCACATCTCCAGCAAGGCCCAGCCTTTCAACACCTTTTCCACACTTTTTACCAGGAGACAGACAAGTTCTTCTGCAATAGAACTAAATAACTCCAAAAGAACCCCAGCGTGTCCACACAAAATAAGAGTTGTGCGGACTACATAAATAAAAAGAGCACATCAGACCTAACTGACTTCTTCTGTAGAACCCTCACCACCGACACTTGAGCAAGTGCTTATCTAGGCAACTGTGGATGGCTTTTTGCTGTAAAAGGACAGTAGGCAAAGAAAGAGGATGAGAAGAAAGCAACCACAAATGAGCAAAGAACTCTGATTCATGAATGAAAAAACACTGATCTTGGCAGCATTACAAAAGTAATATTTTCACTAGAATGAACTGTTCTCAAACAATTTCTCCAATATGTTAGATGCAAACAAGTTCTACTTCAGTATTAGGCATGCATGTCTTCTCTTTACTTTTTTTTTAGTTCCAACCCCAAATTTATTGTGGCCAAAATTTCTAAAAAATAAACCAAACAACCAAAAACCCACAAAAACAAACAACCAAACAAAAAACCCATCTGTCTCTGTTTGCATTTTAGCTGTGTTTCTCTCTCATGGTATACCACAGCAGTGATGCAGTATGACATCTCACTCCAGAACAGTATTTCCCTTCCTTGATCCTTCTCTTTCAATAGTCCCCTGCCATAGATAAACTACTAATATTTAGGCAATTTCTATGGCAGTAGCACTGGGTTTTGGAAATGAATGAGAATTTCTTTGTCTCTCAATATTAGTAAGTCAAATATTAATGCTTTGACAAACTCATAGTAGCCATGTTATGGATTAGTTAAACCACAAGTGAAACATAACTGCCTGTGGGAGGAAATGTGGCAATTGTTAAACAGTGGCTAGCTTCAAAAAGACTTAAAAATGCAGACAAGCAGCAAAGTAAAGAACCAAACTCGAGAGAAACTTGAAAGGAGACGCAGACAGGCAAATCGAACATGGAGCTTGGTCTCTATTAACATGTGCTTTTGTAGGTACAAGTTAGTAACTGCATATGATGAACATCACCAGTTTGCAGGTCTGATGAAATCCAAATCAGCAGTTTTCTAAAGGGATGCAGTTCCACACATTTTAATTTGAAAACTGAATATGGCCTTCTATGTCCAAAAGCACGGCATTAGGGGACTTACTTTGGTATTGATTCAGCTAAGACATCAGAAATTAAAACTTTTATGTGTGAGGGCAGCCTGGAGAGACAGATTTTGTGTTTGAAAATTATGTACTATTTCTTTATTGTCTTGGGAAGAGAGTGGCATTAGCAGCAAAGAGCTTCTTGTTGGATGAGTGTGGATTCTCATTAGTCTTGGGGTGGGGGCAGAAGTTCCCCATCTGCTTTGGCTACATCTAGAAGCTGAACTGGAGTTCACCGAGTCTGGAGCTGTAAACAGAGTTACACCCTTACTATGGGAAAACGTTTTACAATGTTTAAAAAACGGTTTAAATCCTGTTTCTGCAAAGATTCTACATGTCACCATTATCACATTGAAAACTTGTACTCTTCTGAGATCACATAGAATCATCTGAATTAGCTTCCTGATTTAGAGATTTCTGAGCTTCTTAGACATTCCATAAATAATTTTTTTCAGAAAATGAATTTGATAATGTCCTAAAAAGTATGACAATAAAGTCACTATCCCCTGTTATATTAAACTGAATGCCAGAAGCCTCTTTTTAGTGGATGTAATTCCTATTTATTACTTGAAAAAGGTAGAATCTAGAGAAAAGTCTTAAAACGTCCATTGATAGAAGGCAATATTTCTAGAAATATTTTAGCATGATGTTGTGAACTCTTGGTTTTCATTGTAACTTCAGTTCAGCTCTCTCCCTACATTTCTCTATATTGATTTTAAATTTAATGTGACAAGAAAACTTGGTGTGTGATGTCTCTGCAAGAAAAGGACATGTTTCAGATGTGGAAAGTTGTAAACTCCGATCAGGTAAATTATTTGGATCAAGAAAATTTACTCCAAAATACTCTGTGAACTGTCAGTGAGATTTTAAACAATAGCCTGTCACATCATCGGTGTAAAGTAAATTTTTGATGTTTTAAGAGATTTGAAGAAAAAAAAATTTGGAAACAAATGGCTTTTAGAAAATCAGATTAAAATGGGACTAATGAGGCTACCACAAATATAAAATCTGGGTGGGTTTGTTTGTTTTTTTACAGGTGTAAGTCTTTTAAATGTATTTATCTGAATACTGTCAGGAAGTAAAACCTGGCAGAGGGAAATTTTTGTGGCAGGGACTTCAGGACTGTGAGATTAACTGTAAGCATTAAAATGTGAGAGAAAGAAAGGAATACATACCATGAAAACAGGATTTTAGACAGAGATACCTGCTTGTCCATCAGAGAATTTCCATTGTCCCTATCACCTCATGATTCCCAGTTGTGGAAATCTCAGAAGAAAAATCTGGCAAAGTAAATCTTGCCCCTGAGACAGCGCTACACCCCCCACGGAACTAAGTACCAGTTGAGACGATGAGCTCTTTGCATGGACTAATGACTGAATGTCCTAAGGAAAATCACTATTGTCAGATCCACAAAGAATGGGTTCTAAGAATTTTGGCTGGAGTCTCCCAATGTTGTACAACAGCAACCTACCACATAGTTTCCTGGCTAGGTAATAGCAAAACAAGTGGTAATAGTTCACATGGCAGCAATGTAACATTTTGCATTGCTGTACAATAAACATGGGATGGAAAGTATGTCCTAAGTTCAAAAAGGAGCTTTGTTGTCCAACTTCCATAGTAGGTTTAAAACAGCAAACTGGAAATTTCTGAAGAGTTATAGAGTCAGCATCACTATGTACAAGAAGAGCATGTGAAGAGTGTAAATTTAATTAAGTGGAAAAATTCACACAAAAAGCTGCAGATTCAGGAAGATACCTTATTTGTCATGAGAAGCTAATTAATCACTTTCTGACATTTCATTTTCAAATTCTCTGATATTGCAAGTCCACTCAAGCAGTATCTCAAATTACAATTGTATTTGTCTATGTTTGAAGTAAAATACACTGCACAGTGTATTTGTTGCAATAAAAGTGAGCAAATAACGCCGTAAGACCATAAGGAAATAAATGCCTCACTGGGTGAGGGAAAAGTTCCATCCAGGCCACTGTTCTGTTTTCAACAGTGACAAAAACTGATGGGATTTGGGGAGAGTAGTCAAGCCTGGCCCTTGTCTACAGGTACCTATTTTTAAGGCCTTGTTTTAATGATGCTGCCAATATTGCCTGCTGTTGCTACCCATGCTAATTTATTAGCTATCACGAGGTTTGTAAGAAACCATACACCATTATAAAAAATAGACTCTCTTATAATACAAAGCAATAGGAATTCTTTAGGTATTTCCACTGAAAATTAATGTGGACAAAAATTAGCCTTATAAAAATTACTCCCAAAATTGATCTGATAACACGTATTTGAAAAGTGCATCTGTTAAAATAGTTTGATAAATTCTGAGTCACACAGATATATTTAATTTATAAATGAATAAATCAAAATGTATATTTAGATTAGCGTTTGAACACTGCTCATCAGCATTTTAGAAGTTGCTTCCATTTACAAGTGTTGTTAAATACAATGCAATTTCAGATCCTCTCCACATTGACTTAACTAATGTGTTATGGAAATCAATCGGGATTTCTTCTGCATGTCCCATTTATGAGCAAACAATTTCACCAGCCCATCCCTGTGTCCAAAAGCCAGAGTTCCAGTGCAATAGCTTGCTGTTATGATTTAAATATTTCCATAAAACCAAATGTCATATGTTTCTGACAGTAGAATATGTAGTGAAAACTGAGAACATGTTATAAAGAGACTGAATTACTGTATAATTAGGATTTCCAAGAAGGCAGACTGCAGGCTAGTCGGCATTTTAAAGATGCAGAAATAATAAATAATGGGATTGTTCATGTAATCACTTCCCAATAAATACAAGTCCACTAACTGACATGGATCCAACGGTTAATGACTTTTCTAAATCAATATTTCTTAGTCTGTGATTTCATTCACTTTACCAAAAAATAGTGGAATATGAAAATAGTCTATCCAGGTGAAGTTTTAAAATAGAATGAAATAAACAGAAGCTGTGAAGCTTCCAGTGCTCAGAGTCACAAGTGCAGGTGCAGGTGGCTAAGCATGGAGGTATATATATATTTATTTATTATTTTTATTTTTTTTTCATCTAATTCTCTTTACATATTAGAATAAATCCTCTGCTTTTATGTTCTACCTCAGTGAAATACCATTGCATTCTTCTTGGTCTGATCATGCAAGTCCAAACTCAGGGAGCCCAGCTGAATTAGAAGCCTGGAGCTGAAGTAGACTGTATGTTACATGGTGCAATGCACAGAAATGCTTCAGGCTTCCTCACACTGCTTCTTGAGTTGTACTCTTCCTCTGAGAATCTTGGTCTACCTCAATGGCAGTTTTTACTCATCTGAACTGTAGCAAGATGATATTTTAATACTTGCTTGATCTGACTAATCTCAGTGCCTTGTTTTTGGCAATGAAGTACAATCATGATAGGAAGCCGGTAACAAAAGGATTCATAGAATCATGGAATAATTTAAGCTGGAAAAATCCTCTGAAATCCTCAAGTCCAAATGATAAATTCACTGAATTATGTTTTATTTCTAAGTCTACATTTTAATACATTAAAGTTCTAGTGGAGCTGTAGGAATGGCAAGTAAACTGACTTCAGTTTTAAGTTGGCTAAGGAGCAGAGTTCATCCTCATACCTTTGTTTGGTTTATTTGGACAACAGCTCCCAGTCAGTGCAGTGCAAATAGACAGGAACTTAACTTATTGCTGTCATAATCTACCAAATAATATCTTGTCACAGAATAAAAAGAGACATATGCAGGGTACTCCAGGGATGAACTGACTGCAAATTCTAAAATCTAATGACTTGCCTGAAAATGCTCCTGTAATTTCAGTGAACATAAACATTGTAACAATTTTTAAATCACTCCAGTATAATTATAACTCCTTTTTCCCCAAATATAAATTTATACAAAAGAATAAATAATTATCAGTTCTCATGCTCTTACACATTAAAAATAGACAGGAGTTATGGTTGTTATTTCATTTTAACTTAATGGGGCTAATGTTCTTATAAGTAATTTGAACATCTCTGTGAATTTGAACATATCACTGTGTGTATCACTTTGTTTTTAAACACAGATCAAAACCTGGTTAAGAGCTTAATCCTGTCGTTTTATTAAGGGCATGAAATATCACAAAAGTTATGACTGCAAGCTGTTGTAACAGTAGGTTGTAAAATGCCTGTTATTTCAGCATATGCTTTACCACACATCTCAGGAGATGCATTTATTGTCACAATCGCCTCTCCCTAGTAGTACAACATCCTTACATTACACCTTCCTCCAGAGCAATGTCTGATTGACTGCAGTTGTGATTTCTTTCTGTGAGGTGATTTGGAATTAGATAGTCCTATACTTGAATGGGAAGCCACTAAACAGGAGGGTTTGCTTCAAAAGGTTCCTGTACTGAAAGTACTAATCAGAGAATTCAGGAGGGTTTTATAATCCAGACTCCTAAACTGGGCCATGTCTGTCTCTTAGGGACATTAAAGCTGGCCACCACTGTCTATATGTCTCTGACAAGTAGGCAGCAACTTGTCACTTTGTAGGCCTAGAACCTAAACAGTTATCACTCTTCACACCCAGGACCACACTGACCAGGACTGTATCTGTTCCAGCAGCCTTTTCCTAGGACCATTCTTACCATGTCTGGCACTTCAAGAGGTATTTAATCAAAAAAATATTTATAATGCAGTTATTTCAGATGTGTATGTGACAACACGTAAATACAATTGTCTTTGTTTCTTCCAACTGTATTTCTTCTTACCTCTTGAACTACTAAATCCTTTTAATAGTTAATAGGAGTAATCAAGTACTCAAGAGTAATGAAGAGAATCTGTTTTTTTCCTTGGTGACCATGTGGGAGACAGATCGAAAATGTAAACAAAACTTGCACTTGCAAGGAAGCAAATGTGCAGGCCAAATTTGGCCAGAGCCAAAAAATACTGAAAGTATTCTGAAATATCTACCTTAAGTACTTCTACATGGAACATCCATTTAAATATTTCACACAGGTTCTTGGAAAGGGGTTGGTGGACAATCAAAGGAAAATTATTCTAACTCTGAACTGCCAAATAACAGGCAAGAATGCTGCCATGAACTGTGATACACTTTTGAAAGATGAGCAAGGGAAGGAAGAAGACGAAGTCCACACTGGAAACTGAAAGCAGCCTGGATGCAGAATGCTCTCTTGCTACTGAACAACAAAGAACAAGAGTTTCTGCATCTTCTGGACATTTCTGAGGATCAAAACAAGAGTCAGTCACCTAAACTGAGTGTTTTTCCTCATTTTCATGCTTTCTTTCAAGTTTCCTGCTACATAACTGCTTTGTAAGCAGTAAAAATGAGGGAAAACCTTGTTTCATCTCCTTGGCATGACAAAAAACTAAATGCATATATGATCAGTAAAAGATATTTAGATCTACCAAATTGTGCTGGAAAGTAAACAATATGTAAAGTTTCATTTAAAAAGCACTTTACTGTTAACATTTAATGCTTTCACAATTTGCTTCTTTTTTTATGGAACAACAGTATGTAGCAGCAACCAAAGAACCCTTTTTTCACAGTGATAAACTGATACAAAAGTGGAACAACTTATTACCAGCATCTCCATGATGTTTAGTCAGAGTGATGTCATACTTTTAATAATATTTTTCCAAACTCCAATTATTGGTTATAAAGCCATACAACAGAGATTAACACCACATTCTCTATCAAGTGATAATCTAAAGACAGCCCAACAATGATTGGCTCAGATTTCAAAACTGCTGAATAGAGGACAGTAAACATGCTGAGATAATTTTTTCCCTACATGATAATTATTCATAGAGGCTCTCCTTTATCAACACAAAGAAACAGATTAAGAGAGTCATGCTTGTTAGTAATATTAACGGGTTTAAGTTACTAACAGTATTTGTCTCTCCAGAAGTGTTTTGTTATGAAAAAAATACTAAACCACTTGGTGTGGAGAAACTCTGCACCTTCTATTACCACGTTCCCTGAGAGTTTTTCAGAACTATTTTAAAGTAATTTTCTGTCTCCTCAAAGAATCAGTTGTCAATGATGAATTAATTCAATATTCCAAATTAAATGTTTGTTTAATGTAAAATTTATTTTATCTCTAATTTGCATATTTTGTTATGTCTTTTTAGCTGCCAAATTTACAACAAAGTGATAAATAGAGCCTCCTAAGGTATTTATTTCAATTAAGCTTGGCTTCTGGGTGGTCCTTATTTCAGTCAAAACTAGAAAATTGATGCATGATCTCCAAAGCAAAAGCCACACCAAGTTGCAAAAAAATAATTCATTCTAACATTTTACAGAGTTTCACTGATGTGTGTTCATGGTATGTTCCATATTTTATTAATTGTTTATGTATTTTAGTTCTGTGTTTCCAACAGCCTATTAAAAAAAACTTTAAATATGGCTGTAAGAAATGGTACAACTGACATAACCTCTAATTTTTTTTCTGAAATAGTTTCTTTCACTGATACCTCTTATAAGCAAAAAACATTTGTTTATAATGGAGCCAAATAAACATTTATCTTAATTTTTGTCCATAGAAATAGTGTCTCAAACTATATTAAATAGTTTGGTTTGTCACATAATACTTCTGAAAACAAGTATTAAAACTTTTAGCATTCACACTAAAACAGCATTCCTAGTGATATGAAGAAAACAGGAACTTTAAGGCACTTTCTCTAACTTCAATTTACTTGAAAAAATAACATGAAGATTTAGAGTACATTATCAAAAAATCCTGGATGTTGCAGTGCTATTGCCTTAGCAAGTGTCTTACTGAAAATGATCAAGCCTAGTCATGAACAGAGAAACAGGCTTCAAGATGTATTACTTACTTCAGCTGTATATTATTACTGTTTGACATGACTATACCCAAAACTTCTAAAAATTGGAGACACACTATCCCATTATCTATACCAGTAATTAATAATTGCATGACTTTATAAGCCATAATTTCCATCAGTTCAATATCAAAATTCAGTATCAAAATCAATATTAAAAGAGACAAGAATTACTTTTCCTGACAAAAATTAAAACAGTACCAGTGTATTCTATGATATTAACAGAGGAGATCCAGGACAATGCCAAAGAATGGAAGATATTAAATTCATGTCTCAAAACTAATTCTGTAAAAAGTAAGCCCTTTACAGTTCTACCTCCCATCCTGGAGCATAGCTTAAAGGGACTGAAATCAATTTTCCTAGTCAAACTGGGAGAACCATCATGCCTAAAATAGAACTAAAAATATTTTTTAACACCTTACATCCAAATAAATCAAATGGGAAATTCAATACATCAGGCAGTAAAAAACCCAAATGTACTACAAGTAGCTGCAATGGAGGACAGCAACATTTTTTTGGTACTTTCAGTGAGCGTGCCACAAACACTGGTCAAGTAAGCTACCTTCACTCTACAAGTGATTCTGTTCTAACTTTTAACAGCGATGAGCCAGCCGTGAATAGTTGTAGTGAGCTTTCTTCCTACTTCAATTCCTACCAGTAATAGTGCTGCACTGTGTGTGCTATTACAGCTGGCAGAATTATAAGGTCACCTCATCCAGCTCTTGTCCATTCAGAAGTGCTTTGCGCCTTTCACTTATCCTCTATCACAAGTAGATTGAAGAAACAGGATTTCTCCTAATTAGTAAGGAAATTTATTCTATAGGCTCCTTGAAAGCATTTTATTTTTCCTTTGATATGTTCATCTTTCATGTACTCTACTTGTGAGCAGAGCTGTGAACACTCTCTTTTCTCCCTAGCCTTTCTTTACATCTGTGCAATGTACAGTTCCTGTGTACATCCCTGTCATCCTCTGGTTCCTGCTGGTCATTCCCTGTAGTAAATCTGTATCAACTCTGTGGATTAGATAGCGAACTCTGAGAGGAAACAACAAGATCTCTGATGTACATGGCATCATTCTCCTAAGATGTTTCTTGAAATAGACCTCTAATGAACGCCTAAGAACATCCTCCACACAAAGCACAGATAAGATGACCAAAATTAAAGTCTATAAGGGAGTCTGTTGAATAACAGTGGAAGCAAAATTAGGATAGTCACTTCATAGCCAAATAAGCCACTTTTCTGATTATTCCAGGTCACAAATATCATGTAGGAGAGCCAAATATTTAGGGCCAGGTGGTCCAGTTAATTCTACACTTCATGGCAATCATTAGAAAGACTAAAGACTTCAAAGGGTGTCACAGGAACTTACACTACTTGGCTAGACACCACAGGACACAATACTCAGGAAAGGAATAAACAGCAGAGCCTGACTGGAATGAGATAACTGCTTTTGAATTAGCTCTGTGTAAAGCCCACCGTGATGACCAGACTTCAGAAATGAGACTTCTCATCCCACAGAAATGAAGCCCACCTAAGAAAACAATTGAGGACACAGATCTGAGTGTTTCCCATGCTTTATATGCCTTCTCTCAGGCAAAAACAGAAATATCTGTAAACATGTAGGTACATACATGTAGGTAACTGCAAAGTTAATCCAAAGACATTTAAGTTAACAAATCATGACAGCTTCCTCAGCATGACCATTGCCTCTCCTATTCTTCTCCAGAAAACAGGTGTTTAGCAGCTTACCGTAAGACATAGGATAACAGAACAGTTTGGGTTGGGAGGGACATAATCACAGAATCAATCAGGCTGGAAAAGATCTCTGAGAACATCAGGTCCATCAAGTGCTGTGAACAATCGTACTTGGTGGATGGCATTTTCAGGCTCTAATGACAATAAGCTACAGAAGTTGTTGTCTAGTAAAACATGCCTAAGAAATAATCCTGCTGTGAACAACATACTTTTGCTACCTGAGAGCAGATAAATGGAGTAGCAGAATATTCAGAAATGGCTGCTGCCTGGAGAACACTAAAAAAGATGTCACCTATTAGAGAAATGTGCTTGTCTCAAGCATATATCAAGGCTGGGCTGAAAGAGATTCTACACAGATCCCAGAAACTTGACCCAGGTATGCAAAAAAGAGGTTGATATTACAGATGGTAATTATATTCATACCCTATGTCCACTGTCATCTGGTGAAGGCACAGCTGGGATTAATGGAGTTTTCTAATATTTATTCAAGTCCTGCTGCTTGTCAATACCATGCTCAAAACACTGCCTTTTCTCAAAATTCTTGTGTGGTCAGTTTTCAGTTTTTCAAATCCCCAAGGCACTTGATTTGTTCCTCTTATTATTCGCTAGCCTTTTAAATCCTCCAAGAATCCTACAGGCCATGGATTGGTCAATGGACTATTAGGCTGTGCAGTTAAAGAATCCAGTGGACCAAGGGCAACACTCATCAAAGACTTGGATGGAGGTGGCCAAAGGCATCACAGAACTGAGGGTGGGCCTGTTCCACAACTAAGCCCTGCATAGCCTCAGTCTGCCCAGTAATTCTTTTTAATTCATGCCTCCCCCATGGGGTAAGAAAGCTGGAGTAGGTTGCCTGCTGGTCCTCTGCCAAACTTGTTTCCCCAGCTCCTACAAATGCCCAGACTTAACTAAAGGAAAACATACTGGCCAACTTACCAAGACCTCTTTCTCCTGCATGGTTCAACCACTGACCGTTCCTGTCCCATTCCTCCAACATCAGTTTACTGTGCTTGTGTACAGTCTCGCGGTCAGTCTCAATACCCCATTAACCCTTGCATCATCCCCTGCATATCCCTGATAAATCTGTTGCTGTTTCCCAGTGTATCCCATCTCTCCTAACACATGCCTTCTGTGCCTCTGCTCCAAATGTCTGCTAACCCAAAGGCCTGGATGAGCATGAGGGAATAATGGCCTTTATATTATAAAGTGGGCAAGCCTTGTTCCCAGTTTCAGAGCCATGGTTCTGATCTTCCTGGGTGGGCTAGTCATGACCCTGTCTTGACAAGAATTAAGGACTTTCCACATGGGTTGGGCAATATTTAGGCACACGGCATGAGGGAAATGAATCAAAACAGGGATGGGTGGAGGACAGAAGGCTAAGTTGGCAGGGGAGAGTCAAATGAATGTGAGAAAAGCAACTTAGAAGGCCAGAGGACTTTGTAAATCTAATTCTAGAGGGCTATCTGAATTAGATGAATACTGCATCCTTGGGAAATGGGATTAAGGTCAAGAGAAGGAAAAAAGCAAGATTTAACTACTAACCTTCACCTAACCACCTAAAGAGAGAATCCTAATATTAATTTCAAGAATCTTTTCCAGGAAAACAAATTACTCACCCAGCTATACTGAATATATACTGAAAGCTATGCTGAAAATACAACATTGAAAAAAATATATACCTTATTTTTTAAAACATGGAGGTAACCTCATCTCTTTACTGCCCTCTCCAAGGTTCCTGGAAATTTGATGGCTAGAAGCAGGCTACAATTTTCTGGGATAAATAAATACTATAATCTCTTTACACCCATGAAACTATATTCAATGTAGAATTTAACTACCTGTGATACCATTTGTATTCATCTCAACAAGTACTTCTATTATGACTAAGGAACTAATTTTAAAGCAAGTATCAATGAAAAACAAAATCAAGCATTTGCATCAGAAATCGGAATTTAAGAGAATTACAGCATGTATTTGACCAGGACCCAGTAGTAATTGTTGCATTCCAGACTCCAACAGTAATACCGTGTAGCTTTTGTGATCATTAGTAACCAATTAAATAAACTTTTAAATATTTTTTTTTTCAAACAGCAAGCCATACTACATTCCAAATGAATGAAATGTTTTGCTAATACATTAAGTTTCAAATAACTGTATTTAATTATTTCCCTGTTTTATGGATATTCAGTGAAGGTCTTCTTTCTTTGAAAAAAACTTGTCACTTCTATTTTTCTTTCAGCCATTCGACTCATATTTAGACATAAAATTGACCCATCTTATATTAAAAACATGATAGTTCTTCTAGGGACTCATAAGAGAACTGGAGTAGGCCCACAGATAAGAAATAGTCCCTCCTCACTCCATGATACAGTGCATGAAGTTCAAAACAGAGCTTTCCTACAACACTTCCACTGATTATGATGTACCCATTTAAAACTTGTTAGTTCATTTTTTATTTCTCCATCCTCTGTAGACCATGTTGTTGATCACAATTCAGGCAGTTTCACAGCTAGTTTCTTTCACAATTCATGGCCATGTCGCCACCAAAAGGGAAAGTTCTCCCTATTTCATTAAGCCTTTGGCCCCTCTTTTGTGCCAGCACTGGATCAGATGGATTGACTCTATTCAGGAGTCACCCCAGGACAAGCTGAAAACTATAAAAATTAATTAATTAGTTTTCAGGCAGATCAGCTTTTTGATCTAACTAATTACATAGCCGCCTGAATGTTGGTGCCAGCAGAAGAAAGGCATTATAACCCATTGCCTGGAGTGGAAAAGGGGTAGGACAGTAGCAGAATAGACTTAAACTGGTTTACACCAACTGTGAAACTGCAGCCCTAAAATCACATGGAACTCTGCTGAACATACAGATCACCATATTCAACAGCACAGCACTTTGAATACTAAATAGTCAAGTAAATAGTTGTTGATGTGACATGGTTAATATGTACGAACAAGGAATTAATGTATCACATTATCAAGCACTGAATCACCTGTTTATTAAGATGCATACTATTCTATATTGATCTTTACCTTTGCATCTTACTGAAAAAGGGACCTTTTAGATAAATTTTTGTGCCTCATCTATTTTTTCTGTTTCATAAACATTAACATTTATAACTTGTTATTAAACCTTACCTAATAAAAAAATGCCTGTATTGCCATTTCATCAAGCTGCAAAAATGTTAAATTAATTTTATCCTCATTTTATATCAAGTCCTTTAAAAATAATTGCTCCTTTCACTATACATATACCAATTTTTGAAAAAATTTGAGATACAGTATTTTGATCAGTCCAGCAATAATTAGTATGTTCAAGTTTCATCTATTCCTCACTGCTCATATGCTTTGTTTTATTTGTTACTGTAATTTTTAACCCCATTGAAAGTCCCAACAGGTAAACCTAAATGGGTGTTGCATATGTGAAAAAATAAAGACATATCAAGCAATGTAACTGCCTAGGACACATAGCAGTAATTTTCTAGAAATGTACTATCAATATCTGTTGAAATGATTTTGTTTCTAACAGAAAAAAAGTAGGTACAAACACTCTTCTTTATCCCTTTCTTCTTAACTATATGATACTCAACATGGATAACACCAATTTGAGCCAGTCAATAATTTTAAGTCAGCCTTGCAAAACGCAGCTCTGTTGCACAGCTCTGCTGAAAAATCAGTGTAAGTTTTCTCAAGGAATTGTAAAGACGATTGTCAGATATTATATACTTCTAAGGGGAAGTCTGTCCCCATATACCGCTGAGATTTAGAAATAACCCGCTTTCTTCCCTCAAATATCGCATTCCTAGCCATTCCAGCGAGAACTTCATCTTGCTTATTTCTCCCTTGGACTCTCTAGACTACACTACCTAAAAATAATTAAACACAGAACTACTCTACTATAACTGATATCCTTCTACTCTACCTAATTTCTGATCAGACCCCTAGAACCTGCAATGTTATCATCATATTGCAATCAAGAATTGAAAAAAAAAAGCCAAGCATAAAAACCCCCAAAAAAACAAAAAAAACAAACAAAAACCAGAAAAGAGTCAGAAATGTCAGATTTTCTGGCTGTAGTTTTTCCATTTCACCTTTAAATGCCAGAAGTCATTTGTCACTTCTACTGGATTACCTCATAGATGTTCAAAGTCCGCCAAGTGCTTTTCACTATTATTTCCATCAACCTTTCAGTGTGATGACTAATCTGCTGCAGAACTACATGATGTAACACAATGGTTAAAAATAGTAAGGAATAGCTTTGCTTTCTTTTATTGCCAGTCATTTCCGGAGTTCTTCGTGCCCTCATGTAACTTTCTGTCCTTATAAAATGAAAATTAAAGCAGCATTTTGTCCTTCAGAAACACTTACATATCAGTCTGTTTGCTCACACTATATGATATATATATATATATATATCATAAATATATATATAAATGCATATGTATAATTATACACAAGAAAAATTTATATCTTGAGACTATGACTTGAAGCACTGAAAATGTAGAAAATACTGGAATTAGTGTTGTTGGTACAACCCCACTTTAAAAGCTAAGAGTGACAGGGCCCTCACAAAAATCTCAGAAAAAAATGAGATTCTACCCCTGACCAAGTATTTGAAATGTCTGTAACAAGTAGGGCTTTGAGCCATGCATGATAAGGGCAAAGCAATGTATTTAATAGCTGCTTATTAAGTGCATCCTGCATGAGGTAGGATGTGGAAAAATAGTGTAATCTCATAATTAAATTTAAAGACATGAGGGACCAAGTTTACTCCATCAAAACCTCCCAGGCTTTTTCTCATTCCTTATCCCTTATTGAAGCTCTGTTATGCCCACTGTCCATGCCTCTCTTGTTCTTGTCCCAATTCCTTACATTTATTTATATATGTCTGTCTTTTCCTGGCCTGCATTCCACCAAGGCAACTCCTCCTCTGTGTTTCCATTGGGGTCCAAAACAGCAAAAAGAAAAAAGAGCCTCACTTGTTTGTTCCAATGACTGGACCTAGATCCAATCCAGTTTCAAATAGTGCAGGAATACATGTGTACAAAGGAGGAGTTCAGTTCAAGGTTATTGTATCTAAAGAAGAACACAGCTGAAAATGTGATTTTGTCACAGGCGGAACTTCTGTAACATGCAATCCTGTGAGCCTGCCTACAGCAGCAAGGTCATAACTTAGGATGTGTTGGTCTCCTTCAGGCACTGTTGAACAAAAAGCTGGAGGTCATGTAATTAAACATGGTGCATACACAGAAGCTCAAACCAAGCTGCACAGGTCATGCTAATACATTAAATCCTATGATTTGGCTTCTGGATCTGAGAACTCTAACACTGTTCTTTTAATACAGGCTGTGTGTGTATGTGCCTGTGCTTGTACACAATGCATTTCACAGTAAAACCAAATTTAATCAATGCTCTTGACCTAGAAGAGGTGTGATTCACTTCTCACACTGCTTTACACTACTTTGATTTCAGTGTAGTTATTTCTGCTGCTTATTAATCTGCCAGTGAATTATTGGTACCTGACTACCCCTACACATAAATCAGGTTTTATACATGCAGTCATATAGGTAATGGTACCTGCACACTCAAATATTAAAACAAAGAGAGTGTACAAAGCATTTTATGTCCATTACATTTTGTGTATGGCCATATCTGACTGCATTTGTTTTCAGGAAGATTGTCTTACTAAGATCCTATTCAAGCTTGCTTCCAGAAAAATTTAGTTTAGCACTAAACTGAAAGCTAAACTAAGGCAATAAACCAAACTTACCCCTTACACCCAGAGGGGGTCCAACAGAAAAAGAACATAAAAGCTGCTTGTTCAGCTGTGGCACTCCTCTTTTAAAGCTATTGCATTACTGCCTCTATTTCAAATGACACATGCTGCCTGTCAGAAGGTGATAGTCTCTGTCATATTTATTAAGAGGCATTTTGGAACTAAACTAAAGATTGTGACATAAATCATGTATGGCATTATAAGACACACAAAAATGGTTCTCAAAGTAGTTAGCAATGAGTGACCCCACTATAAAATATTTTTAGCAAACAAAATTATCAGAAAAATGTTGTCTTACAGGGCAGAAGCTTCAAAACTTTTGAATGTCAAAAGCCATCAATCTCAGCAGTTAAATTTGATTTTGCCTCTCTCTGGTAACTGAAAAGGTACAGACCCCTGAAAGCTAGAAGCTTTCTGATAGCTATGCCTTTTCAGGGGCTCATGAGAATAGTTTTATCCAACAGTTTCTGCACCTCATTAACTCTGTTTTTTTAAAGTGTTCCCAACTGCTGACCAAAATGCACAATAAATTATACTTTGTTTTAGCAGTACTTATTTACTATACCTTTTCTGAACGTAATCTTCTAATGCATTATTCTTGCACAGCAATAGCGTAACATTTAAGGGCAGTATGCCACTGCTAATTTACATTACAGAAAGGACTGTACAAAAGACTGAAGTGCAGAGGTGTCCAAGCTCACTTTAAGCCACCTACAAGAAGATATCCTGCTGCATGACCATGGCCAAACATATCAGCTTATTTAGTCTGGAAAACATGCATGTTTCCCCAGCAAGATTCCTGCCAGTGGTTAAACTTGCTTATTTATACAGGTATTTGGGTACTTTTACATTGTGCTAGATGTGCAGGTTTCATTTACATATCTCTGGTCCTGTCTGAATTTAACAAGACTTCTTGACTTGGCAGCATTTGCCCTATTGCTGCTACTATAAACTTGAAAAGTGTATTTATTTTTCCCTTGGAGACAGCTAGTATGAAATCTTGATATCGCCCTAGCACATAATCCTGATCACATACACAATTAAGGTTTATAAACACACTAAGTATTACTTTTCCCTTACTATACCTAACACCAGTTCATTGTTGGGTTATTTCATCAAAATTGGAGCAGGTATCACAATATTTTTCCTTTGGACAGTAAAGTACAAGGAAATACAAAATTTCAAAATACAATTCAAAGGTTTCATGACACTAAATATTAAATGTGATTGTGTCTGTAAGAAAGGTGAACAATTACTTTGCAAGAAAAGGAGAAGTTGCATTTGGCTGCGTAAGAAAATGGCAGGAGGATAAGAGACTCTTGTAGGCCTTGACATTAATATAAACCACCAGAATCAAATGGCTGAGAGAGCAGTGCTGCTTATTTCTCTCTGCAAAGAGAGATAAGCAGACACGTTCAACACATAGGTACACAGAGATATCAGGTCTTCAAATTACACAGAAAGAAAATAGATGGTTCTTAGGAAAAAATAAGGAGATGAAAGCCTAATCTACTGGCTGCACTACCTAACAGTTTTCATGTTAAATTCAATTTATTATTCCTAAAGACTCTATTACCATTAAATCAAATAGCTCAATTTCTTTAAAGGAATGAGAAGGACCATCCTATCAATAACCTATTTTGTGGGTAAAAACTTGAAGTTTCAAACCTGAACAAGAAATTACTTTGAATGGTTGATGCTGACAATTGTTTTGCTTTATGCTATTTCTTGACATTGTATCTGGGTTGTAAACAGTTCTTTTCCTCTGAAATTCTGAAATCTCGAAAATATTTCTTCCCCACATTAGAGTTAACCCCAGAAGTTTCAAAGTTTCCCCACATAAAAGCAGGGAAGACAGAGTCCAGAACAGCCAAAAGGCATCAGTTGTCAGTGTCCTTATTTTAATGTCAAAGCGGGAACTTGAAACTCAGCTTTCTGCAACCCAATCCCAGCATTCCTTTTATTTTTCATATTTTTCATTCATTATCTTCTTTCTTCTTCATTCCTATTAAAAGTGATCATGAAGTAGCATTTTCAGGGAAAACAAATATTATCCTTCCTTAACCGCTTTTATAGAAACAGAGAAGAAAAATAGTTTTTGCTAGTTTTTTGCTAGTTTAGTGCAACAAGCAAAACCAGGTATGTGAAGGAACATAATAATTTGCTTGATGAAAATATATTTTTTTACATCAGGTTGAGAATATTAATCTAGTCAGTTCTAATGTGTAAGGATGCAAACCATTCTGTTGAATAAATATTAAAATAAATCAACATACTATTAACAACTATTCCAAATATTCCACATTAAATTGGAAGTGAAGAGATAAGGCTAACATTATTAGCCAAAGAATTTTCACCACTCATATGAATTTAAATTATTTAAGCCAGTTTCAACATCTGAAGAACTTTCCTACTCTCAAAGGAGATATTAAACATATACGTCAGTAATTCAGATTGCTGCTTCTAGTCACCAGAATCTGGCTTTAATTCCACAGTTTAAATCTCTTTTCATATTAAGAGTGTTTAATTCACTAAAAATATATCTAAATCAAACAGAAAGTAAGTAAACTTACTAATTACAGACAATTTAAAATGATACCTTTCCTTTAGGACCTGAGAAAGGGAGGTGCCTGATTATATGAATTATCTGGAGAGTGAGCTGTGATCTAATTTACATGGTAGTAATGAGCACATAGCTTTCTAATTACTTCCTGAAACATTTGCACACTGAGCTGACGGAACCTGGAGTCCAGAGAGCAAAGAATAAGACACTATAGGGAAAAGGAACAGTCTGAGCCAAAGGAGGTTACAATAAACACTTGGATGCAATTTGTATGGGTGTGAGGAAAAAAACTGGGTCATGATGTGGCGAAGAGTTCAATAGTTTCCGCTTCCCACCCTTCATACATTTTAGGACTACTGTAGTGCAGCACTGTTCCCAGAAGAAACAGAGGATGAGGTAGTGGTCTTGACAATTCAGCCTGCCTTAGGCAGGGCTCTTGTTTGTTGTCTCTTTTTGAATGACAGTGTGGTTTCAGAATGGCCAGCAGAAGATGTTAGGTTGTTAATTTGTCCTTTCATTCTTCCCAGCCATTAATCAGATAGGCAGGGGCTTGCTCTTCTGTTCCCTCTGAAATTCTCCTGTACCATTTGTCAATAAACTTGGCTATCAAAAGTAGCTTTCAGAGCAGTCGCCAGCCATGGAAGGGATTAACAAATCATTTAAGTGCTACCTGATTACTTGAGGAAAGATGGGCTTTATACTCAAGATCGAACACATTCTCTGCAGATACTGAAGCTGACCACACTATGCATTGCCAACGAGGTTTTAAGGAATGCAAAGTGATTCCATTGCTATGCAAGCATTCATTTATAGTTGTATTTAATGAACAGCAGGGAAAAACATTCCTTTTTGATTTCTTTCCTAAAATGAGACCAAGTGTCAGCTAGGCTTTGGCTTGTCTTACAATCTTTATTTCATGCATACTGTCAGATACATGCGTTAAAAACTCCCAGTGACAACTCTGGCTCCTCCAAAAAGGTTGTTTTTTTTCCTAGTAAGTCCTGTTCTGTTCTGCAGGTGAATCTGGAACTTTCTGCGATGTTCGGCAAATAATGCTGCCTCTAGGAGTCTTCTAAATCTGTGTGTGGTTGCACACTTCAATTTAATGGATTTAACCCTATTTCTTTCAAAGAACCAATAAAGTAGCTTCATTATACACTTCTGCCTGTGTTAAAAAATTCTTACAGCTGTGTCACTGAGAGGGTTTCCAATCTTCCTTCTTTGAAGAAAGTACTTGAAATTTGGCAGGATCCTTTTCACTGTCACTATGCAGTCTCACCCTGCACAGACATGCTCTAAACTACTGAGAAAAATCAGGAGTTTGCACGTGCTCGATGAAAGCTTGCTAGAGGGTATCAAGCAACATTCTTTACAGAGCCTGTTTTCACATTTTGTCTTCCAGACTGAACAGAGCTTTTTCCTTGCAACAGCTCTTCATGGCTGCCAGAAACAATTATGGCACTGGGCACTGGAACAGAAAAGAGGCAAACAGTCTTCCTGTGTTCTCAATGTTCGTCTTGTTATACACACAGCTCAGAAAAAGAATCACTTGGTTTGGAAGACACAGTGCTCATAAAAAAAGTGAGTGAAAAGTGCATGGGGAGACTTAACAGGAGAAAAGCAGAAGGGGCAAACTACTGGGAAAAGTGTGAAAAAATATTAATTAGTACTACTAATTCCAACTTAGTACTACTAAGTACAACTACTTCCCACAGGAACCTGGAACAGAACACACAGTTCTCAATTTTTAAGATTCCTCTGCTGTAGGTATCCTGTTGGGAAAGTCACTGCTGAACTGCATGAGTCTTCTCCACACTGTGGTCAACCCACAAAGGAGATGACAGCTTACAGCTGTTGCCAAATACTTCATTTGAAGACATGCAAAAACCTCTGGCACAGGTCAATAAAATCTCTGTTTAATACCAAGATAGCAGCCTGTGTACCTCCACCCAAGAGCAATTCTGTTTCTTAGGAAGGTCTTATTTCCTTTACTACATTCTACCTTGTCAGATAGGATGATACATTAAAATCTAGATAAAATGTGACACATGCTGCAAGTCCTACTCGGTGTTTAAAACAGATCAACATTAACTTCAACTGTACAATTTTTAATTGCTTCCTGTGTGCATAAAGAGGCTACCTTTTTTTTTTGTTTTTTATATTAATATATTTGGGATCCCTGCTTCATTTGATAGTCAGGAAGTACAGTGTATAGGGAACAACTAAGGCCTAGGCTTTGAATAAGGACATTGTCATTAGACTTCTGCCTCATTTCCTCCAAAAGGCAGACGGTATCCTGAAATTAAGCAAAATCAAATATTGGTCTTCTCTTCTGAATGTGAATTTAAAAGTTCCTATTGAGTTGAGTAAGAAGAGATCCTGAGGGAAGGAACAGCACTCTAGCCCTTGAGGGAGCAGCTTATGTCAGGAGAAAGGTGAGGGAAGAGAAAGCAAGATCTCAGTCATGCAATGGAAGACTGCTCTGTTGGAACTGTTCTGCTTCTGAAGTCTGCCAGAAGACCTGAATTCTCTCAACAGTGACATAAGTCAAGAAGGTCTCTGCTCTTCACACTTCAAGCTCTATTAGCACCTCGAAACCATATGAGCAATCAGGCCTAAAGTCTCCTGCATTCTGAGGAATAGACATTCGTAACAAAACAGGATTTGCTCTCAGTCTTTCAAGTACACAGCTATTTCTGTGGGGGCATAGAAAGGAGCTCATTTCACAAAATAAATTATTTATTGCTTGCAGGAAACTCATTTAATATAGCAGCAATTGCACAGAAAATCCCACATGGAAATTAGTTACTCAAAGCAGGGTTTGGCTAGAGGTCACCAACAAAGCAAAAGGGGAAAACATTGATTATGCAACCACAAAGCTATGCTGTGTTGTCAGCTCAACTGAGGTATATTTAACTGGAGCAACACAGCTCCATATACGGATAGACAGGCTTGCCTGAACAACAGACACTGTGCCCTCTGGGACAAAACACCCTACTGCCCAACAGGGCTAGTAAGATAAAGGATTCCTGAATTAATTAAAATGAAGTTATTGCCCAGAACTTGCTGATATTCCTGTAAACAACAGGTGTATGCTAGGAACTAGGATGTAGGGCTACAAGAACCCAAAAGGACTGATATACCCCCAGTTTTCATGTCAGTTCAGAAGTAGCCAGAAAAGGGTCTGCTTTTCTGCACGTTTAGTTGGGAAGCAGATGAATCCTTAAGTCTTTACCCTCCATCTATTGCGCCAGAACATAAAACTAAACATGTTTTGCTTTCACCTTGAATAATTTTGGAGATACAGGATAGATTCCAACCCTATCTCTTTTGGACAGCTGCAATTACATGTCATTTCCTCACAGAACTTAACCTGGAAAGCACAAACAGTAACTGATTTAGTGACCTACATGACTCAGACAAAAGAAAATATCGCAGAGTTCTGAATTCCCAGAATATTAAACTCATGAAAGACCATCTTCATGTCCGAGGATCAGATGCTTAAGGTCCAGTCTGCGTAAATGTTGCTTACATGGCTCTCGCCTCAACAGACGGACCACAAACGTTGTATACTATGGAGCCACTCAACATAATCTGAAGAGAACATTTCCTTCAGTGTAGCTGCAAAATACCATAAATAGGCATTCCCTCTGCTTCCTTACAAAGAACAAAATCTCAGATGGAACTTTAAACAAAAAGGACAAGTCCACATTGTGCTCATTTTCTCTGACTTCATTATTTGCAAAAAAAGATTATAACACTATGCTAGAGCAGATTTCACTCACTATATGCTCTCAAGGAAAAGTTAATTCACAGCAAGTAAGGGGACAGAATAACATGGAAATCAAAGGGCTGTTATAACCACTCGCATTCCGACTTGCCCCAAACACTTCATGGCTTAGAAGCTAAGGAAAGTTTTTTCTTTTCTACTAAGTGGCTATTGACTTGAACAGATTAAGCTGTCATGCAAATTGTTTAGGTATATGCATTATGTTAATAAGGGATATACATACATGGTTCACTCTGATACTGAGACAACTGATGCCTACTGCAATTGGTAAGATGGGAGACTGAGTGCCCAGAGCTATTCAAAGTACAGTGTTGCCTGTTCTTTCTCCCTTATTGTCTCTAAATTGCTATAAAAATTAATAATTCACATGTCAAAATAACACTCCTGTAATGAACCTGTAACATACAATCTAGTCCCACATAAAATGTTCCTTTGGTTTTGAAACAAGAAAATATTTTCATCTCTTTTATTTTTTTCTTTGTTCAGACAACAGTTGAGAACAGTTAACAGACACAACATTTCTTGCTCTTTGTTCCTTATATGCAAACACCATGGACACAGTGAACATATTAAACACTATTTGTGCCAGTAGAGACCAATACACCACTCATTGCTGGTTTCCATTTGGACACTGAGCCATTGACTGACTCGCGTCTGCCTAACAGTCCTTCCACAAAATTAATGTCTTCCACAATTTAGAGGCAAGAATGTTGCAGAAGTCCAGAGAGATGACATCAATAGCTCTTCCCTTGTTCACTGAAGCAGTTAATCCACCCTTGAAGGCTGCAGGATCAGTCGTGTACAATTGGCCCTTGGTGAAGCCATGCTGGCCACCCTTAATGTAACTCCTGTTAAATGTTGCAGAATGTGGTTTAACTACACACACCTTGTTGGTGTTTTAGTTAAGAATGTGCCTCTGTCATTTTAATTTAACAAAACTCATGGTACTCAGATGTGTGATACCATTTTTTAACATAAGACTTCCAGGCAATGTGGCTTTCAAGCAGAAAAATGTTCCAGCAACAAAGGTTATGCTACCTGATTGTTCACTGCAAATAATGTGAGATATGAAAGAGGATTCATTGGTTTGCAGCAAGCAGCAGACTGTTGTAATACCACCCAGTTATAATCTTTGGGAGCCAATGAGGGGTGGCCAGAATTTTGGAGTTGCTGACAAAACTGCAAAAATGATATTTTATTTTGGAAATTGAGTCCTTGCACATATCACAATTGAAAAGCTTGTGATTCTTTTATAGGACAGTTACTCCAGCAATGCCATTGACTGACTATATGCCGCCTGTGGTCGTGATTTCATTAAATCAGGGTAACAACTCTGAGAATAAATTTCTGTTAGAAAACATGAATACAAATAGAAAACTCTAGACCCAACCTTTGTATCACAGTAAGATGCAAAAATTTTGACAAACCACTGTTCAATGGGTAACTATGACCTAAATTCCTCTAGCTGAATACTTTCTGCAAGCAAAACAAGGAAGAATTTACCAGTATGAAATATACCCCTTTTCAAACCCATTGGCTTCCCAGGACTTCATTGTTTTATCCATAAAGCTTTGCACCCTCTTGAAATTGCTTTAATTGTGTGTGTCTGGTACCCACTAAACTGGTTCTGCTGCCATTTCCACTGCTCCTGTTTTTTCCATCATGTGTAACAGAATTATCACCACTTGTTCTCAGTTCTGTGCTATTTTTTCTGGTTTTCAACCAGCTCCAAAGACTTGTTGCAAGTCTTTATTGCCTCTGATTCACCATCTTTTCATACATAATTTGTAGTTTCCTCATCTAATTTATGTATCTATTTCTTGAGCCAGCCTCTTTTATCCTCCAGTGCCTTATTCTCCATTTTTCTGTCCATGAAACTTCTAGAGACATGAACCCTGCAACTATTCACTAAATATATTTAATTACTCTATGTTTGGCCTCACTTAAATTTATCTCTTTTTAAGTATGCCATTGTGTAGTCCTTCTACGATATTGCTAACTGTAATCATCAAGTAAAATTCAGTTTCACTAATGAATAATTACCCATAAGAAATCAGGGAGTTTGTTGCTGTTCCTGTTAGATGTTTCAATTCAGTTATTTATTCCTGAACAAAACTTTTCTCTGAAAGTTGGCATATGTTGAAATTACTTCAGCTCTTGTCTTCCCTTCCACTTTTCTGTCATCATCAGTCATCTCCCAAATACAAGACAACGTTAGAGAAGGCAAAGGAAAACCAAGAAGGCTGTAGGACAGTGCAGTAAAGTGAACAGAGCAGAAACAGAACAGAACCATCAGACTGAAGACATGAGAAGAAAAGAGAGGAGGGGGTGAACACCAAAGGAAGACAGGTGAATCAGTGTGAAAAAGAGAGCTGAGCATGAAAGGAAAAAAGAAGACAAAGGAGAAAAGAAGACAAAGGAAAGAAAGACTTGGGGAAAACACTATAGCCATAGACAGCATAAAGATTAGACAATAAGAAAGAACATGCAAAGAGGAGACAGAAAACAAAGGAGATTAATCAAGACCAGAAAAAAAAAATGCCCTGGGGAGATGATCTGTATCAGAAATAAGGGGTGTTTTTAACCAAAATTGGAGATGCTTGGTATAATGGGGAACACTACAGACCAGAGCAGGACAATAAACAGAATAAGTATTTTAAAATAAATGAGCACAGAGTGACTAGAGCAGTTGTGCTGCTGTACACTCTAAACTGGAAAGAGGTAAGTTATGAGCATTAATCTGGTGTTTCTCTACAACTGAGAAGGAAAGCAGGATGCTAAAAGGAATAAGTATAAAATTAAGATTGAATGTTATGGAGGGTTTTTTTGCTATATCTTCTTGATACCTTTATGTACTTCAGAATATTGAATAAGGATAATAAAACGACAGAACTCTGCTGTCTTCACACAATGATACATGATAACAGTAAATGTACATTTTACATTGGGGTATACTGCTCCTGATTGCTTATTTCAGCTTTTTGCCAAGCTGTAGTCTGCCCCATTCTTTCCCAACATTTTAAATATTTTTAATGGAAATGGAATACACATCAAAAGATGAGATATAATTGTTTTATGAGGCATTGGTTAGACTTCAGGCTTAGTTAGGCTTAGTTTTGCTGCAAAAAGGCAATTATTGTACAACATAATGGAGTACATGGGATCAGTTCAGCTTTTGAGATAATTTTTTAGGAGATTGCATGTTGGCAGATGCACTGATTTCAACTAAGGCACCCATCTGCATCTGAAGGCACAAGATTGTCCAACAAAAGAAACCTGCAAAGTAACCAAATTAAACACCTTGAAATTATATTGTCAGTTTGACAAAATGTACTTGGTTCTTAAGGTGCTTTCAATGCAGTGCTTGGTTATTACCATCAGCTCATCTTGCCTAAGGAAAAAAGAGTGACTTAACAGAGAGCACTTGACAGATGCAAAGCCTGAAATAATCCCATGAATTGGAAAAATCAGTTTTGTTGAAGTTGATACTAAAATTCTAACTAGCTCCTACTGTCCCAGGGCTTAAGCACAGTTTTCCTGTCAGTTTGTCTATTAATTTATCAATCTAATCAGGAAAAATGACAGTGGCCTAGTTCTTCTACAACAGGTGGTAGCTCCCACTTGTAGCATCCTCTTTGAAGATTGTTGAAAGGACAACTAGCCTCCTAGACAAGTAGCTATGCCAGGAAATCTCAATTTCCCATCTCCTTTTCCAGGTGGACATGGCACAACAGTTGGGCTTCAAGCATGGTTATGTATCTGAGTAATAGGTAACATGTGCTTGTGAGGGCAGTGCATGCTCTTACAGGCATTTCCTAGCTCCTCCTTGGCAAATGCAGTGGGCCAGATGGAACTGTTCCTTGGGCTGCCAGTTGGACCACCCTGGTTTGTACCAAACAGGATTTTAAAAAACCCAAGGGGATGGAAAAAGTCTGAAAATTAGCAACTAAAAATAAACAGGAAATGAAGGCAGAACTGTTTCACATGAAGTGCCATAAGTAAATGAAACAGAATTGTCCAGTTAGAATTATCAAAATTATTGATTTAAGCAAAAATACTGTGAAAATAATGCCAGGGCAGCAGGGAAAGGAAGAGCTATATTTAAACAAAAAAGCTAAACAAACACAGCTACAACAATGCCATCACTAGAACCTGGACATCTTCAATGAGATGTAAAGTAATGTGTGCAGAAGTATGGCATTTTGAAGGTCTGAAATACGTTAACTTCAGCAAGTCTCCTGTAACCTCCTTTGGAATTCCTTATTTGTCACAGACTATGTTCTGTTGCTTGAATTTTTATTTTTTTTTCTTTAAGTAATAGCTCTGAAAAATTAAAGCTCAGGCCAAGTATATAATGGAAGCTTGTATTATATATAATTTGTAAGGATGAACAATTATACCAGCAAGAATACTTCACTACTTACCCAGGATCAGTTAAAATTTATTGCAGATTTTTTTCCACGTGAATGTTAAGACACTGTCGGTCTGTGAGGACACACCACTTTCAAAAGACATTATTTAATGGAAATATAATGCCAAAGAGAAACAGCACCACCTACAATTTGATAATACTGTTTAAAGCTCAACAAATCAGAAGAATCTCTCAAAAATACAAGGTACAATCCTTTGTTGCTGAGATAAAAACTAGATGATATGCACATGACCTTTTCCTTCTTTAGGTTCTGGTACTGCAAGGAGCTGTGAAATTGCTTTCTGACTATTCTATTCAACAGACACACCAACAAAAAGTAACACAGAACGCAAAGCATAAACAGATATAATTTACATAACATATTGTCTATGCCAATATTGAGATACTGAGCAAAATACTTCAATATGCAAATCCTTTTGGTATTTCAGTCATCTGAGACCTTGAGACACTAAAGGCTGTGTTTTATAATTTTGGAGTTTTACACAAATGCAGGCACTGGAGCACTTTCATCATCTAAACAGTTCCCCAAGAAATTTAAACACTGTGAAGCACAACCAAGCCTTATCAGATAGCCTATTAAGTAGGACTTGCTGGGATACTTGAACTGTTAGCCAAAACAGCACAAGCAGCCTGTGTTTGTGCAGCAGGCCAGGAGCCTTGAAAAGTCTTGCTCTTCAGCAAGGTGAATTCCACTGAGTAACACTTGGTTCTCTGGGGTAGGTGGGGAGTAGGGGAGGGAAACAACAACAGGGGAACAACAAAAAAGAGACACTCCTTTCCTGCAGGACATAGGGAATGAGAAGCATCCAGGACAGCAAACTGAATAATCACTTCAGAGTTCTTTGGATTTGGTACACTCTCCCTACAGTTAAGGTCAGCAACAGAGTCAGAATCTCAAGTGTTTCCATACCATCCTTGTCACCACTCTTCAAGGTGGCTGTCTCTGAAGTGTCACAAAAGGAAAGACCTCTCAGTGGTCATGCTTGTCTTCCAAATGTCTTAAGTTAACAGGTGAAACAGTGCAAGGTTTCTTTTTTATTATTATTATTTTAAGTCCCATGGCTATAGGTGTAATCTTTTTCTGGTTCACCCTGCCTTATGAGAACCTATAGTATTTCTATTTTTGGAATTTAATGTGTAGAAGACAAATTCAATACAACAGAGGCTAGCTAACAAAGATGACATCAAAAGATCATTTAAGAGGGTGAAAGGAAATTGCATCCTACTTTAGTTGGCAGGCCACCTTCCTTTCTTTTGCTTCCAAAGTGCCACTACACTTTAATATCCTAAAATGATAATGTACAAGATGGAGCACAAAGCATTTTGTTGCAGTTTTCTGGGTATTTTTTGTCTCCCAAAGAAAATAACACAGAAGGGTCTGTACAGAAAGTCCCTGGGGCAAATTTGTAGTTAGAAATTATTCAAACTGAAATCAACAGAGATGTGACAGTTTCAAACAGCCGATGGGCCTCCTCTTCTCTTTTACAACTGGGACTTGAATGTGGCCATAAAAGGATCATAAGAAGTCCCAGCACAGAATTTCATGCCTCAGAATCAAGGAAAAAAGTTGGACTCTGCTGCAGGTTTTAATGAAGCTTTTTTGTTTTTAACTCTTAGAGCGCAGACACTTTAAAAGCTAAGAATTTTGAAAATTTTCAGTAATTTAGGAATTTTCAATCTCATAGAGAGTAATGGCTTATGTTTTTCTTTCACAAAGTTAAAATTTACATTAAGACACAAACAACTAATAAGTAAATGAATCAACCTATTAATTAAACATTTTCTTTTGGAAAAAAAATAAGACTAAATCTTTACTAATTTACTTAGAACTATTCATAAGACAAAAGCAGGAAATCACCATTTAGAATATTAACTATAAGAGTTCACACCAGAGTTCAATAACTCTCCATTACTGCCCAGAGATGTTTAATTCAATAATAGAAGGAAGCATGCATTTTCTCCGTATACAACAGTACCTTAATAAATGTTCCTTCTACAATCTCCATATTTCCTTAGTTTACTTAAAATTTACTCTAATGTTACTCTATAGATTACTGTAATACGAACTAAATGACAAAATCAAATTCAGATTGTCACTGTGCAGGGCAACATACAAATACATTTAAAATACTAACAGAAAACTAATTTCCAACAGGCTTAAAACAAAAGACTAGAGTTATATTGAACTAACTTACATAATGAAGATTTTTAAAATAATTGCATTCAGTTTTCTCTTACATTGTGTCTTATTCCAGTACCATGACTGCAATAAGTAAATTTCCAAAAGCAGGTGATTCAGATGCTCTTTTACCCATGACACCAAGTGAAAACAAAGTTAATTTTGCCACACATTGTATGAAAATGTCAATATAGGTCCTGCAAATAGTGTTCAGTAGCAATACTAATATTTTTTAGTGTCAGCTAAAGTGTTTAATGAAAACAAATTACCCATTCTCAGTATGAAGCATCGATGGAGTTGGCGGTGGAATCACACTTGGGTTGCAGCATTCCTCACCATCTCAGCCAAAATACACACAGCCAAGGGTGTTGGCTACCTGTAAAGCAGTGATTTCATCATTTCCAATTATCTCCTTTCTAGAGATATGTAAACAAATCAGAGCATCAACCAATACGGCTCTTTGGAAAGCTGCGTTTCCATAAACAAAGCAAATTCAAGAAATTGCATCTCTACAGTATTTTAATTTGAAAATGTAAAATTGTAACTGTGAAAAAAAAGGAATCTTTATTATTCATTTGAACAGGAATATTTGAGTATTCATGTGCTTCTGACATATATTGCTACAACAGATCCTCAGTTCTTTTCTAATAGGACAGTAATAAATATTCCACAATGTTTATAAATTGTGACTCACAAAGCATCAAACCTGTATGACAAAGCACAAAATCTCTCAATTTTTGTTGCTTTATGTCAAAACAGCTTCTCAGAGTCCTTGATACCAATTAAAAAATGGATGTTTATTACATGTTGCAATTTAATAACACAAACTGCAGTGTTCCCTTCTATTTTGTGGGTTGCCATACACAAAGACTGTATCTTACATGCCAAATGAAGCAATGAAACATTATTCTCATTAAACACTACAGAAAGTTACAGCACAGCCTGGCTAAATAATTTTCTGGGAAGAGCTTAGGCTTGGGAGTGGAAGAAAAATTTCCTATTATAAACAGTACTTAGCACTTAAGAAGTGCCTTGCGTTTCCACAAGGCTCCTCAAACAAGTAAGTAAGGATTGTGAGCATTGTACAAGTAAGGTCACTGAAATGGGCATCTTTCTCTAAGAAAGATTTTAAAAGAACTGTTTTCTCAAGTAAGAATCAGCATACACTGCAATGGTTTCTGTTTCAGAGCTAACCAAAATTCATGGCTCAAAAGTTAAGCGGTGCATGAAACAATTTTATTGTCCTATCAATGCATGACTGAAAATATTTCATATTAATGTAACATTAATGAGTATAAAAATAAACATAAGTATGTATGAAACAAATACTGTACAGATAGCTAACTAACATCTTTGCACTCACAAGACATAAAGGATCAGCTGAAGTTCAGGTCCAGAAGAGAAGAATCTCCACAGTGAGGGGAGGATCAAGAGAGAACAAGGGGTAATGACTTTAAACTGACAGAGGACAGGTTTAGGTTGGATTAGGAAGAAATTCCTTACTGTGATGGTGGAGAGGCACTGGCACAGGTTGCCCAGAGAAGCTGTGGCTGCCCCATCCCTGGAAGTGTTCAAAGCCAGGCTGGATGGGGCTCCGAGCAATCTGGTCTGGTGAAAGGTATCCCCGCCCATGGCAGGAGACTAGAACTGGATGACCTTCAAGGACCTCCCAGCCTAAACCATTCCATGATTATACAATATGAAATTAAGGGGAACCTGCTGAATGGGCTCTGGATTGAGCCAGAATGGAGAGGATAATGCTATGTAAAGGAACGTTAATTTCATTACTCACTTTTTCTTCTCTATTTTATCTCTAATTGTTGTTCTTTTCCTTTTTGCTTCAGTGTTTTTTCAGTTATAGTCTCATTTTATTATTATTCATAAATCTTAACATTCTTCAAATAAAAGATTACCTAGTTCTACCCATCAGTGAGTGAACTGATGCCTGCATTGAGAAAGGATGTAAAAAAAAAAATAAAATCCTAATTAACCCATTTAAATGTTACACCTTTTCAGAATTCTCTCATGCTACTGGGTGGATCTCAAGATAAAGTGTGGAATCCTGTTCCAGAAATCTCTAAATTAAGGACTGGTAAGAAGGAAGCACAGGACTGTTTCCCCATTAAGTTATTTTTCTAGAGGTGTCTTATTTATGTCCTATATGACTCCCTCCCTGTAGGAAAGCAGAAAGACAATTATTATGCTATCTGCTTGAAATTACATTTTTAGCATTGTGTTCAAATCAGTACTAAAACTCTAAAACTCTGTCTTGTATCCAAAAATACTGGAAAATTTAGAATTATTACCTGCCCACTCAGCTCTGTCAAAACAATTTGATTGTGCAGACTTCCAGACTAGTTCACTGATTTCTTGGTGCAACAGCACTCTCAGGGAACATGCAGCTGTCACTTAGAAGTGTTTCCCAAAGTTTTGTCTATACAGATTACCTCCTCCTGAGACATGCAAGTGCCCCTGGTGTTAAAGTTCAAACCCTTTGGAAAGCCATGCTTGGTGGAGCGATACACAAGCCTCCCAAAAGAACTGAATGTTTGGTGTGAGGTTCTACTAAAAAAAACACAGGTCCAGAGAGAACAACCCACATAGTCCCTCTGGTCCTTCAAGCTGCCAGAGGCACAGGATTCAAATGTCCTCAGAGCCTTTCTTCCTTACATATATTCAGATAAGTTTATCATAAACAGTTCCACAGGAGTGCATCTCAGACTCTACATTAGAAAAAAAATGCGTGCTGGAACAAAGAATTCCCTCCTGAACATCCAGCTGACCCCTGAGTTTCCACAAAATGTTGAGTGGCAATAGGAACTCATCTGACTCCCGCTGATACTTGACTGATTTGCTAGCAAGATTCAACAACTCATCCATGTCATAGACATTGTCCTGCAAACAATGTATTTCCATATTAAAAATCACTAAATATCATTATTCCACTGGATGGATCTCAAAAAATTGATCCTTCATGAAAGTCTGAATGGTGACCTATACCTACTAATCTTGTCCCAAGCACAGAAAGTAGTCTGTAACTTTGTATAGTCCCTGGAATGCTATGATTCTGTTCTAAAATTTTTTATTCTAAAAAATTATATGGGGAGCAGAAAAAGTTAAAAAGCTGGAAAAATGATGACTTTAAATCATGTTTTTGCCCAAATTAAAACCAAATCTCTGCTGTAAGGGTTAAGTGCAGTCTGTTTACCTCATTCAGACAACATCTAGTCTGCAGTGACCATTCCTTGGGAAATTAGGGATTCCCTCACATCTGTAACAAATTACATGGAGCAGTACAGCTCATCCTTAAAGTTCATTTGATAGTGATTGTAATACATGCCTTAAGGTTAGGATGAAGTGCTTAACTCAACCACTAGATTATACGAAGATTTCAAATGCTGCAGAAACAAGGCTGCATATGGAAGTTCTGTGATTGAGGACAACTCACCTGGAAATCAAGGCTATCATTGTTCATATCCTACCACAGGCAGACCACATTCATAGGGAGAACACTACTATCCAGTGGAGAAAGAAACATGCAATAGACTAGAAGGAGTTTTCTATTAGAGCTGTCCAGGAACAGATGGTTCCAGCATCTGCTATTGTCTCTCCTTATCCTGGGTAATTTATTTATTTTTTAAAATGTGGTTCGGCCTTAAGTTCAGTCAAAGTTCATCTGGCATCCACATCAGTTTACATCTTTATCCAAAGATCTTCTTTGTTCATGCATCTTACAGTCAAATGAAAGAAATTACTCACACATTGCCACCTGTGTGTGAACCCACCACCTACTTAGATTTATTTCTCACCAAAGTTAATGGGCTCTTTACCTCAAGGTTTGAAGAATTTAGATAGTCCAATCTGTCTTTGAAGACCGCATTCCTGGCAGAATAGTATCAGGCTGCAGAAGCAGGGAGTCCCAAAACCTAATGGTTTGACAGTACTCTGTGTGGCTGAAGCAGCTTTATGGCCATATCCTAAGCTACTGGCCAAACAAGTGCTGGCATTCCCTTTTAATTACTGTGAACCTGAGCATGGCTTTTGGTTAAAGGTTCACTATCGTACATAATCTAAGATCCATATGCTTGAAATTTGCCGTGCATCACAGGAGTTTGGGGGCAGGGGGGCAAGCAGGCCAAACTGAGTGACTTCAGTGATGGATTCCCAAAGAACACCCTCTGTAAAAATTAGCTTTTTACAAAATCTCCTTCTTCCACCAGCTTTTTTCTTTACATGACTGGGACTCAGGCTACAGCTTTAATCCTCTCCAGACTGATCTCATCCAGTCAGTATTCAGGCTGGTAACACAATGTTCCCAATGCCCCTTCAGTGAAACAAGATGGAAAAAGTAAAGGAAAGAAAGGTTAAAATTTGCAACTATAGGTCAGTGGTGACAAGTTTCCAAGACAGGCACTTGGAAACGATTGCCTGCTGTATGTATGACACTGCACAGAAGTGCACACTAGCCTGCAGAGCTCACGTGTGATGCCAGAAACATGAGGCAGTGTTCGGCACCGCTCAGAATTGCTTAACATGGCAGAATGACTGATTTGGGCCAGGTTGCTAGCACGGGGCTGAGGATGTGTGTCAGGTTCAGTGTTTCCCCCATGTGCCAGGGCCCTGGGTAGCAGTGTGAACAATGCACCGAAGAGCAATTGTAATACAGCTGAACTCCTTACTTTCCAAGAGATAAATTATGGTACTGAACTCAAGACATCTTTCTGAAAGCTGCATCACACATATGAATTGGACACATGCTGTTCCAGAAAAATATGTGGCAATGTTTGCTGACTCCACTCTTATTTTCCATTTGTGTGAGAAAAGTTTTTTATTGTTTGTAAAGCGGCCTCAAGTTAACGTAGCATATATGCCTGGTATGCAGCAACGCTGTACACAGTGCCTTAGCGTGTATTATAAAAAAGCTACTACCAAGAACTTCCCCAAGCTTCCATATCAAATAGGAATTGACTCACACTGATCAATGGAACAAAGGGAAATGCACATGCACCATATCAACACAGGGAAAACCTGTGGGATCCTGTCTGACATCCCAGTCATTGGGCAGCTCACAGCAGAGCCTCGTAACCATTTACTTCTAACACTGCCAGGAAAAAAATTTCTGTCCCCATGCTCAGCAGGCCACAAAGAATACTAGGCACAAATATTTAAGTCCATTATTTATTTCTGGCATGCACAATATCACTTATTCAGAAAGACCTTTGGTAGGTATTAGAAGCATTTCAGAGTTCCCTGTTGACATCTTATGCAAATCATTCCTACAGCAAGTTATGGATACTTCAAACACTGGAGCAAGGCACAGCAAACACGTGGCTTGTAAACTGCAGCATGGAGTGGGATTACCACAGTCCCTGCCAGGAAAGAAAGATTTTTCCCACAGCAGCTTCCTTTGTCTCTTTGTAGCACACATAAATAGAGACCCGCTGTTGAGGTGAATTACAGCAGGTAGTGAAAGTATGCAGGCTATAGGCAAGAGGGCCTCTTGAGTCTTCATTCCCTCACAAAATGCCTTGCTTTATCTGCCTCCTAGTTAGACCAGCCCTCATTGCAAAACTCAACACACGTAATTGAAGGTTTGTGTTAGCAGCTGATGTGATGTGCTAAAACAATCTGCAGGTCTTAATCCCCAATGAGCCAATCAAGTGGAGTTAACGTCAGTCCAATACTGCTTTTGTACACAGACAGGAATCAGGGTTTTTTGAAGTCTTGTGTAGAGAGGAGACGCATTAGTTTACACACTCAAATGGTCCAGGTGGTTTCAGCTGGGTTAGAAGATTTCTAAGAGCCGTGGGGAAATCCGTGGTAAAGGCATACCATAAAAAACCTTTCTGTGACTGTCTGAGCACCTATTTTCCCATAAAAAATATCCTAACAAGTCCTGTTCATTCATGCTACACCAGCTTTCACACCTTGTATTTCTGGTATGCAAAGACAAGCAACATGTTATTCTCAACCCCATGAAATTATGTGGGCTATAATATAGGGTGGGGAGAACCAACCAGAAATGTTCTGACAAACTGAAAAAATTCTGTTACATCACAAACAGAAATATAAGCAAAAATATAATGGTTTTATAACCTTCTGACTAACCACAAGACACTTTAATGAAACCATTCCAGCAGTTTTCCTTCTTCATTACCAGAGGAGTGCTACAGGGAGTGCACTTGTGGAGTTCACAGCTGTGGGGAACTCCTGCCATTAAGACTGTCCCAGAGTCAGTTTCCTGGTATTTCAGCTCTCTGCCCTGAGGCCACAGGAACCCCAGCCCCAGTGATGCAGCCCAGAATCAGAAAAAACTCTCCACTTCTAATGGGACTCTCAGGACAGTTAGGCTTTCACCAAAAAAAACCCAAAAGCACAGGAGCCCAGACTGCCAAACCTTGAAACTCCTGCCCATGTCCTCATTCCAAATTTCCAGATTCCTGTGTCTCTGTCCATCTAGCTGACAGAAACCAGGGAGATGGGAACTTGAAGTCTACTGCAGCTAAGGCAGAAGCCTCAGAACTTGGGCTCTCAAGCTTGGTGTTGTTTCAAAGTAATTTAAACAAACTATGTGACCTTTTGAAAGGTTTTTCTGCTTTCCCCTCTAAATGAAACAGACAAAATTTCAAATTAAAGGCTTTTTTTTTTAAATAATTTAATCTGGAAATGGAACTCTACTTTTGAGCATCTACAGCACAGAATCCATGACTGAGTGTTTCCTACTAGTCTATGATACAGAGTAATCACAATAAGGCCACAGACTTTTAGAATATTTTAAGTTGGAAGGGACCCATAGGGATCATCAAGCCCTACTTACTCCCTGCTCTTCATAGAACTACCTAGACTGACAAGGAATCATTGGCTTCACAAGACATCCTACAGTTTATACAAGGACTCAATGAAAAGTGTAATGGTAATGACATATGGAGAGATCTCACCCTCAAATAAGTGGTTCTTAAAAAAAAAAGAAAAAAGCTTTTTTGTCTTTACAAAATAAATGTGTTTCAGGAGTTCAACTCAAATTCCAGCTAAAACAAGAGCAGAGTCACTCTCCCAAGGACTGAAGTACACCTGCTTTATCTAGTTGTGTTCTTGATATACAGGCATGATGCCCCCCTACTAGTATCTGAAATACCATAATTTCTCAGAATATTGTAATTTCATAACATTATCCTTTCCAAGCCTGCTCCAACACCGCAATATTCATCTTCAATATATGCTCGGTATTTGCCACCAGTGTGGAAGGCTGGAATTTAGCCCTGCTGAAGACAATTCACACTACATGGGCTTAGCTTTTCACAAGTGAGGTGACCACATGGAAAGTTTCCCTGTGAATCACAACAATACATAAATCTGTGTCATCAAACAGCATCTGTTGGTAGTTTAGGGATGATCTGATGCTACTGTTTGCTTCTATCAAACCTGGTGCCATGAAATCACTTTGCCCAGCTTCTGCTCCTATCTGCAAACTCCTGGGATAGCTGTATTTCCCAAAACTGACTCTAGCTGCTACATGTAATTACACATTTCCTCTTTTGTTCAAACTGCTGGGGAGTTCATGGACCTAGAATCATCAAGGCTGGCAAAGGCCTCCAAGATCACTAAGTCCAACCTTTGACTGAGTACCACAACACCAACTAAACCACAGTACTATATGCCATGTCCGGTTGTTTTTTGAACACTCCACAGACAGTGATTTCACCCCTCCCTGGACAGTCTGTTCCAATGCTTTAACCATCCTTTCACTGAAAAAATTCTTCCTGGTGTCCAACAGGTCTTCAAACCTGAAAGCTGAATTCCTTTGCCAAATATGTATAACATAAAATAATTTGAGAAACAGTAAGTTCAAGTGCATGCTACCATCAGCCTTACACTGACACATTCAATCCACATGATACTGGTAGCCAAGGATATATCATTAGATACATAATAATACCCATTAATTAAAGCAATGGTGTAACCAAGCACAGTCCATCTCCCAGGCAAAAATAGAAGAAAATCTAGCTACTTTCAAACAGTGTGGCAGAAACAGATTCCCTTTTTAAAACTTTCTAATCCTTTCACACATAATTGCACTGTAACCCAAAGATTCTTATTCATAACCTACAAAAATTCTCGTCTACATCTGAAGAAATAACAGAATTTATTCAACTCACATATGGCATCACCATGTTTAATTATTTCTAGTAATGAACTTCATGTGACAGATCCAGGTCGCCTTAAAAAACTGACGTGTTTATTATCCATATTTCTTATGTGTATGTTTTTACTTTGTAAGCATTCCCTTATCTCTGTTTATCAGAGACTGGAAGTCACCTGAAGTTAACACTCTCAACCGGCATATATTAACATTCATCTTAACTTTGCATTATTAAAATTAAAATTAAATTCTGTACCAACCAAGAAAAATGCTTCATTAGAAAAGAACTTGTACTTTTAAAGAGTGGAAAGGAACATTAGATTAAGTCAGGTCTTCTTGCACAAAATCCCGAGAATCAGCAATTTCTATTTAGAGGTTTTAAAGAGCCTTAAACCTTCTTCAAATTTTGCTTTTACATCTTTACATTGTTGATGATACATACATGATCACCCCATCACTGTAGAGCTTGAAGTTTTGAGCACTTTATATTATACAAGTTCAACAGCACATTCCACAGAATCTCTGGGAAATGTCTCTGTCATGCATGAATGTAAAATTTCTGTCTAGGAACAGCTCTACACAAATTAAGAAAACTAAGTTCTTCCTTAGTTTGGCAGCTTGGTCTAAAGCCCATTTTGGAAAATCTTTATTTAATTAATACACCTCAAACTCACCTCCTCTGAGAACTGGTATGGATATTTATGCCTATACAGGGAAGGAGACACACAGACCTCCTGCTCTATCCTTAGGCCACCACAGTTCTGCCACAGTTCACAGTGTAACCCCCTGTAAGGGATTTGCTTGGGAATAAGAGTGACTTTATTATGATATGTTATTGTGCTGTATACCAGAATCACACTCATTTCAGAATAATCTACGCAGTACCCCAGAGTAATGGAAAGGGCACAGCTGCTGTTGTAGAACTGCACTGCTACAGCTCTGCCATGTCAGGTTGCTCACGGAACAAGTCTGTGTATTGCAAAGCAGAACTCTTTTCTAAAACTACAAAGCAAGGATACTGTTTCTCAGGAACACACTCTCATTTCAGTCATGAAATAACACAAGTGATGAAGCCCAAGCTGCACCACAGGCCTTCCCTACTCATGGGGATATGGCTCAAGCCTGGGTTAGGAAAACCTTCAGTCAAATGAGAGTCAGTGGCAAGACAAGGGGTAGTCGTGAGTTGCCTTCAAAAATGCACTTGAAGGGAGAGGAAAGAGTCTTTGTGTTTACTCAGTAATTTATCTGATGTGCATTTATCCATGCCAAACTCCTATTTTGCTCAGTGTGGCTGTTTAAGAGCTCAAGTGTAAATATGAAGAGACTCACTTTGTTTGATGAAAAACAGGAACAGGAACAGGGCCTAGTTGGTTTAAAGATACCTGTGCAGGTGAGGAACTTGATGCAATATTTGTTTCCCTTTCTCCCTCCTAAGGGGGACCTTTGGGTACACCCCAATTTTTCCTCAGTTTCTGGGATGAGTAGCCAGTCCCTGGTAAACATACCTCTGACTCTGGTCTGTCCTTTGCCTCCAAGTCAGCAGCTGTAGCTGCACCTGCACCACAGCCCCCTCTGAGGGCTTACCCTAGGCTGGAGTTCTCTGGGCTTCCATCTTTTTCCTCCATTTCACCTCTGTTGGCCTTCCCTTTCTGGATGGCTTCTGGCCTCACAGGCGCTTTCTTGCCACCAAGAGCCAGGTACTTGGATCTTCCTGCTCTTCCCACTCTCAGGTCTCCCGTTCTCGGCCCACCGGGAGGACGCTCACCCCCCACATGCCACTCCCTCACACCTTTGGAGATGACCGCCGTCCCGGCCTCACCAGCAGGTTATACTTGGGTCACCGCACCCGCACACACCAAGGGTCGGCCAGCTCGCGGCACCTTCGGGGCAGCCACGGTGCCGAAGCTCAGCTGGAAAAAGCCAGCGGGAGCTGAGGGCAGCTCTCGCCTTCGACGCCCGCCCCGCGTTTGGCCCCACGCCTCTGGAACCTTCCGTGGCGTTGGGGATGAGCTGTGGGGGCAATGGGCGGTCGCGGCCGAGCCGAAAGCCGACGGAGCCCTGCCTCGGGCGCCGCGGCCGTCGGGGGCGCAGGACCCACCTACGGCACTCGCCTTCCGCCGGGCACCGCCGCGATCCCATCGCTTCCCGCCGACACAGGGCAGCGGGAAGCCGCTCGTCCCCTCCCTCCCTCTCTCCGCCGGCCCTCCAGGAGGCCCGGCTCCCGCTCCCCCGCGGGGAAAGGGGCAGCCGGATCCCCTGGCGGGGGAATCTCCTCGGGGCGGGGCCCGCCGCCGCTCCCTCCCGCCGGGCGCGGCCCCCGCGCCGCTCCCGCTTCCCGGCGGGCCCCCACGGGCGGCACGCGCGGCCGGTGGATGCCGCCGGGTGACGTGCAGGGCGCGCGGTGGCAGCACCTCCCCGCGCGCCGCTTAAAAAGAAGAAGAAAAGAGGGAGCGAAACATGAGAGCCCGGACGAGCCGCAGCCGCCGCCGCCGCCGGCAGCAGCAGCAGCAGCGGAGGGGGCATCGCCCGGCCCGGCCGCCGCCGCAGTCCCGCCGCGGGGGCACCCTTCCTATGGGGCGACAAGTGAAGGGCTGCTGCCGCCGCCCGCTGCCCGGCCCCCCCCGAGCCTCGGCGCTTCGGCGCGGCAGCGGCAGCTGCTAAAACCTGTGCCGCTCGCACAACTTCGCCGGCTTCGAGCATCCTCCCGCCGGGGCTCGGGGGCTCGGTTCCCCCCCGTTGCTGCCTCTTCGCGTCCGCCTTTTTGGAAGAAGCGGGGGTGGCCGAGGTGCTATTCCTCCGTCGGCGCTTTAACCGCCTCCAGATTTATTCTCCTCCAGACTTTCCCCTTCTGGGGGAGGGAGGTGGTTTCCTGATCTGAAGTGCAAAGAAAAGTCAGTGGGATTCCCCTCCTTCCTTCTCCCCCCACCCTCCCCCCCCCACCCCCGGTTTGGGTGCATTCACACGCTCCCTCAGGCATGATGCTCAAGATGCTGCCGTTTAAGCTGCTGCTGGTGGCCGTGGTTCTGTGCTTCTTCGAGGGGGATGCCAAGTTTGGGGAGAGCGGCGCCCGGAGGAGAAGGTGCCTCAACGGGACCCCGCCGCGGCGGCTGAAGAAGCGGGACCGGCGGGTGCTGTCCCCGGAGGCCCCGGGCGGCGGGGAGGCGATGTGCCGCGGCCTCTACCCCCGCCTGTCCTGCTGCTCCCGCTCCGAGGCGCAGGGACTGCCGCACGGCGAGGCCAAGGTAGGCACTACCTGGGGCTGCGCCGGACTTTGGGGGAGGTTTTTGGTGTTGTGGGGGTTTTTTTTATTATTTTTGCGCCGAGCCACGCACCGGCCGCGAACCTGCCGCGTTCCCACGCGGGTGGGGGCGATGCCGCGGCGGGGCGCGGCCGCTCCTGCCAGGGGGGCGAGGGCGCGGCGGGAGCGGGATCCGGGTTCGGGTCTGGCGCTGCCTCGAGAGGCACGGGGAGCCGGCGCAGGTCCGCGCCCGGAGGGGACACGGCCGGCTCTGCCTCCGAGCTACTTTTAGTCCGCAGCGCCCGAGTTTCTGGCGGCGGCCCCGGCGCCGGTCCCGTCCCCGTGCAGCGGTGCCGGGCCGCCCGCAGGTACCGCCGCTGCCCAGGCGCGGCTGCGGGGAAGGGCGAAGGAGCCGGGCTGGCTCCCGGCAGCGGCAGCGATGGGGATGTGCCCTCGCCCGGCGGTGCCATCCGGGTTGGGTTTTTCTTGGGGTGAAAAATCGTGTCCAGTTTCCTCCACACGCTTACTTCAGGAGGGGGTCTGGATAGTGGCTTGATGCCGGTGTACCAACATTCCGTGATGCTACTCACGGTTCCGTGTATCAGCGCCGAAAGGCCCCCGCAGTGTCCGCTGTGGAACCCCGGTCTCCCGGCTCTTGGCCAGGGCCGGTGTCTCACCAGGTGCCGTGGGATACTCTGCTGAATGCTTTTCCACATTACCTGGCAGCCTCTCTGCCCAATTTCAAGCTGCGGTCATGTGAAGGGAAGCACCTTGTCTGCTCACTGATTTCTTAAAATTGTCAAGTTCTCTGCATCCTTTAGCAAGTTAAATTCTGTTTATCAGCCTGTTGCTTACATTTTCAAGCGCGTGGGTACCTAACCAGGCAGGACCGTGTTTGATAAGCTGTGCTGTGCTGGCCAGTGCTGCATCCGGGGGTACGCACAGGGAAGTTGCTGAATAATGTCATTAAGAATCACTGTGCATGAAACAAACAATTAGGTATCTTTTTTGTCTTTTTTTTTTTTTAATTATTATTACTTTTTCTTTTCTTTTTTTTAGAACATTTCATCCTCCTTTAGGTTTAATTAAGAATTCCTCAGTTACAACTCTCTAGTTGTCAAGGTCTGAGAGACTCTTGGAAAACTTGTGTTTCAGTCTTGCTGGCCCAAGCATAATAAAAAAAAATACCCAGCCTGAATCGAATTTTTATGCTCAGTTCACGGTAGATTTCACTCCATTCTCATGTAAACAGCTTCTACGAATCAACATATGTGTCTGGGTGGTATCTCTCACTTTGTTTTGTAACAAAAAGCCATATTGCATCATTTAATTTGCTCAAGTCATGCAAATAGGAAAAAATCAATAGGACAAAAAGGGGTCGACTTATCCTCCTCCCCACTAAACTGCTGCCCACACACAGAGTCCTGTTGCTTATGGCAAAAGAATAACAACAACACCATTGTGTTTGTTAGTTGGTTCACTAATGGGTGAAACTGGAGAACATCATTCTCCTTCAGTCCCCAGCTCTGTCCAAATGTTCATGCCTTTTGAGGGAGCATTTGTCCTACCCCCTCTATTCCCAGATGATTGAGAACTGTCTTACTGCAGGTTTTCAGCTGCAGATCTCTCTTTATTCATACCATATGCAGCAGCAGTTTGAGATTCAAGGCAGATATATTTCTTCATGTTGTCTAGAGACAGTGTCATTAGGCTCCTGTGTGATGATTGAATTAAACTATAACCACACACAGATAACCTGAAAGATCTAGCTGGAAAAAAAAAAGGAGGGGGGGAAGGAAAAATATAAAGGGACTGGAAAATATGTCCTTAATTCACCCTGTTTGCAATGTCTCAGTGGCATATATGCTACTGAGAATACTCAGTGCTTGGAGACCCTTGTGGTAATTGGTTGAAGGCAGTAAACTGGAAGTTCAATTTTGGTTAGTTTTCCATCCCCAGGCAGTTGAAGTGTTTATTCTTTTCTTACTATTACTTTAAAAGATCTTTTAATTCCTTTTCAGTGTGGTTTTTTTTTCTTACTGAGGGTACTAAAACCTGATGTAAATGTGAGGAGGTGACCATATATGCCACAGTACCTATTTCTGAGCTGGTGAACCCATTTTGTATTTTCTTTAAAATATAAATTACATTTTTCAAGGAAAGTTATTTTACAGGGTTGTAAAATCAGACTTTTTTCACTGAAGATTGTTTTTTATGAAACTCACAAATCTGCTTTACCATTATCTGACAAACATATAAGTTTAAAAAAAAAAATTCAAAATATACGTCATTTATACTTGACAGAATGGGGTGATCATTCTGTAAAAGACATGGCAAAGTATTATGGTATACCTTTGAATGTAACTTTTCTAAAAGCTCATTTTTTTAAAACTGTGTTTTACTACAGTTCCCAAACCACCTTTTTTAAACTCCATCATCTACTTGCATGATGGAGTGGCCATGCCATTAACAGAAATGTGAGCACTGCCATCTTTAAAAAAAAAATCTAAAAATTAATTGAGCATGCTCAGTATACATTCTAATAAGAGCTTCTTGGTTAAGGTGCTGGGTCTGTGAGAATTTTTGACCAAATTATTTATCTGTGCTTATAAATTCAAACACCACCTGCAGTTTTGGGAACAATAATGGAGCTACTGTAAAGAGCAGATACAACATTGCACTGGCTCATGTGAAAAATTTGTGTCCTGTTGTTGACATTTAACTCTTTTTCTGGCAATATCCTCTTGTTTATGAAGGGCTACTGCATCCCAGCCAAATATTGTAATATCAGTTTTTCTAAAAGTTTGCTTACAGCCTGACAGGCAAAGAAGTCCTCTCTACCTTGGATGGTTTCACAGCCAAGGCTGTCAAGGAATGGGTGAAAAGTAATTGTTTTCAAGTGTGCCCTTTTACAATCATTTGTTTGCTCTGGCTCTTTCATGAACAAAGGCTATTGTTGAACACATCCAACTAAACAAATAACTCATCTTGGGGTCCCTTTAACAGCTGCCTTAGTACAATGATCTATTTAAATATTACCCTAAAATTGAAACTGAACTCTTTAATGACATAATCCAGCACTATAATACAGAAGAGGCATATGTTCAACTCAACAGCTGAACAATCTCGTCAGCACATGATTTTTAGACATAAATGCTTGTATATCAAATATGGCTAAATGTAATGACTTATTTCACTGTTTTTTCCCTTCTGTTAGCATCAAAATCCTACTGCCTTTCTCTAACTAGATATGATAGAATACACAAGATAGATGGCAATATTAGTCATAAAGAATTTCTGTCTATTGTGTCATCTTCTGTTTCTTCTTCTTTGCGTTCTTCCTTCTGTTGATAAACCAATTTAGTATGCTGTGCTTTCCTGTGCATTCCAGGATTTATCTTACCTTTAGTCTACCCGTTTTACTTTCATGTGGCTAGAGATTAAAGGATGATCTTACAGATGTTGTAAATTAGTCAGCAGTAGGCATAATCATTATTAGGCATGTTGCAATAAATGCAATAAATGTTTGGAAGTTTTACATATTTTCCAGAGCACAGTTAGTTTAAACCACTGCAGTTTGATGGTGTTTTAAAAATTGAAGCAGGAAATTAGTTTACATTTCTTCAAAAGACCAAAGCCATTGTCAACTTTAAGGTCATTTTCAAAGCAGACATCCAACAGAAAAAGCTTCATTTAAATAAGTATTTCAGAATCTGCTTAGAACTGGTTTAGTATACTCCAGGATAAATACATTATCGATTTACTGAAATTCAGAATAGAGGCTTGTCCTATCTCCAAGCCAGTACAGAGTTACACATCAGACCTCACACAGAGCAAATGTTACCACCCGATTTTACTTGAGCATTCTAAAAGTTAAGTAACATTGTACTTGATTTTCAGATAATTGATTGACTCTCATTCCTTAATCTTCCGATTAGCTATTATATGACCAAGATTCATTCCAGAAATGACATGAGGGGGTGAATTCCTGTGGTTAATTCCTGGATAGCAGCTGCTCAGGGGGATTAGGATCCTTTTGTCTTAACTTTGAGGACTGAAATGTTGGCAAGCCTGTATCACCAGGCAACGTCAATTACGTTTTCCACAAGAAACAGTAAATTAGCTTTGCCATCCTGTAATTTATTTTTCCCGCCCATGTTCACAATGTGTTCTGGAGTCTTCCAGTAGAAGTACAGTTTTATATCTGCATCTCTGTGGAGTTAATTCAATAAACACACTGAATATTTACCTAGTAATACCTTGTGTTTACTTGCATTTCTAAACACACCATCACACTGTTACCACAAGAAAGCCTGAGATGAACTCCCTGATGAAAACTTCTGAGACTTCTGCAAACCAGGTGGTGCTACTTCATGTAGGCGAGTACTTTGCGGGGTCTGTACTCGCATTCCTTTCATGGAAGCACCAAAATGGGTCATTTCATCCTTACTTTAAGAGACAAGTGACATGATGTTCTTAAAAAGTAGCATTTAGTGGTTTTGCTTATCCCCTCTTGGCTTCAGACTCTGTCCTGTTTGGCAGCCAATGACCTGATGGAATTATATAGGCCCCTTCCCTGTATCAAAATCGCAGCATCCCTTAGGAAAGTCCAGCCTAGTGCAGAATATTGTCTCAACAGCATAGATTGCTGCAAGCATGCCCAGTTTCTACTACCTGGACTGCAATCCTAGGCAGTATTCAAATTCAAAGTTTTAGTTCTTATGTATTTTGTTAGTTTATGGTAGTTATCATTATATTTTTAGTTCTTGTCTTCAAGATTTACTGTATTAGAACAACATCTGGAACTTAAGAAAGAAGACTAAGGTTAAGAATTCTGCTGCTATGGCCCAAATGGGCAATCTAGCAAAAGGAATCTAAACTTTTTCAGAAAAGAAGAGCCTGCAGCCATGGAAAAAATTCCAAAAAGAATTCAGGACTAATGCAAACCTTTTGCCATAATTGCAACCTGCAATTAATTGGTTACTGTCTTAAAGCTTAAAAAAAAAAAAAAAGACAAACACTTTACAAAATATGTGAGACAGTTATATTCTCAAGAAAGGTTTGAAGAGAGATAATATACTATGTGTGGCAGATGTTAATTGCCTGCAAGTGCTGTGAAGCTGAGGATAGTTTGACAGGAGATAGTCTGAAGAATAGAATACTTAATGCATTTAGTGATCCTGGCAAACCTGGAGGAGCTCTTTTTGAAGCCAATGGCAGCATATCCAGAATAAGAGTAGAAGTCAAATGGTGTTCTTCTAATCAGCGGTCGAGTTTCCAACACTAAACTTCAGTGCGCATTTCAGATGGTCTTTTGACAATATATGCATGGTAAGACTAAATTTTCCTGGATAGAGTTTGCCTTCAAAATTAAGGTTATTTTAAATAGGATGTTGTTTAAACGTATGGGCCATATATTGTGAAAAAGTTTGCATACATATCTGTTTTAAACAACTGAAAGTGCATTTCTCTCAAGCACTTGAGGTCTATGAAATTATGCCCCATAAATAAAAAGTTGAGTTCAGACCTCTGTTATCAAAGTACAGCATCCTAGAGGAGAGCTGATCTATGAGACAGTGGACTCAAGCATATCCAGAATGTTCCTACACTAAATAACTTATTTATCAAAAGTGACTTAGATAATTCCCTTTAATGTTACATGGCAAGGGAATGACATTGGAAAGTCCTGCAAAGCAGCTCAGAGATACAAACTATAGAAAAATTAGCAATCTATTCAAATGTGTGACTTGCAAATATTTACATATTTCATACAATACATGTAGTTACTACATGGGTATTTCTTAATATAAGTGTCTTACAGTCTCTGTTTATAACTGTTTTATGTAAACAGCAGAAAGAACCTGAGCTTTGTTTTTACACTGAATCAGATTTAGACCCTCTCAATGGAGAGAACACATTTCTCACTGCCCACCATTGGGATGAATGATCAAAAAACAATCTGTGTGGTTAACAATAGATTAACAAAGTGCACTGCATTCAAAAGCTAATAAAGACAACTAAGCTGTTTTCCATTATTTTTCACAATTTGATGACATTGCACTCCTTAGGCTCCTGTGTTTACTTAAACACATCATCAGTTGTGGTTTCATGCCTCTTTATGCACTCTGCATACATAATGCATGCTTTTTTACAGTTTCCATATTGACACAAACAAGACATTACAAATTCTGCTTTTTCACTTGTAGTAGAAAAATACTTCTGTAAACATGCACGGTTTCCCACCTCCAAGCAGTGTGCATTAGAGAGAGCAAAAGGCAGAGCAGCATTTAAAGCATGAAAAATCCCTGGCACCTGCTGAAGTCCACAGCAGTCATTTCAGCAGCCATCCTGTGGTGTTGTTCAAGATCCACCTATTTTACAAATACCTAGACATGGTTTTCCTGATGTGTTCTGATGGGAGAATTTTAAATTTTAGTCTCTAAACACTTGAGTAGGCCCCTTACAAGTTAGGATTTTAGGTATTTCTTGTAAGAGAAGTGGGTAGACCTGCTGCTATAACTCTCTCTTATATAAATGATTCCTCTAGTTCATAGATTGCCTATGTGATGCCAGGCACAGATCCTTAAAATAACTTGAGTACTCTTAGTCTTATCTGAGAAGCAAGCTGAGATAGGAAATCTTATTGAAGCTTCTGTAAGAATCCTCTATAAGAAATCAGAGAAATTAAAACCTCACTGTACCATGGCATATTGCACATTTCATAGTAACAACTTTTGCATCTGCAGAATGGTGACATGAAACTCAATGCATTGAGAGTAACTGTATTGGTTCCACTAGCATTATTTATGGCATTAGGCCATGCAATCTTTCTTTCTGTAAGATGGGGACACAGGTCACAGGTTTACTTGTCTTTGGTTTGTGGCTTGCAGGTCCTTTCTGTTACCAACAACACAGAATGTGGAAAGCTACTGGAGGAAATCAAGTGTGCACACTGCTCACCACATGCTCAGAACCTATTCCACTCACCTGAGAAAGGGGAAACTCCTGAAAAAGAACTAATGCTTCCCTACCTGTGCAAAGACTATTGTAAAGAATTCTATTACACCTGCAGAGGTCATATACCAGGTAAAACACTTAACAAAATATGGGGCTAAAGGATGTCCTGATATGTTGATATTGCCTGAGCAGTTACAAATCCAGCTTGTAACCAAGAAAAGTCCCCACTGATATCCAGGGGAATTTGCCCAAGCAGGGACAGAATGTTTTCAGAGCAGATCTTGTGTGGGGAGGTATATACTTTGGGGGCTTTCTTGACACCCTCCTGTATAACTCGCCATGACACACACATGGTTTGATTTTTGTCAAAGGCACCTGAAACTATTACCTTTGCTGAAATATCAGTGTGTTCATTCTAATCATGCAAACAAGCAGCTAGCCATCCAGAAAGCTCTTCTAAATGATAGATTGCTTTAAAATGCAAGAAATAAAAGGTCTTGGCTGTTTGCTGTAGCCTCTAAAAGCTGATGAGTAAAATGTTTCTTCTGGTGTTGTTACCCTAGAAACTGATGTTTTTTCCACAGGGTTTAAAGCCCATTGGAATCAAAGGGCCCTATTTGATAGACTTCTGTGATCTTTGAATCACTTCCAGCCTGCTGTTAACAACCAAATTCTTAACTTACCTAACACTTCCTCACTGTAGTCAGTGGAGTCAGCTGGACATAACCAAAAGCAGAGTTTGCCCTGTGTTGTCTGAGGCAGTCACCAAATGTGTCCTATCACTTGTAACTGTATCAACAAAATAACCGCAGAAGATGGCTCTTACAGAAACACTGTCTTAAGACACTATTATGTTAAATAACATCTTTGGTATTCCCAATAGTAAATTATTTATATGTTTAAGACTGTCATTTTTAAACTATGCTTTTTTCCCTGTCCAAACACTACTTATAAACAATGCCACACAGGAGAAAATTAAATTGGTTAAGATTTTTTTTTTTTCCTTTAAACTAGCAACACAGACTGGAAAAAAGGACTTGATAATGAGATGAAAAATGAATTTGTGAATAGACACTTTTAACATATGAACACAGCTTTGTAATATAATATAAACATATTTGAGTAAAGGGGATAGTTTAAGTGGATGGGATTTGAAGGACAGTTCTTTAATTGCATGTGTACAGTGTGTACTTGTTTTCTCTGAAACCCCAAGAGTGAAGGGATTTTTTTGCAGTGTTCTTTTATTGACTTGGGAAAACATTTTGAATTTACTTACTTTTTCCCTTTACTGTGGTTTAACATGTATCTCAACCCATTCAAATATGAAAATATTATTATTGTCTTTATAAACTAAGAGATGTTTCTAAGGCTTTCTTAAACCAGCTGTTTCTTGCTCTTTATCACATTCCCCAAAGCAAAGCAGAATAGATCATGGTTGCCAAGACTGCCTGCTGAAGAGCGATAACAGATTAGATATTCTAAATGTTTGGCCCATATAAGAAGTCAGCACAAAGACATTTTTGACATGAGTTTGTAGCTAGCAAAAATTATTTTCATATTCTGCAGAGCAAGACCTTCAGAGTTGTTTTGTGAAAATCTGGGTTTATGAGGAAACAGTTTAATTGAAAAAAGTGAAAGAGGGAAAAGGGGGAAAGAAGGAGGAGGTGGAGAAAGGGAGGGAGTATGAGAAAGGGCTGAGCAGCACAGGAGCTACAGCCACAAGGAACCTCACTCCTCAGATCAACATATGTGGTGACGAATGACAAATTTATTTTTCTACAAAGTTTGTGTATATGTAAAACTGCTGAAGTGCATCAAGATGTCAAGTGCTTTTTGTGACCACCCAGGTTGCCTTGAAAGATAACCAGATGAAAGCATAACTTTAGCACTGGGCAGATCACTGTGCTTTGCAGGAAAAGCGCTTACATACTTCAGCATAAGTTAAAATGGGATTTTTCCTACATTAATCAGATGCTAATAATCGTTCTAAATACTTGTCCTGAACATAGCTTGTACTAACAAAAACTTGTTGCATGCTTACATCCACCAACAGGATTAATTTGGTGAGTTGACTAGTACTCATGGTTGTTGATACCTATTCTAGGATTGCCCAAAGGTATTCATTAAGATTCTTCTTGCCTCTTTCTGAGAAGGTGGCCTATAGGATTTTAATATAGTTTCATAGTAATGTTCATTCTGAAATATAAGTAATTAAAATAACTTATTTGGGGGTTCTGTGTTCCTTGTGAGACTTGTATATCCATAATAATATTTATTGCAAAAGAAAGAAGAAAAAATAGAAAATGTGGAAGCTATATTTTCAGCTTAGCCTGGAGGATTTTACAAAGAGTTGAAAATTAACAGTCCCCCAAACCCAAGGTCTCTGGCAATGATTCACTGTGCATTTTTTAATATGTCAAATAATTATTCTTCCTCCATTAGGGAGTGCTAATTGTTTCTGAACACTAATACAACGGAGTTTAAGGAAATTGCTGACTACAAAAATAATTTTATCCTTTAAGTCCTGTGCAAATGAGAAGTATTATGAACATTTTAAGACAGCAAGCACCTTTTCTGGGATTGAAATGTTCACAGTACATTTTAACCAAGAAGGCTGAGCAATTATGTATCAGGTTTTGTCATGAATTAGCTTCAAAAATTCATTTATTGTTCTGTCTGCTGCAAAGATGAAAATCCTAGCAGATCCTTGGTTAACTCTTTTGAAGACAGCAGTTTGCCCACCAGTTATGACTATATCAGAACTTCCACTGACTTCTTTTGGAATATTGAGAGAAAATGTGGACCCTATTCTTTATTCAAGCAGAATAATATCAGAACCTGTTAGGATTGTATGGATGAGCAGGAAGGTGTAATGTTTCACAAAGACTTTGAGATTAGAGCTGCTCTGCTTCATTCCAGATAACTGTTCTGACTATTTCTCATCTAATCTTTACTGCAAGCCTCAGTTTAAGAGATTATTGATGGAGACACTGGAGTTAAGTGATTTAATGAAGTGTCTTCAGTCAATATGAATTTTAAGTTTTCCCTTTCCATAAGGGAAGACTGTCTAGTATTTATTACTAATATAGCTAGTAAAGAGAGGCACAGCTGATTCTGCCTTTAGACATAAGCAGAAACTTGATCCATGCCATTTGAAGTGACATATTCTAAGGAACAAACCTGTGCCACAGCCACGGTGCCATCCAAGGATGTGGGAGAGATTTTGAGCTATCTGGCCTCCATTATTTTCATTTGAAGAAATGGCTTCCAGATGATTGTGGGTGAATTCAGATCCAGGCCCAGATCTGAATCCAGACATTACCAGAACAGACATCTGATAGGATTTTTCAAGCGCCAAACACAGTGTTCCAAAATGTTGGAATTTTAGCCCAAAACATTGGAATTCTAAGAGATTCTCCAGCTCACAGAGCACTTCCAGAAGTTCCAACATGGCTGATTATTAGTCACAGTCAACATAGTCAAACTCCAGAAAAATAGTAGTGGCTGGTAAATTTGCTACTGGTAATAAGAGCACGAAGGGGATCAACTCTGTCCCTGCCTGTGTGCAGGAACCTGCAGTGTCTGAGCAGGAGAAGAGGGTCACCAGTCACTTGAAAACCAGTTGGAAATGATGAGAGCTATCAGTGGACTTACTACATTTTGAAACAATCTGTCTGAAATCACGTCTTTGGTTCTCAGCTGGCAGTTGAAAAGAGAGGAGAATGTGGGGGTTTTGTGCGCAAATTCATATCTAGCTGTCAAAGGTGGAAATCAGAAAAAAACCCCAAAAGGTAAAGGGTGCTTTGACACAATGTTGAACTGTATGCTCAAGGTCACAGAGAAATAAAGCAGGTGAGCCTGACTTCCAGATGCCCTCAAAGGCAGTGCAGGTTTATTCAGATGAGTGGATCATACTCAATCCTGTGTGCAATGCAAGCAGGAGAGAGTGAATAGAAACTTGACTTGCTGCAAAGACTGAGACATGTGCTACCATGGCACTGGAGTTGTGTGTCAAAGAGAAGAGGCAAGGGAATGGGTAATCAGGGAATCCAGCAAAGTGGAATTTGGTGAAGGTAGGATAGGAAGGGAGATAGAGTGTGAGGAACAACTGGCTGCAAATACAAGTGGAGAGAGGAGGTGGGGATCAGCTGGGAGCAGTTTTCCTTTGAAAAGGCTTTTAATCTTGCAATTTATTCCCACAGTGTTTTATAAAGGCGAACACAGAAAGCCTTCACTGTAGCTGCCTTAACTGAAAAGCCTGTCGTTGGATTCTTGTTTGCAAGACAGAAAGTTTAGCATAGAAATGCAAGCCTGTGCAAAATCTGACACTTAAACATGATGTTTAATCATCCTTTGTGATTTCAATTTTCTTTGTTAACACAGGCACTGCTCTGTCAACATGTACACAGCTGGTAGGAAATTTGTAATAATATGTATGAGTCTTTTAAAATAAATTAGTAAGTACAGAAATTCACACAGGACCAAGGCTTGCAGTCCCTATTACTTTTTTTTTTTTTTTTTTTTTTTTTTTTCTTTTCTCCAAACAATTCTAGTGCTTAGGGGCACTTGTCAGGGACCATTCTTCTGGACACTGTACAAACTCTGAACAAAATGGAAAACTGTACACTAAAGACCTTACAATCTAAGCATGAGAAAGAAGATAATAAATGGCTACAAGCAGATAGGAGAGTAGAAGCAAATGTTTCTCTAAATGTCCTCATTGAAGCTGTTAGTATGTTAAATGGAGCATATATAACACATGGAGATTTTTTTATTTTCTAAATTACTATGGTTTTTATAGAACAAAATAGCAAATTCCACCCTTAATGCACAGGTGAAACTGTATTTACAGAGGTTACATTCCTTCCAGTAATGCAACATTTCTCATAGTTTAATTCTAACTCCACTTTTTTACAAGCATTTCTAATGAAAACGGTTCATAACGTGGATAGGTTTATTATAGGTGTTTTAGGACCAGGATAATGATCCTTATCCTTTCTTAGAATCTGCTGATGGGTTTGCTAAACAGTAAAAGGCAACTGCAGTGCACCATGCATTTTAGTGCATGATATAATATTTCATGAGGCAAAGGGATTAGTCCTACATAAAAGAAAAGGCATTGCACAGGTAAAGTGAGTTTGCATCTGATTATTACTTGAAATGGAAGTGTACCGAGTGAACCAGGTGATCACAACCTGCTCTGGGTTTCCCTGACTAAAGATAACACTCAAGCCAAGAGAAGTTTGTCTTTAGTAAATAGTAAATGGTATACTTGGAAAATTCTAGAAATTCTTAGTAATTGTACACCTCCAATTTGCTATTGCATTTTTCAAATGACCCACTGTGCCTAGAGAAATAAATTATTAAAGACAAACCCCTGTATTCTTAAGTTAAATAATTCAACAGCAAGAATTTAGATTACCTTTGATTTTGGCATTATATTTACAAGCCTTGGAATACTACTCTATGATTATATCAGAGTTTCTCTTCAGTTGTTCCACTTGAAATTACATCTCCCATTTTCTCAAAATAACTACTATAAATTAAAAGCAGCTCCTCAGAGATGAAATTTACTGAAGCTTCAAATCACAGTAATTAAACATTTACACCACAACACACTATCCTGTGTTTCCAGATATTATTTTATAGAAATCAAAATGTGCTTTGTCGTGTCATTTTTCCAATATTTTTAAGGAAGATGTATATGAAAAGAAGTACAGTTGGGTGGGAAAGGCTTTTCACTCCACAAGAATTCTGGGATCCAAAAAATTTTCCTATTCCACATAAGGAAGAAATTGAACTCTTTTGAAATTTTCCATGGAGAAAGCCACAGAGAGACCACCCCAGGATGGCTAATAAAGTCGTTGTTAGGACATTTACTTGGGAAATGGGAGACTTAGGGTCAAACTCTTGCCTGACAGATGAGGGGCATTGACCTGAATATTCCTCTTCCTAATGAAACACCCTAATTACAAGACATTGGAGTATAGTGATACAAGGTTTGCTGTCTGGTTCTGTCTTTTTCATTTAGACCAGAAGTTTGAGCTTGGACCAGAAACATCATGTTAAGTAAAATTTTGTCAAAACTGATAATGTTTCTGAAAAAGCTCTGCTTGTAAGAAATTGGCATTTTCCAATGAAACACAGCTGTCCCTGATCAGTTCTTACTGTACATTGTAAGCCAGAGGTTTTATGGCCAAGATCTGTGGATTACTGCATTATTCACAAGTGGTAAAGCCATGCATAAATTAGGCCTCTAATTCCAATTAAGTGCTAATTCTGTGTATCCTATGAGTTATGTCCTGGACTATAGTACATCCTAAGACAGTTGCCAGTAATGCAAACAGGAACTAAGGTAACTTAAGACATATTATCTTAACAATGTTCTGGTAAAAGACTATGTGTATAACCAGCCAGACTCTGTCTTCTTAGATTTAATACTCCTGATTAAAACCTGGATAGAAACTACTAGAAATAGGTTTGTGAACAGAAATACATATTCTTTTAATGTCCTTAAACATAATGCAAGAAAGTAATAGCAATAGTGGCAGGGTTTTTCTTTAAAGGCTCTCCTTTCATCAACTTTGTTTTTCTCTGGGTCTTCGAAGTCCTTCCCATTTTAACCTAAAACCTAAGGACCACCTTTCACCCAATGCTGCATGAGACATATCCCCCTTTTCAGGGGATGGGGTTGAGGAAGTAGACTCCAGCATGGGACACTGCTCAGCTACTTTAATGCTGGGAGTCAACCAGAGGCCAGCTGGGTGTCAACACGGTGCAGTTTTCAGCACTACTTCCCACTTCTCACCTCTCCAGCCAATGTCCTTTGCTGGCAGCAGTCCACAAAATCTTCACTGCATGGCTTTTACCAGAGTCTTCACTGATATTTTGAACTAATCACTTATTTTAAAAAAGTTAAACAGAAGCTGCTCAAGCTATTTTACAGCAGATACTGCACTTGATTGATAGGGTTAAAATTAGGGAGAAGTGTGTCACAGCCTCAACTCTGAGCTATGTCTCTTAATATTTTAGTGAGAGAACTGTTGTGTCATTTTGAATGAAGCTTAAGCACACTGAAAATGAGGTTTAATACAAATACAGATGAATAAACTGGAAAAGGCAATGCTCAGTTTGTGTTTATACATTTCTGTTTACTCAGGGCAAACTCTTTTTTTGCAGATAGCCCTTTGTTTAAAATGACCTCTTTTTCCACTGTAATCTGAGTTTGATGACACAAAACTGCAGACATGACAACACACTAAATATTTGTATGCTCTTTTGCATTTTAAAGGTTTCCTCCAAACTACAGCTGATGAGTTTTGCTATTACTATGCAAGAAAAGATGGTGGTGTGTGCTTTCCAGATTTTCCAAGAAAACAAGTGCGAGGGCCGGCTTCTAACTCCCTGGACCACATGGAAGAATATGACAAAGAGGAAGAGATCAGCAGGTTCATAAAGATAAATGCTGTTTAATCTGAAAAAAAAAAGCCCTAGAAAAGCCTGTGGTTTTCCCAGTGAAACAGCTCAGTGTGTGCTTATGCTGAGCAGCTGTGTTTTCCAGATGTGACTTTCTTTTGCTGCTGCTAGTGTACGTCAAAAGAGAAAGTTACACAAGCTTCAGCACTTCAGTACCATTTCATATTTGCCTGGCTGAAAAGGTGTTAGAATCCTGCTCTGATCCACCCTGTGGATCTTGGTTATCATCCAGCCTGTGGATCATTCGTAGTTCTGTACCTAAATTTAATATTACTAAATAACTACGATAAGTTTATTAGTAAAATATTTATGCCATGATCTTCAATTTATTTCATTTGTGGGTTTTTTTTTTGTGAAAATAATTGGATTATTCCATAAGTAATTATTTTTAAATGGATTTTAGAAGCCAAATTTTATCCAAGTGATGAAATTTACTGTGTTTATTTTATAGTAGAAATTCTGTATTTCTAAATTATTCTCTTTTTTGCAAAAATTTTTCCCTCCCATTGCTCTACATTTTGGATCTAAGTTTATTTAATGTTCTGTTTTTTGTATGCAGACCAAATCTTCCTCAAGTTCAAGGTGATTTTCTGTATTATGTGCTTGCATACATTCAAGGGAATAATTTATACACATTAATATATTAAAAAATATTATAAACCTGTTTTTAATATCATTGCAGAGCAATAATTTTATCTTTTAGGGGCATTTTTGTGTCATGGTTACGAGAAAGAAGAAACGTCTCACTATTTCTTTAAATTTCTTTAGAAAACACAAGCACAACTGCTTCTGTATTCAGGAGGTTGTGAGCGGACTAAGGCAACCTGTTGGAGCAGTACATTGTGGGGATGGATCCCATCGCCTCTTTATTCTTGAGAAAGAAGGATACGTGAAGATTTTTACTCCGGAAGGAGACATACTCAAGGAGCCTTTTTTGGATATACACAAGCTTGTTCAAAGTGGAATAAAGGTTGGATTTTATATTTACCTCTACCTTTTTATATTTTAGCATGTATATGGGAGAAATGGGAAAAATATTTTTAGGAATTAATTAAATTTAAATAACAAAAAGGAGTAATGACAAGAGACACCTCAGTTCTTCCTGGCAAAGAAGTGAAAACTTGTAAACAGAAGGGAAAACAGCATCTTGTAACTCTTAACAAACTTTTTTGTTTCCCTTCATTTTTTTTCCTCACTTTAGGTTCAAATGAAACTATTTAGCACCAGCATTCCACAGCAATATCTTTGTATTTTCATCCTTTGGGCTCATTTCCATCCCACTGAATTCATGAGTTTTTCTGTGGTGCCAGTGGGAGCAAGTTTGACTTAGGGCCTCCCCTGCCCTCTGGGTACTCGGTGATGCCCAGGGAGCTGGATGCAGGAGGGGTCCTGGGAATGCTCAGGGATGCCCTGGAGAGGAACAGGGGTGCTCATTACCTCTTGGCTCGACCCCAAATGTAGCACAAGCTGCCCTGCGTGGGAGCCTGCTTTAAAACTGCGTGTATTGGAGGGGCACATAAAAGTGACCGACCCTCTAAATTCAGACATGAGGGTTGCTGGGACAAGCAGCTTCCATCCTGTTCACTGGGAACACTTTCATGGTCAGGCCAGTGAGTGGGGAATGGACACTGATGGGAATATGTTGGAAGGTGGAGGTGAGGAATTACATCTGGTTATGGGGTAAGTACCAATGGAAAACTTGTAAGTCTATTGAAAGACATTTTACTTCTGGTATGCTGTCAAGTGTTGTTCCATGTTGATTTCTTGTCACAATTCAGAGTGGTAATGCAAGTAGAATTCAGATATATAAAGAAGTTTTAAGCTGTAATCAGGTTATGCCTAGAGCAGTGAGGACCATGTATCAAAAAGTCTTCATGGATGAAAGTTATATTGACATACTCTTGACAGAGGGGTCTTAAATAATAACTGTGACAAAATAGATCAATTTGAAATGCATAGCACGTGGTAACGATAATTTTGTTTCAGCTAGAAGAGCAAGAGGCCAGTTAGACTTTTCTGAGAGAAAATCTCAGAGGTTTTTAGTGTGTGTTGAAAAAGAGAGTAGTGAAACTTATTGCACCTTTTTCAGGAAAAAAAAACATTTTATGTATTTCGCTGAATGCTTCCCTTTCTGCCCTTGCAGATAATCATTATATTCAAGATATCCAAACAGAAGGGACTTGTCAGGGGTATTTTTGAACAATCATCTAAGGCTGTTTCGTATTTCTTAAACAAAAGTTCTGATCACTTGTACTTTTGGAAAACTGACAGTGAAATTTCCACAGAACTGTTATTGGTCCCAAAGAAACCTTTCTCAAGGAAACTTTTACACCTTCAACCTTTCCCATGGCTAAATGGAAAACTGATTTTCCATGCTTCTGAACAGCCACTAACCTGCTTGATATGACTCTCAACAGGTACCCTCAGGATCAGATTCAACTTTTAGTTCTGTTTTAAATCCGTGACACGATCTTTTTAATCTATACTGTTCTAACCATTATGTAATGCTCTACACTGGATCTGTTTCAACTATAACATTTTGTGTAAATAATTTGATGTGTCAAAGCTAGAAAGTCTAATTCAATTCCCTGAGATAACAGTCCAGTGACTGAGGATAATTGTATTGCAGTGTTTAATGCAGGCTGGCAAGAACGGAGGCTTCATGTACTTTGCAGGTAAGGAAAAAGGAAATGTGCCTAGGAGGAAGACTCCAGCTCTTAAACAGAAAGAGTAAAGAATTTGTAGAATGAGTACATTACATAACATAATAAATAAATCAAAAACCCCAAAATCCATATAAGCAAAATGGTAGTTTTAAAACAAGGGTTCTTAAACACTTTTACGTTTATCCTCTGCAGTCTGATTCCTTGTTCATTGTTCATGGTCTCTTACCCACAAGGATGGGAGATCACTGTGGCAATGGCAGAATTGTCACTACTTGATGGATTATTTGATTTTACTTATCTGTTACACACTTCAGTACTAGAAATCAGTAATGGAGAATACTCTGTGGATAGATGATTTCCCAGCAGGCAGTGAAGAACAGTCAACAGTTAAAAAAAACCTCAACAAAATACTGCATCCACTTGCACAGTGCAAACATCATGGAATGTGTCCTCTGTGCTCACTCAGGAAACATGTATAGTGCCAGAATTTGGATGTACACGCTTTGAAGAAAACAAAAACCACTCTCCTGTTTTCCAGCCTCAGAGCAATAATAGAAAGAAAAGGGAAACATTTTTTTTCCCTAAAAAGAAGTGTAAAAGTTTTCTCTTTTATACTCAAGTGTCTGAAAACAGCAGCTTCTGCTATTTTCTCTCTGTACTGAAATACAAACAAATACTTAAGTCCAACAATAGTTGAAACATCAAAAATACTTTTTCAGACTTTTAGAGACATATGTTGTATGCAGTAAATAATTAGAATATTGATAATGACAATGCTAATGCTAATAATGCAGCTGTGGTTGAATCAAAGGTAATATAAATTGCTGCCTCTGAGAAGAATTTTAGACAGCTGTCCCTGTAACATATTTTTAATGCAAATAGATGGAATAATAAAGTGATGGTTGATTTTGTCTTCCTTTTTTAATGTCAAGAGGAAATTTAGCAGTGATAAAATCATTATATTGTCAAAAGTAGCAAATCTGTTCCAAAGAATCAACTTTCAACTATCTTGAGGCTGCCATAACCAAGAAACTGAAGTGATATATTTCCTTCATAAAAATAATCCTGGAGGTTAGTTTTGATCTCACTAACATCTTTCACTCGTTACAGCACTGGCAGTCAGATAAGGAGGAAAACAATATACAAAAACCAGAGGAAGAGAGGTGATTGCATTGTATAACAATAATTCATGTTTCCCTCCTAAAAAGATGCCTTTTTGTTTCTCTAATGGATCTTCTGGTCCCTGTATTGATGAAATTCATTGCTGTGAGCAAGTCTGTAGGGTTTCTTCACAGGCCCTGCTGCCCAAAGCACATCAATATGTTTGGACTTGCTTCTTGTCCATCACTCCTGGGAAGGTCTGTGGATATAAATAGAAAGTAAGAAGTGGTACAATTCTTTGCCTAAGTTTTATTGGTCCATTGGCTTTTAATGTTCATTGAAGTCACTGAGGTTCTCTGCTTGAAAATTGTTGCTGCAACACAATTACTGACAGTTGCATTATTTAATTTTAAGGAGTTCAAATTAAAAAGGAGCAGCGATAATTTTATCCACTGCTAGTATCTCAGAAGGAATTAGCACAAGTGTGGAGAAGTATTTCATAACAGAGATAGATTCCATGAATGGATGATGGTGACTTGTGCTTCTTGGTGGCCCTACTCAAGAGAACATTAGATGCAGGATTCCTGAAGGTTTAAAAAAAAAACAACAAAAAAAAAGCTTAAGAACCAATTTTTCTTTGCACATCTTCTAATTCCTAAAATTCTTTGACAGCACAGTTAGCAGGAATGCTTTTTTGATCTTGTATTTTTTGACTTAGTTGTTGGAAGCCATGAATGGATAAATCAATAATTAGCTAGTTCAACATCTGTGGCCTTCTTCAATGCATTTTATGTCACCCTGGCTACATAAGTATTGTAGTGTGTGTGCACGGATCAGGTACTTGGCCCACCCCCTCCTGTCACCTCCTCCCCTATGTCAGGAATGTGGTGACAAGAAAAAGCTGCATACCTTGGTCTTGCCTCAAAGCTGAGCAAGGACATGAGTGAGACATGGACCTGTAACTCAAATCTAGGCCATGCACCTGGCTCAACTATTTAGGAATATCTAGCCCACTGTAATGGAGAAAATACTCATTCCATCTCTTAATACATTAAAGTACCCGTTAATATTGTGAACTCTCCTGAGCAGTTCAGGAAGAAGAAAAGAATGAACCTTTTGCCAAAAAAAAAAACCAAAAAAACCACAAAAAAAACCCATAAAATACCCAAACTAAAAGTCTGCTTCCCTGTTTTGGTTATTTACTGCTCCATTATGTTGTGGTGAAGAGAGTTGTTAGTTGCAGAGCAACATTTTACCATTCTTCCTTCAAAATTATGTTGCAAAGACAAACTTTTAATGAAAATATTAGAACCCATTTTTTCTTTCAGTCTGATTTTCACTACTGGTATTTTCTTTCTGTTTTAAACTATTGCCAAGTAGAAAAGAGGTAGAAAGTTGAAATGAGAAGCTATTGAAATAATAATGGTAACACTTTAAGTGGCATTTAAGCAGACCTTAATAAATTATTTAGAAAATTTAGACCTGATGTGTCTGAATCTACTGTCAAAATTTAGTCAAAATAATTAAAGGCTCCAATAATATCATGCAAATCTGATTTCATCCCATAATGCACTCAGCAGGGGGAAAAAAAAAGTGTCAAAACATTCCAAGCACATGGATTTAATGACTTCTTGAGGTGCAACAATGCTGAATATGCTGTTATTACAAGATCAGTCCAGTCACCTTGCACTCAAGATTGTATCTAACTTACAGAAAATTGGTCAATGTTGTAGCAGTTCTCCAACTTTTCATACTCCTGCGACTGTATTTTATCTTATTAACTGTATTATTTCCTAAGATTTGGAAACTTTTAGGTTAGCAGCAGTCACCATAAAATGTAGCACAACCTATTACATCAATTTTCACTTACTTGCTTCTCTCCTGAGCCCAGAAACCTGTATTGGTCTAAAATATATTGGTCTAAAATATATTGTTCAGGAGGGAAGGCATCAAGGTATGGTTTGGCAACAACAAAAAAATTAGGAGCTTACCACTTCTCTTGGGAATTAAATGCTATAATCACCTTTCATGATACTTTCTGAAAAGCTAAGTAGCTCTAGGGCTGCAAATGTTAGTCCTTAAATCATTTTTGTGGTCCTTCCCTATAATCATTCAACTTCCCCAAATCCTTTTAAAACGAAGGACCTCAGAACTGTACAAAGTAGCCAAGTTTACATCTTACTGCTGCCAGTGGTAAAATCAAGTCCCTGTAGTTAGAAGGTAGTTTTCTACTTATAAATCCACTGACTGAACAAGCTCTTTAGGTAGGAATTGCAGCAGGGCTTCATGTTCAGTTGCTTGTCATCTCTGATCCTTAGGCTATTTCCAGTTTATTGCTTTCTTTTTTTTTTTCTGTTTTCTTTTTCATTGTGTCTAAGCTCTGGTGCAGCTCTGGTGTGTATCTGCTGGCTACAGGGTCATAAATTGTGCAGCCAGCAAGAACGGCTGCACTCTGCTGCACTTTGCCTCACACAGTGCTGAGAGAAGAAACCCCTGCAAAATGGGTGTCCTTAAATTTGCCATTATGCAATTACAACTTGCACTTGTGTAGAGATTCAGTTATTTATATATATATTTTTAGCTAGTAATAAAATATTTCTCGTGCATCTCATGGGGATGCCATGATAAAGGGTAAAGTCTCTGAGGAAGGAAAGGGCAGGACAGGGGAGTGAAGGGAAAAGGGACAGAAAATCTTAGTTAAATGGTATCAGAGATCACTGTTGAAAACATATGAGCTAAACTCAACCTCTGTCACCTTCTGTGATCTAGGATTGCTTTTCCTTGTCAGAAACACTTAAACAGAAACTCCCCTAAATATTAAGCCATAGTCACCTTTTTAGTTCATCTTGCTTTCAAATTAACATTAGTAAGACTACTTTATGTGTGTTTTTTAATTCCCAAAGTTTTTTAAATGCTGTATTCCATTTAATTCTTTACAAATATTTTAGCAGTCAATTATCTTTGCAGGGGGAAAAAAACCTCCACAGAAATATCTGACAATTATTTTAAGTGTATGCTCAGCTTTTAGATGAGTTAAAGTTAGATATTTCTCTTACTGTGTTTTGGTAGTTTTTATATCAGAGCACAAGTGCTTTCAGCCCTGCAGAATCTTAATTAATGAGTGATCCAGTGATTCAGGTAGGAATTTTCTGTGATGCCATGAAGACTGCTGTGGAACACAGCAATTCATATGTTTAGTATAAGAATATGGCAGTAGACTGTCAGGTGTTAAATATGTTAACTGTGCTGCTCTGAGCCAATTATTCCAGAGTTTCTCAGGATCAAATGAGCCTCTGGTCACCACAGGCATCCTTTTGATGCATGATTACTGCATCATCTACTGTGATCATCTAGTGAAACATCTAATGTGCCTTCATGTTTGTGTCACGATACTGGAACAGACTGCCCAGGGAAGTGGTGGAATCACCACTCCCGAAGTGTTCAAAAGGCAGGTGGATGTGGCACTTGGGGATGTGGTTTAGTGGTAAAAAATGGTGGTGCTGGTTAATGGTTGCATTTAATGAACATAAAGGTCTTGGCCAAAGTTAATGATTCCATGACTCTGTAACATTTAATCACATGAATATGTATTACTCAGGTCATTCAACATATAATCAAATATTTTTTGTTTTTTAAATTTCCACTGCCTCCAGCACTGCAAAAGCCTGCTCCAAGAAGCTTGTAAGAGGTTGTGCTGTCTTTGCAATGAGGAGTGGCTACAGAAAACTACAGTAAGCCAGGGATAAAATCTATTTAAAACTTAGGGTGGGAATCAGATTGTTTGTGTTATTTGCTGAATTGCTCAGTTCTGTCACTGATACAACTTCTCACATATTCCTCTTGACTGGATGTGTACATTTGTTCTAGCATTTGTTGATGCACAGAGCAGATCTGTGTTAACATATACACTGTCCACTGATACCTACAGGATTTATGTTACTAACAGAATACCTACCATTCACATAATTCATGCTAATCCTTCCATACAAGTCCAGCAATTTCAATTTATTTTCCTCTGATGAGGCTGAAATCAATGAACCTTTCTTGAACATTTTGCCCTGACATCACAACAAGCTGTGCTCTCCTCCACTAAGCAGTAGCTTGTATCTTCCACAAAGGTTATTTGCTCTCTGCTCCCTTGAAAGCTGAATTTACAGTGGCTACTAAGTTCATGACCAATTAGTCCCAAAAGGGATTATTTTGATGTGTGGAGAGAAAGGGAAGCAGGGGAAAGTTGTATTTCTCTCCAGGCTGCACTGGAAGGATAATTAAGAGATCCTATCTGAAGTTCTTCGTTGTTCAACCCAATGGGCCTGCAATTCTTCAGTTATTCAGAAACAAACTATGAAAACTCTGGAAAGTATATCCTCATTGTTCTACCAGACCAAGTTCTTATCTCTATATGAAGAATAGGAATAGTCCCCTAGAATAACAATGTTTGGGCGCAGAACATAATTATGATATATATTCTATGATGAATAAACCAAAATTTCATTTTAATTCCATTCTACAATTAATTGCACCAGTGCTGAGTGCAAACTGAACATTCCATTTGCTGTCCTGCTCCTGTACTTCTATGAGTAATGAAGTGGTAAATCCATGTAAGATATGTGCATAGGCCCAGGTAGGGGGGAAAAGTGAATAAAATCATTGACATATAACAGTAATACATTTTGGGGTGTTCTTGGGTGTCCTGAACTCCTCTTTCAGTGTATGAAAAGGGGGACTCTAGCATGTGAGAAACTGAAACACTACATTGCCTGTGTTGCAAAAATGACAGACCTCAGGTTTCTCCTGGAGACTGCAGAGGGAAGTGATGAAGACTATTTTTCAGCACAGGACTTGCAGGTGAAGTGATGTCAGGTCACAGGACATGGGGGTTTCTCACTCATCCAAAAGGTCAGAAGACCAGCAGTCAGACCTGTGGCACAACAGACATAATTTTTGAGGCCACACCTCACCTGTGACCTGCCCACTAGGCACCACAATTAATTGCTTTGAAATGTCTTGACATAATTGAAGAAGAAAACTCAGAAAGAAATAATGGTTAAGGTGTGCAAATGGCCAAATGTGAAAAAATCAGGACATTTTAAAGATAAACCATGTAGACTGTCATTGGTAGCCTTTAACAGTAACAAAACAGACACAATGCACATAGCACAACAGTCTGCATGAGAATTCAGCCCTCTTCATGAAAAGGAAGACTTTTTCTTAATCAGTGGTAAGTTCTTTGTAGCTTTTTTTTTTAGAGAGGGTGATATTACTGTTGTGAGGACTTAATGTACTTTAACTGTGTTCAGAAGCTGTAAGATACTGCGTTTTAACGAAAGATTGTATAATGACAGTGAAATGTGCCTGGATTTCTCATTAACCATTTGCAGATTTTGGTTCTAATCCTAATAGGGGCACAACAGGCCTTTGAAAGAGATTGTATCTTAGCGCCATATAGCTTTGTTGAAAATAAAGTTTCTTACTATCTAAAAAGCATGTGCCAAAAGCTCTAGAGGCCTCTATTTCTGTGTGAGAGACTGCACTAGATAGCCATAGTCAAGCTAGCAATTGTGGAGCAGTGCCGTGCCTCTCAGGTTGTAAACTGACCAGATGAAGAATTGCCAGTTTATTCTGAGGAAATTTGAATCAACAAAACATAATAGTTTCTGTTGATTTTGGGTAGCGTGTCTCAGATTTGAAGAGCTGAGAGGGGAAAGAAGATAATACTTTATCATTTTACATGCACATGTGTAGATTTTAATGTTCTGTGTTTCCTTGAGAGGAATCCCATGGTGCCAATTAACCTAACTTATTCCAAAACAATTCTCTGTTTGGAAAGAATAATTTTCATTGTGGGTGTTCCATGAAATTGTATGCCTCATACCCTGTTATTACTGAGATGTGTGCAGTGCAATTGAGAATGCCAGTTTCTTTTCCATGCTCTGTATAGATTATAGCTCTATCCCACACACAGTGCTAGATAATCCCTACTTTAATTTTGTTATGTGTACAAATCCTTTCTGAACATTTAGCGGTTTAAAAAATGTAAAAATCCATCATCTTCTGAAACTACATTTGTTAAAACCAAAAGCTGAATTTAGAAGTGATCAAAACCAATGAATAACATGGCAATTATCTAATTAAAAGGAAATTATTGCGTTTGCTGAAATATAACAGGCAGATCATGATAGCCAACACAAAATGGCAAAGAAGGAATAAAGTTACGCAGAAAATTCCATGGTTTTTAGCCAACATAGTTTCAACCACATGTTTTTCTTTAATGGGAGGAGGTTTAACAATCCACTTAGGCTCCAGGATTCATCATCCCTTTAAGCTCTTGGACACCCCAAAAACTGTAATGAGGTCCTAAGACTCCTTCGGGGAATCCATGACGTACTGGAGCTCTCAAAACCAGTCCTGTGTCCTTGGGACTTCTTCTCTGTGCTTTCCTGTCCATCAGAGCTATGATTTCCTTTTGTTACATCCCTTGTACTGTGCCACACAGAAAAAGGGTCCTGTGTTTGTCTTGAAAGAGGTGAAAAATTGAGTAACACATTTACTTTCATAGTTAATACAGCCTAACTGCTATTTATATATATATTTCTCCCAGATGCCACAGAACAATTTTCCTTTATATCCTCTTACACACACTTTCTCACAAGCTCTTAAGTCTTATTCCTTAGACAGGATCAGCGAGTTGGGTTGAGGGAGGAACACTTCCTCCAAGGAGCACTGGTATATTATCATGTTTTCCACCCATTTTATCCCCTTTGCAGTAAAAGTTGGACAAATGATCTGCCCCTAATTAATGGTTTATATATAATTTTAGCTTTAAAAAGCAGTCAGAACTAATTTTTCCCATTACCAAAAACATAAAAAGCTCCAAAAGATGAAACCACTTAGTAGCTGACACTTATTTTTCTTCATTGTCAGTGTCTGCCTACATTCTCATATTGCTGGAATTTTTAAAGAAATTATTCCATAAATCTCAATAAAGTAATATTCTCTCTTAGATTTAATTTGGAAAATGGAATATACAATCTGTGGGAGAGAAGTTTGAAAAATACTTTCAACCATTTGTTTTCAATTTACAGCAGATACTTTTTAAAACCTTGAGCTATCTTCACTGGCTTTGGACTGCAATCCCTACAGCTGAATTGCAACAACTTTAATTTATGTAATAATCATTATTTTTATGCTAACTGAATGCCTTCAAAAGAAATAAAAGAGGGAGTAAATCACCCAAAAAAACTTTTATGTTTTTGGCATTCTTAAAAATTTGGTGAATCTCCGTCAGCTGGATTCTCAATCACTATAGCAGCCCAGGGACAACACACAAGTAGTAGTAGATGCATGGGTTTGAGTGATGCTGTAGTGTAAATAAGAAGAGTTTTTTTTAATATCAAACCATATAAGAAAAGTGCTTACTTGAGCTCTTCCTTAAAGAAAATAGATACCTCTCCATAGCAAACTGGATGCTTAATTGTTAGTAATGAATGTAAAATGAAACTGTACACCTCATAGAGGCCTGGTTGAAGACGTGACCAAGCACTATTGACTCTCTTTATCAAGCAGCAGACCATGTTTAGGGCTGTTAAAACCTTGAGCACTTTAAAGATCTCATCAAATCAATAGAATCTCAGATCAGAAGAGAGGCGATGTGAAATGGTGACAGCTTCCATTGCTGCTGTTTTCCGTCCCTGTAATGGCCTTACAAGATATGACAGGACAATATTATCAGGACAGGATTGCTCCAGTGACTTTTTGAGGGAAAGAGCAAGAAGTCGGTGCTCTCATGTAACAAGCAGGTGTGTGCTTGTGCAAATAAGCCAGAAGATCAAATAAACCTTAACAAGCCACCTACAAGATTACTCCAGTTTGCCCCCACAGTGACTTACAGATCACAGCCCTGCCAAAACCAGGGTAGTTCCAAACATCATGTCCACAGTCTGAAGTGGCAGACAAACCCAAAAGTGGGGAATATTAGGGAACTGCCTCACAGAAACCAGCCCCTGTGGGATTCTACCCCTCCACTAGTTCTCCCTTTCCGGGGAGAATCAAAACTGTTTCACAGACAGGATCCATGTTTCTCCAAAGGCCTGTGGGGCTGGGAAAGCTGCAGGTAAAATTGGATCAAATCCTTTATTTACAAATGTTTGGTAAAGAAATGTGAAATGTATTACTTAATTTAAAAGTAATGTCATCCTTGAAGTAGAAGCATTGAGAACTGTGGTTTTTCTGTAGTTTAGTAAGTCAGCATTTTGTAACTTGCAACATTTTACACTTCTTGTACAGATTCATTCTCCTTGCAAATTATATGGTCCATTAAATTTTTTTTTCTTTTAAAAGAGTATATTAAACTTATATGGTACAAATAAAAAACCAAAAGGAATATAGTTCTATACAATCCACATAATTGCCTATTTTGTATAAAATGCATATACATCTCATCAATGTATATAAATTTTATTTTATTTTATTTTGCCATCTGAATAAATATTTCAATTTCCAGGACTAAGTGTTCTTTCTGCAGAAAAAAAGGTAGCAAATGTCTAAGTGAAGTGAACTTAATTTGCTCCTTACTAACCTAGTAACTTCTGAAATTGCTTTATATGAATGGTCAAAAAAAACCAAACAAAATGCATGGAAGAAAACTACTCTCAATCTGAGCAGAACTAAAGTTACTTTTAATAAGGCCTGGAATTCCTTTATTCAATAAAACAAAAATGAACCTTCAACAGCCCATGAATAGTTTAGGTGAATTGAAACATAATGAACTATAATCCTTGGTACTGAATTTTATTTATTTGATTTCCTTAAGAGTTGTAGTTCATCAAAGTAGAAATTACAGATAATTTCATGAAAGTGAAGGGAATGTCTTATGCATGTGTTAGAAGTTCTAAATATGCAGCAAAGTGGAGGTTTTGGGGAAAAAACCAAAACCAGCTTCAAAACTGAAGCACTAGGTTTTAAGACAGAATCTTCAATGTGCTGATTTGGTCAGCAAATGTGTATGGCCACTGAGCAGTAAGCAGTGATAAAGCAGAAAGTGTAAAGGGGATTGCTGTGTTAAAGTATCACTCTGTCTGCAGTATTCAGAGAAGCTCCCAAGGCTGGACTGCACAAAACTTGCACTTCTTCCATTATGTTTCAGTGTTTTCAGTGTGAATTCTGCCCATTTACGAAAAGGTAGAATAGTGTTTTCTTAATGCTGTCCTCAAGCGCACAATTCTTCATTTGATCAAAAACTAGTGGAATTAGGATTTGTGTTCAACTTATTAAAGGTCTGGGTCCATGATACTTTGTTTCAGTTCTAGCTGTTTGAAACTTTATCGTCTTAATTTTGAGACTGAACATACACTGTGTTGTTCTAATTGCACTGGCTTTTTTGCAAAGAACTTTGTACTGTATTCAGCCAAGTTACAGGGTTTCCAAGATCATGGTCTTGGCTCAGGATAAATGGAGCCAATGAGCTAAACAAATTCCTGCTTTCTTGGTTCTTATAGTACAAGAAAAATGGAAAGAGCAGGATACTTTTACTGCTTTGTACAAGTGAAACAATCCTGGAAACTGCAAAAATGTAAGTTAGCTGTGTTTATGTCAGAAAGACACACTATTTCAGACATTATTTTTAGCTTTCTTTCAAAATGTGAACCACAAATTATAACGTTAATGAAGCAAATATTTATTTCTTGGAAAATTTAAGAAAAGCTAGATTTAAGATTATCAGTTTGGGATTTAAAATAATAAAGAAATTGAGTCTAGTACAGACCAAATATTGTGTTCTCTTAACATGTAATAGTAACAGCTCTGTGTTGAACAAGGATACACGTGTCTATATTTGTTTCAACTTCTGTTATTGAGAATGCTTTTCTAATGAGATAGATTTTAAAACTAGGGCTGAAATAAATGAGTAATGGAAAGAAAAAAGAGAAGGGACTTCTAATCAGGAAAACAGTGTACATTCTTTCAAAGACATGTTTATAAGTTCAGAGAAGCAGTGGATCAAGTTCAAAGACAAGCCATATTTCAATCTGCTTTTCAGAACTACCATAAAGTTTGTTTTCAGCTGAATCTTAGCCCAACAACAACTGATTACTTGAGACACATTACTGGGCATCATCATGGACTTTCTATTGTAATGTACCACAATTTCTGTGGAATTCTGAAAGGGCAAATCTAGTCTTGATGCAGATCTTGAGCAAAATATATGAGTTGATTCAGGAAGTTAATGTGGTCAAGCCACTAAATAAAAGCAACTATAATATAATTAAGCTCAACATCCTCCCGTGGGAACCTACCATAAGGTAATAATATCACAGTACTTTTCAAAAAAGGAAGATTTTTATATTGAGGAAGTTAGAAATAGCCTGAAGGAGAAAGTTAGGAAATTAAAATCCATAGAAGCAACATGGAGGTTCTTTAAAAGTACTTTATTAGACTCGGCAAAAATATGTATATAACTGGAACAATCAGGAATCAAGAAGGTGAGAAATATTACAAGCTACAAGGGAATGTTCGGGCCCCCAAAAAATAATAATCCCATAATAAAATGGAAATCAAACTCAAGCGCCACTAAGAGCAGAGTGTAAATTCAGAACACCAGAGTTAAGGGTTATATCCTGCCATTGTTTCACTGACAGAGTAAGTAGGAGTTTCCCATAAATATTCATGGTAGAACAACATTCTGAGGTTTGAGAGGAAATTTAAAGGATAAATAGGGGAAAATACAGAGAATTTTTAAAGACTTCATGATAGAGGAACTTCCTCAAGCTAGGTGATGATCTTTGGCAGAGGCTGGTTAGGTGGACCAATGAAGTATAAAAGCAAAAGATATAACTTGATTTCTTTCCGAAAGAGAAACTGAGAAAAGCAAATCCTATAGTTGGTGTTTAACATCTGCTGCTTCCCCACCTGTAGGATGATAAGGGGGAAGATAAAAAGAGGGAGAAGAGAAATCATGGAAAGCACCAACATGAATTACCCTGAAAATAAGTGCTCTAAAGCAAGTGAAATTTTGATTAGTTAAGGTAATGAAGCTGTGTTATTTCTTCATACAAAATTTCATCTTTTGAGTCTGGCTTTAAAAGGGCTCTGAAGGTCATCCTGTAAATAACAGAAAAGGGAGAACAAAAAATCCTAGATGAAAAATTAGGACGATTGTGAAATTAGGGCAAAAAAAGCATGTTGTTTATATGTTAATTTCTTGCCACAAACAGAACGCTGTCAAAGAATCTGTAAGATAATGAAGAAAAAGTAGTTTATTTTTCTAGAAGTTTTTATTTGGTGTTTCTTAAGAAAGTGGTATGAGAAATTGCTGCTCATGCAATAAAAACACCCTGTTGTGGTTCTGACTGCACTCAGGCAAGAACTGCACTATACCGATGACTCTGGACATCTCTAGTACACTTCTAAATTAGGAGTGAAAAACAAATAGAAGAAATAAATAATCCATATCTTTAAAATAATTTTAAAATGTGTAATCTTGTATTGCTTCCAGAAAATCAGCTGTTACTTTGAAAAGTTCATAACTAAGTGTCAGAATGTGCTGGTGATAGAAGATTGAGTGTTTTGGAAGGAAGTCTAAAGAATTTTTTTTTAATATAAGTAATGAAATGCCGCAGTAATTCAATATAACAAAGAATCTTTCAACACACAAAATGCTCTCTCACCTTATTCTGTTCTATCCTGGAAAAAATATAAGAAGTGTCAGTGACCAAAATCTATCCAACTATAAAAAGCAAGTATTGAGCAGTATCTAAAAGAGATATTTGGGTAATGAACACTGTCCATATTTAACTCAGCAGCATCCTCAGCAGTACAGCAAGACACAATTGAATGAAATAGTATTGAAAAGGGGTTTTGTTTGATGGCATCTAAAAATATATTTAATTTGAAAAAAACAAGATCTAGAAGAAATAGGTGAAGTAATACATTTCAGAAAAGGCAATATTGCCTTTTCATTCTGTTTCTTCTTAAATTAAAAAGTTAACAAATTGAATTGTCACACTTGAAAGGAATGACATTTGAGAAACATAATCACTTGTCTGTTACATGCTGCTGCTTTGATAGTTTTGATTCAGCACCAATTAATGAAGTATTCGCCTGTAGCTTTTCTGCTACTGTAATTTATCATCCAATCGTTTACTAAAAATACAGCAGACGTGTAGCTTTCCTGATAGGGAATTGGGCCATCTGTCAATAAAACTGGGTGCAGGTAGCTCCTATGTCTGCTGGTGTGGTAGCCTATAGAAAAACCACCTTTAATCTTTGCTTCAGATTCCTTGTCCAGAAATAACGTAGTGTTAGTGTTTGTTTTCTGTGTGAGACAAAGCCAAGCATCTCAAAATTAGCTTTTATGTGAAACTTGAGGTATGCTGCAAAGCTTGGTGACTTAATAACTAATTTGGCTACCAGACTCACATGTACAGGCTGGTTTGTATCAGGGATGGATGCAATAGAAAGCATTTCCAACAGTAACTAGGAATTGTCAAGATCTGCTTCTGTGGAAGCTTATAAAATTACAAAACATTGGTCACAATATACAATAATACAATCAATTCAGCTTCAAAGGCACATATAAAGTCAATGGTCCTTGCTCACAGAGACCTGCTATGCTACTGCATGAAATTAAATATTGTTTGGTAAAAGGGACTCATTGCTTTATATAGATCAAGGACATTATCCAGGATATGCAAATTACAGATGGTAGTCCCTCTCATTAATCAAGTGCAGAATTCCTTTCCTGATTCTTAGGAAGACATTATCAGGTCAAGACTAGAAATTCTAGTAAAAACAGAAAAAGAAAAGGAAAAAAAGTCTATAACAACATAACAAGTAGCTTGATAGGTTAAATCTTTAGATTAGATGCCTGAACTGGCTGTTTATTCACCAATTAGGGTTTTCTAGCAATACCTGCCACAAAAATGTTTTGCCAAAAACCCTAAGAGCATAAGAGTCACAGACTCTCACAGAGAACAATTACACTGGGGATGTCATTCTCTAATTTCATTGCCACACTTAACTACCTCACTTGCAGAACAGCGTCCCAAAGCCTTCTGTTCCCTGGGCTGAACAAGCCCCACTCTGGCAGCCTCTCCAGAGAGGAGAGCAAATGTTCCAATCCCCAGCCCCCTTCACTGGACTCACTGTGGTGTAGTGACACCACTCTGGTGCTGAGGGTCTGTAGAACTCAGAGCTACAGGTGCAGTGTTCTCTCTGCAGCCTCCTGAGTGCACAGAGAAGGGAGGATGATGGGTTTCTCTGCTGCCTGTGCTCTTGTTAAACAGCCCAGCCTGTGGCTGGTTTTCTCCGCTGCCAGGGCACTCTGCTGGCTCATGTTCAATTTGCTGTCTGCTGAGACCCTGCACTCCCTTTCAGCAGAGCTGTCCCCAGCCAATCAGTTCCCTGCCTGCATTGTTGAAAATGTAATGGGATTTGGGAAAGAAAAAGTCTGCAGGAATCTCTATCTGAAGTTCTGAGCCATTCCTTCTGGCTGGGCTATCCAGTCAGAGGTAGTTCTTCCCCAGCACAATGAAGGTCAAGGTCTCTGTTTAAAAACTAGAATCTAGAGATAGTCCCCCTGAGATATCTTTCTTATCCTCCAGTCCCTCTTCCCACCATAAAACCCATCAAGCTGCTTTTAACACTGTACAGTTTAGAACTTCATATTGGGCTGGCTCCCCTCTGTCTTAAGAATTGCTCAAATTCCTCAAACAGCAGTATTCAAATGAAATTTATCAAGCGTATGGATGTGCATCAGAATTCAGAAATAATAGATGCTGTGATGCTGTTGACTTAATGGCTGTGGACTGCAGATGTGCATTGAAGGGTATGAAAGAAGCATCACCACTCACCCTATTTCCACTGAAGACTGTCCTTTAAGGGGTTGATTTTCAGAACTCTTAATCACTGCTGTAACCAGATACTTAGACTTGAATATTTATTATATATGTAAGGCATTAAATACTTATTGTGATTTATAGCTTGGGTTAGGATGTTATTTTTAAATAAGCCATGTAAAGTACCTTCAATCCTGTCCATTCACACACGCATGAGGCAGACTCCAAAATCATGAGATTGGCTTAGAAGCCACATGCTTACAAAGCCCATTTGAATACAGGGGGAGTGGAAATTCACTGCCTCCTTACTTTTTAGTTTGATTTGTGTTCTCAGACTTCTTCCTGCAATCAAAAAGTCTGACAGTTTCAAATTAAAAAGCTGAAAACCTACTTGCAGTGCTTTATTCTACTAATTTCAGCTTTCGATACACCTCCTATACTTCACAAGACTTGTAATTTAATTGCAAGCATTGGCTACACAACATACTAAGATGTGTGCACATGGCTGTGTAGCTGAAAATTCCACAACATAATGAAATATTAGTCGTAATTAACAAGAGACTGGATTGCTGAGGTTCTGTGGCATGCCTGCAAATGTTTGAGCCCGCATTCCTTCCATACAGTCAGCTCTGACGAGGCTCATAAGTCCCTCATGCAGTGAGACTGTGGGAAGAGCCCATATGGGCAGAGAGCAGGGGAACCTGCTGGTGTTCTGGAGAATGTCTGCTTTGTTTCAATCTTCAGAGCAGAAAGGGCAATTTTCATATTACACTTATTACATTTTGTGTGTCCCTGGGAGATTTTCCTCTATCAGTTCCAAGAACAATTGCAAAGGAAATATTTCTGAGTTTATGAATTTGTAGAGGAAGTGAATTTAGCACTTTTAAATATGTTTAAGCAGTTACATTTTTATTCCTCAGATATAGCAAACTATGATTTTTTCAGAAGTTACTGTTCTTTTTCTCCTAAGGGAATATGGTTTCTGTAGCTTTAGTGAGGCTCTACTAATTTTTACATACCTCATATTTCTAAAGAAGAAATTATGTTTATGTTAGCTATTTTTCTTTCAGGAATTGTTCTGTTCAGTGCTTAAATATAGATTGCAAATGTGTGAATTTCCTATTCCTTTTTGGTGGGGAGGGAGGGTAATAGAAAATGTTGGCATTTATCAAGGAATAATAGATCAGTGTATTACAATATTCTGACAACACCAGTAATTTTTTCTACTTTGAATTTGAATAACTGTCACATTTAGCTAATGACCATTCAAATGCAAAAGTGTAAATAATGACATCATTTAAAACAGATGCCCAAGTCTTACAACAACAACAACAAAATCAGGAATAATGAATAATATTTACTTAAATTTCAAGTTTATATTAAGTAATGCAACAGACTGTTTGAAAAAGCTGTCACGGGTCTTTGGATTAAATTGGTCGATATAATTTGTGTACTGCATACCTTTAAAAGATGACTTGAAAGATATAATCCCAGTCAATAATTCCATTGCAAATTGACTCAACTGGTAGATATTTATCTAAAGATAAGGCTTACAGGATGAGCCAGTCATGCTGAAGCAACAAAAAATGAGTCCATGACTCCTCTAAAGCATTTTTTAAGTTTGATTCCAAGAAGTCTTTGCAGACCAACTGTGATAAATATGCATTTGTCACATGGAAGGGAAAATAGTTTTCTACATAAAACAATTATGATGATGATGCTTATTTCTTTTAGAAGAGAGCAACAAGAAAGAACATGGTTCCTTTCTTCATTTGAGCTCTGAGACTCTGGGACTGAAACTTTGGTTCTTACAGACAATCACATTTTTGACAAATTGCTACTGCTGTACTCCTATCATTCCTGGACTGTTTGGGGTTTGGTTTTGTTGTTTCAAACAAGTTACAAGGATGGCTTAACTTCAGAGAAATTTTCTTAATGAAATCCATTCCACCCAGAAGGTGTTCTCTCTAACAAATGGGAAACATCACTAAATTTAACCCAAAGTCTGAGCATATGGAAAGCTACATAGATGATGTCAGACATTACAAATATTATTTGTACTTGCTAGTTTACTTCAAGGGAAATTATGAGAATGACATCATAATGATGACTGACTAATTTTTATTAGTGTTTTCTCTCTGAAACTCTAGACTTAGAGTTATAAAGAAAAACATCTTTTAAAATGCCGTATCTGTTATTCTTTTCTAACACTTTGTGATTTTCTTATTTATAAAAGATATTAATATTTTAAAATTCCATAGATACTATCAGCTCTTATTCTACTTCTTTGGCAGGTCAAATATTTTTTGTCAAAAAGAAAAAAAATATTTAATGCTCATAAAAGATAGGAAATGATCACATCTTCTTTTAAATTAATTGCTTATTGGGTTGGCCTAAAAAACCTATAAACTCTGCTGGAAGAGTTGCAGCTAATTTCTTTATAACAGTTTCTTACTCTGGGAGTGAATTACGCTGATGAAGGGGTGATGACCAGCTTAGGAATAGCGATATGTTCCTGCAGTCAGCAAAGACAAATCACAGGGTGCCACAACCTTGGCAATATCCAAAATCCACAGTTCCCGCAGAGCTGTATTTTACAGGAAGAAACCCAGTAATGCAGGGTTGCATAAGTACTTTTTGCAAAGGTTTGTTGGGTAATTTTACTGAGGACCTCTTATATAGGATCAGCTCCAGCTCTGCAGGGCTGCTCAGGCACTCTGTTATCTTCAGATCCTGAGACAGCAGCAGCCAAGGACACCAATAAAACAGAGTCTCCCAAGGCAAGGCAAGAAACATTCTTCAAGCCCAGATAAAGGGCATCCCTATAGGAATACTGTGAGAGTCATCAAGGGATGAGATATGATGATTCAAGTCAGTAGGGACTCTACAACTGAAACCTGGTGGGTGGCACAGCAAGCCAGAGAATTGTGGAGAATTCCCCTCCCTTTTTTCAGGAGGTCAGTACCACCAGACTGCATTCCTGGGCTCTTTACTGAGGATAAGATTGGACCACAACACCACAAATCTCCATGACTATTAGTATCTTTCTCCAAATGCTCTTACCCCGTTCAGCACCATGTTTTTGGCTGACCTCAAATGCAGTCATCTTATCAATGTGTTTATGGTTGAGCATGTTCATAGATGTTGTATATATTAGGACCTTTATCTGTGAAGAGTTGTTTTCATGAGAAATTAATATTTATGGTGCCACAGTGCTTACACACTTAAGGGTACTTTAAATGTTGTGCCCCAGTGGAGCCATCATATTCATGAATTAATTTAATATGCAAAATTCAAGGATGAATTTGTCATCAATAATCCCTGCCAGATCTGCATATTTGGCTCTGACTTCTGGCATAAAGTGATGTATTGTCAGTCCCAACTCCCACATAGATATACTTACATTAGGTGAGCAAAGGGAAGGCTCACAATGTGAATCCCATGTCTGAGTCAAAGTAAGGCTTTTGAGAAATTGCCCCCTCTAAGTCTTTGTCACCCTCTTGCCTTAGCAATGCTGAGTGTGTGTCTTAACTGCTCTTACTTCATTCCAGTGCAAAGAAAATAAAGTTCAGCAAATAACTAAGGTTTGGTACCATCATAGAGCGTTACGAAATTTTACTTCCAGAAAATCCAGCAACATCTTCCGTAAATGATGTATATGTGAGTTCAGAGATATCCCAAAACAAGAGGTCTAGGTTGTATCAATGGCATCATTCAGCTTAGCACAAAAGGAAAGTTAGTTCTGAGACTGATTTGCAGAGCAATTCTGAAGAGAGCTACACCACCATGTAATGGGCCTATGCTCCAAGGAATGCTTCCCTAACCAGCCCCATTTGCAAATGATTTTCAGGATAAAAATGAGCAAATGATCTGTAATAGATAATAAACACCTAATCATTACATCACACATACCATATCAGTTAATATAGATACATTTATTAAACCTCTTTTATATATTACTTACGTTAAAGCATTCTGTTTTATCAAGGATTCAAAGTGATTAGAGTTTCATTTGTTATTTTAGTATACTATACCTTTAAATTGTTGACATATAAGTTGTATAAATAGAAACACCATAAATCTCTTAAAAAATGTACCATAAATTTTTTATGTATGACCTTTAAGTAACAGCAGTCTGTTGCATAACTCTGCAGGGGAAGTCACATGGTGGAAACCTCATATTTCCTTAAATTTATGGTTGTTTCTTGGTGGTCTAAAAGACTTCTTTCTTTTTTTTTTTTTTCCCTAAAGTTTTAATCTTAGTAAATTGTTTAATGTTTGGTCTAATGCAGGTCAATGTAAGTTCTTATTTAGATTTATAATAGGAAATATATAATGTCAGATACCAATGAAGCCTGGCTAATAAAGTCAAGGATACCAGTGTTATGTTTCATTATAATGATGTGAAGATAATGCCTTTAGCTGCATAACCACCACATTAGTTACAGACCACAAAATAATCTTTATGAAATCTCAGGGTAAGATTAATTAAGAGAAAATTCTCCATTTTTTCCAGTACCTTTTTTCTCCTCAATCAGAAGCATTTTTGATTGATAAATCCTCTCATCAACGTTGTATCAAATCTCATTTGCTGACACCAAAAATCAAGTAAACGCTGAAGTGGAGAGAATTGGCTGCCTCTTGTTATCCTGTTTTGCACTAGAAAAAAAGTCAGTGGAGTTTGGGCATATGCCTAAGTACTTGCTGAATGAGGGTCTTATGAAACAAAATTTTATATTAAGGTAATGATCATTGCCATTACTTAGAGGAAATTTTAGTCTTTCCAACTCCAAAAGAGTTTGGTTTACACCCAGAGCAGTGTTATCAGCATCAATAGAAAAGGTCTGCCTCAAGTTAAAACATGCAAGTGAATATAAGTTGCGTGAACAAGAAGAAATTATTAGTGGTTTTCCACCTCCACTGAAATCCTCAGAATCCAAAACAGGAATTTACAACACTTGGCAGAATAAAAATTAAACCCCACTCAGAAATGTCAATATTTAAAATACATAGTACAACCATAATTTAATGAGTTCTTTAAAAATATACAGGGCACGTACATGAAATGCAGTTTTCAAAACCCTTTTTCCCCAACAGTGGAATTGAATTTTGCAGGCATAACAACATTAGTTTACTCTTTACTATAAAATAAATCCTTCTAGATAGTTCAAAGACCATTTATTTAAGCCTTAAGATATGCAAATCAAACATGTGTACACTGTTTATATCCACTCATGTTCCACTTTTGAGGCTACAAAAACAATTACATTTGATGAGAATTTAACCTATGAGGCCAAGGAAAACTGTGTTCACCTAAATGCTGGATGCAAGTGTATGTAGTGAAAATGTGCATGACACATAAGCATAAACAGCTTGGAAAAATCCAAGCCCTGCACAGTCATAAATCCTCTCCTGAGAGGCAGATGTGCAAGGCAGATGTGCACGTTCCACAGGAGGTGCAAGTGAAAGCAATGCTTTGTGTGTCCAGCCTAGCAAAGGATGAGGGCAGTTTTAGATTGGATATGAGGAAGAGATTCTTAACTGTGAGGGTGAGGAGACACAGGTTGTCTGTGAGGGTGATGGGCATAGGTTGCCCATCACTCAAAGACGCCCAAAGGTGTGCCTTCAGTGTCTCGATAACATTTGGTTCAACAGACTTTGGTAATCCTGTCTGAAGGTCTCAGGTGCTATGCAAGTTCAATGACTACTAAAAAAGAATGGAAAATAAAAGAATGAAAATTATTTTTTTCTCTTTTTTGCATTCAGTCTTCTGGATAAGCACTAAAACAATTAATACATGTTAAATAAATATCTCCAGGAGTGTTTAACAGTGAGAAATTGGATATGTCAAAAATCTGCTGAAAACCAAATTAGACCAAGATAAAACAACAGCCATTTTACTATTGTCAGATGAGCATTGCTCAACTAAGGAACAGGTAATTTGTAAAATCAATGTCTTTAAGCCTGGAAGAGGGTTAATCCGGAGTTGTTTTTTTTTTTCTCTTTTATTTTCTCAATAATTTTCTTCAAAAAGAGCATTTAGAGCCTGAACTTAGAAGGAGGGTGATAGTACTCAAGGCTAGTCTGGAGCAGAAGGCAAATGTGCACCCAAAAGAGAGTCTGGAACTTTTTCCTATCCATGCAAGGCATTCATTATTCTCACAAATAACAGAAAAATCAGCACTTCTGGGGCTTTCACAAGTAGATGAGGGTGTCAAGGGAGAGGCAAAAATCCATCCCGCAGGCAGCGAGTCTTAGGAACCTCAGAATGCTGGCAATGGCTTCGTTAGAAACCAGAGAGCCTTCCTATGCCAAGAACAGACACTAAAATCTCAGACAGTTAATGCAAGAACAGGATAGAGAGCAGTGAGAATATTCTGAGATTTTGAAAACATACTCTCACCAAGTGTGTGGACTGAAAGGTTCTCAGAAAGGGCCAAATGAAATATTTCATTTCACTGTTGACATTCTTTTAACTAAAACTATTTTCTAAACTGAAAACAACTCACTGAAATAATCAAAATTCCCACTTTTACACATATTAACATAGTATGTTTCAAGAATTTCAGAATTATTTCACTTTTTGCCCCCCAAATAGAACATGTGTGACAAGCAAACCTCCCTTTCCATCAGGGAAAGCAGGGACTTGGACAAATCAACATTTTCCAACGCTGTCTTTATTCAGAGAGCTTCCAGCCATTTGCACTGAAGACATTTTTCATAGTAATTAATGGTTGTCTTAGGACAAATGAGTTCTGAAGTTCTATGTCTGCATCGGCTATTGACGCACACAAACATACTCCTCCAATTATTCCATATGCATGCAGTGCCTCACCCTATTTCATTTTTATAACTGTGCATGCTTAACACATTCCTTCTTTGCAATGTCCAAAACTATCTTTGCATTCTCAACAAGAAACATATTTCTCATTCACACATCTTGGGCCAAACCCAGATGGTATTAGTTTCCTACAAGGGTATTTCCTGTATGTCTGAATTGTCAACACGGCTGTGGATTGCCATCATTCTCCTCTTATATACAGATTCTAGTCATGGAGAGCAAACCGTATATCCTCCACCACCCTGGTTTTTCCACTTGGCACATTTCATAAAAATATTCACATCTCTCTTCAAAATATTAATATTTTTCTCACTGTTTTAGTTGAGAGGTAAAGACAAGACCTATATGAGGGATCCACAAAAAATGCTTGATTATTTTAGCTTCCTCTGGTGTCCGCAAAATGTCTGTGGAAAAAAATCTGGATATCTCTGGATTTATTTACTCATTTTCAGGTATTTGGCAAAATACATATATTTTTTAAGACTTACTGAAAGAACTAAAATAATTTGGTTGCTTAAGGCAGTATTTAAAGCCAAGCTTAACTGCAGCAGTGTAAGTAAGTTGCTCACTGGCCTTTCTGCCCTTGGGCTGCTCATCTCCTGGGGCACTGGGAAGTTGATGGGATTGGCAAAGAACCAGGGAGAAAAGTCCTTGGGCAGTATCAGAGAATTCAAATGCATTTTTCTTCCCAGCTCCCATCCAGTACCTTTTCAGAAAAGTGAGGGTTCATTGCTTAAAATGTGTTTCTGACCCAGGTACAAACATGATGCACATGCATGCTTTTTGTTAAAAAAATGCAATCATAGCCTTTTTTGGATTATTTCTGGCTGCCTTTGTACCAGGACTCCAAAATATGCAGTCATTATATTTCAAGGAGTTTCATTTTAGATAACAAATACAGTTCCAATGCTCACACTCATATGTGGAAGCTTAAAGCTCAATAGCAGATGCTGGACATCTAAATGTTCGCGTTTGTGCCATTTAAAAAAAAAAGTACTGTTTACTTTCTGGAACAGCCGAATGGCCAAAGAACATAGGTGTAAACAGTCTCAATCCCGAAGTAAGAAGACATAGCAGAGTGGTCTAGCCTTCATCGAGTAGTGCTGTTGTATGTCTACAGAGCTTCCAAGTACAAAGTCTGACTTTGCCTATTATGTTTTGCTTAATAATTACTGAGAAAACCAGCAGCACGTGCAACCAGCATTGCTTTGAAGATATGACACGTTATTATCAAAACTATGCTGAATGCTGATACTAAATATAGGCTGAAATATGCCTCTCCATGCATCCATATTTCAGAGTCCAAAAGTTCTTTGGATATTAGAGAGCAGAATAGCATTTGTTTTATCACTAGGATTTGCACACACATTTTTTTGGTGTCTGAAAAATGGTGATATGTTCTCATCTTTCGGGGCCTGCAGGCAAAGCCTCACATTCTATATGGGGTCTCTGCCTTCAGGAGAGAACCTCAGACAAGATCATAGGTGGAATACAAGCATCAATTGCAATAAACCTTTTTTTATCCTTCCTGTCTCCTGTGTTTTTATGCTACTTGAACTTCTATCCTTCAAATTGTCTCTCAATCCCCTACTAAAAACCATTCAGATAATGCAATTTTCCAGTTTCTTACAATAAGAAGGAGGTTTGAAATACCTTGCAGAAATCACTTTAAAGCCTTTCCTAAATACCTGCAGAGCCTTAGTGACTAAAGCCAGAAATTTGCTTAAGAAATAACCTCCAATGAAGAAGATTACCTTTTTATTTACAGCGAAGATGAGCATCAATTTGATAAGCCATGGGACTCACTCTTCTCTCAAAACAGTGATAGAGCTCATAAAGGCCACAGTTTAATCCAGGCTGTGTTGCAAATATGAATGATTATCATGGTAATACTTGGCAAAGAAATACAACTGGTGTGGACTGAATGAAGTGCTTGTAGCCCTTTATTAATCTCTGACAAAAGGTAACCTGTTGAAGGGGTGTTTTTCAAAGTTCTTTTAACCATTTCTTTTGCAAGATGCAAACTGCTAGCAACTTCTGGCACTTGCTGACCAAGTTTTAATATCCATTAGCATGCAGACAACATTAAGGGACATGGAGACCAATCTAAGCAGAAATCTAAAGCTTTTTTCCTTTCAAGCTGGCTGTGGTTTTCTGTTCTCCCCCAGCCCCACAATATTGAACTACATAGCTCATGTGAATGTACCATTCCTTTTGCAAGCAGAAAAAACAAATATCTGCTCTAATAGGTGACAGTTCAGCATTGAGAGCCAAAGGAGAAAGGCAGAATTGTTTGTAAGAATAATGTCATCATGACATATTCCCATTTGCATCCCTCTTTTTTTGAAACTAGTTATTTTAATGCCTACAATTAGACAGATCAACATTTCTGGTTTTAATTTAATGCAGAGAGTATGATAATTACTGTTATTCTGTTCTGAATTATATCCCTAAATTTCCATATAAAGTGGTCACGGTAAAACAGCATGAATTTGTTTTCGATTATCGGAGTATAGAATTTGTTGTAGGTTCGTTCATTTTACATAAGCACTGTCAAATTTGCTCTGTGTCACCATACATCCTTTTTTTTCCCTCTCTCAGCAGAAAAGAAAATAAGTCTTATAGCTCATTTAAAGCGCTGTAGACTTTTTTGTGGACATTTATTAAAATTAGCATCTCAAGAAGACCTCTGCATGGTAGCAGGGTTTTTATTTTTCCATAGCATATTTTTATCCATAGGAAGGACAAAAGGGACAGCGGTGATTGGCTGAAATACCATGCCACAAAAAAAGCAACTTATGTATTGAATTGTAATTCTTAGAGTCTTTTGATAACTCTCTGCCATTAATAATCTGTATTTTAAACAAAATGAAAAATTGTATTGAAAGTGCTACTGAAAAATAAAGATAAGTTTTATATACATAGTGAGGGAAGGAGAGCAGGAGAAAATCAGAACAGATGGCTGAAAGAACCATAGTCAAATTAGAGCATTGGTAGAACAGCAAGTCACTAATAAGATTAATTTGTATTGTTTGTGTGTTTACAGAAAAATAAAGTCAGATAGCATCAAAATAGGGTGCAAGTTTTAAACAGTCATTCTTGATTGGAAGAGATAAAGCCACAGTTTTGTTGACTGGGAGAAAGGTTTATTAGTGTCTTGTCATCATGTCATGTATTTGTGAATACTAATGGAACGTAGTCTGTTCTCTGTGGGGCATCATCTGAGCCAATTTTATTGGACTGCCCATTGAAAGAGAGTTGTAAAATTTGCCTTTATCATAGAAGTGGCATGGAAAGGTGGGTAAAGCTTCAGAGCAGCAGAAAGGAGGAGGAAAAAATACAAAGGTCATCAAGTCTATTCCCCCCTATTAATGATGGATTTTCACGGTCAGTAAATTTCTAAACACTTACTGTGTTCTCCTTCACTGGAAGGATGCTTTCTCACTTTCCTGGAAGGCTGATTCTGCAGCACAATGGACCTCAAACCAATGCAGCAGAAAACCTGTCAGGGAAAGACAGTCTGTAGTGGAAGAATGCTGAAGAGGAAAAGTGTAGGAGAGCAGATATGCCAAATAAATAAATAAAAGACCAGAAAGTGGAGGCCTGCCAGGGAACTGAGAAGGAGCATGCTTATTTTTTACCTTCCCATAGTGGCCTCCGCTGGTGAACCACTCACTGAGTTGCTGGTGGAATGTAAAGCTTCCTTGAAAATAAATCCAGCTGGGGACAGAGGTGGAATCACCACCTGTGTTCCCAGAGGATAAATGCTGCTTACAGCTCAAGAGGCCTCTGTGGTGCAGGAAAGTGTGTAATTCACACCTTCCTGAGCCAGCTTTACTGAATGCAATAATCATCTGGTCTTTATTTGAATCTCCCTCTTCCGGGACTGATTTCCACTGTCTTCTGTTATTCCAATTCTCCTAAAGCAGTGCAGTACATAAAGTTTCTGAGTCCAGATGCAGACCTCACATGGGCTCATGGCCACCTCCTTGTAAGCACACTCACAGCCATATGTCACTGCACAAAACCTCTCAATTATTGGCTGGCTCTGGGCAGTCTCAAAGCTTTCAGCTGCTCCCAACCAATAACTAGGAGAGTTGTGAAAGAAGGATTCCTGTTGTACCAGAGAAGTGTGAAGGAGGCAAGCTGTGGGTTTGTGTTGGGTTGGCATCTGCATTTATAAGTTTCATGTACTTTCTTTAGGAGGATGGGAAGAAATAATTGTATTGTCAGGGGATGAGGATTATCATTTGGACTAAGCTAAAGACTTGTCCAGCAGAACAGCAAAATGTGGAGTTGAGGAATTAAAAAAAATAAGTACAGAGGTCTAGGACTAGAAGTGAAAGGTCCTGCATTTAGTGACTGGTATCTTTAAAGGACTGTGAAGGTAAGGAAAAGAAAAAAAAATATCCCCCTATGTCAAAATTTTGTCTTTGCTGCAACAGAAGTAAGAAGAAAAAAAAAATTAGGCTTTAAGTTTTAGTCCTATCAAACATCAGAACAGAAAACTTGGATGCACTTTGGCCATTTTCAGCTAAATCCTGCTCTGCACCTAACTGAATAGAAAGCATCTATAACTTCAATAGGTTTTGTGCTTAAATTCCAAGTCAGAGTACAGCCCTTTAAGTATTTCTCATGTATAAATTTAATTGTAAAGCGTTCCTGTACCTAAAGTTATTTTCAAGTATTAAATAATGCATTTGTTGAAATTAGTAAAAAAAAATTAAAATGTTTTTTTAAAAATCTTTAGATAACTGCAAAGCCCTTTATAAACAAGGAAAAAAGTGAAGCTCTGCAACACAAGAGGAAAAAGGAAATGCTTTGGAGATAGGGTCTAGTATGTAGACCATACTGAGCCATGACATCACTGTAATTATTTTCCCCTAAGGTAAATGTCTTATGTTACAAATCCTTCCCTTGCCAGAGGCCTCAGGCCCCACAGATAGCAAAGCACTGGAGTCCTCAACACCCAAGAGGTCTCCTAGGAGCTCCACTCCTGCAGCCTGCCTGCAGCCCAGACAACTTCTGCTCCTTTCATTCTGTCTTTGCTCTATTTCCACCAGTCTGGGCAATTCCCTCTTGGGGAGCTCAGAATAGGTGGTGCAGTTCGAAGGGCAGGGTGTACCCCTGCAGCAGACCTTGGCAGGCTTCTGCTTCTGCTGGAGTCACGTTTCTGTCCTGTGCTGGGGCCAAATTTCCAAAACATGGCAATTAAGCAAACACTTCCCACTGGGAAGAATACCTGACACTGATTTTCAGCCCTCCTGAATCTTGTTCTGAAGAGTTCAGATGGTTCTGCCTGATAAGAGATTTTACCCTTCACCCATGTTTTTTACAAATAATACTCCATAAGATTAGTTGGTAAGGCATATTGTTTATGCTATTTATTAAGCAGGAAATAAACTAAATTAAAGGTGATTATATTACTTCAACAACTTACCCAGCATTTGCACTATAAAAATAGACGAAAAAAAAGATACAAAGATATTACAGTTAAAATCTTAAGTCAGTGTTGAATTTGCGTATTTTAAGCACAACCCCTTTTCAAAAAGGTTGTTACTCCATTCTAACATGAGAGTGAGTTTGTCCAGATAAAAAAGTCAAGTATAAATACCATTATATACCATATATATATACATAGTACTGCTAAGTATAAATACCGTTGTTTTATAAGTATTGAATAAAGAGTGCATTTCAAAAGCAATTTTAAAGGAAAACTTGGCATATGCTACCTACATTGTTTACTATTAAGCCACACAGAGTAATGGAAATAAATGGTCATGTCTGGTTTTGCTTACTAGCATTAATTACTACTAAGGATATGTAATTAAGGGTCATACTTACAATATGATCAATTTAAAATTAAATAATTTTAAATACCAGTTAAAGCATTCCTGTGTATTTCTCTGTATTTATTATATGTAATAACAAATATATTGACATAATTAAATGGCAGCATGTCTTAAAAATAAGTGCAGCATATGTTTCTGTATTACAGAAGAAGCATAATATCTTAATAATATAATAAAACTTCTGTCTATAATATCAGAGGTATACCAGAGTACGTTTGAAAGCACACAAATTGGAAGCAGAGCCCACTTCTAAGTAGTGGTTACATGAAAATAGCACCATTCTATAAAATTCCAGTATTCACATACCTCACATCCAGTATTCACATGCAAGTTACTTCTCTTAGTGTTAGGTCAAGATACAAAGTGGATCATTTTGTGCACTTGTTTAACATTTTTACAAGTGTAAATATATTATCAGAAAAATTAAAACACAAAAAGTACCAAAAATATCCTTCAGCTGAGAACACATACTGCTGCAATATACCTTCAGAACTGACATCATGTAGCTAAACAGCTCTTTAAAAATGAAAAATATAGAAACACTTTGTTTTAATGTTTACTTGGCTTTGTATTGACTTTGCGGAATTCTGATTAAATTATTTTTGTGGCTGTGGTCTTACACTAAACCCAACTGGGGTTTAAAGGTCCAAGGTTCCTGGCCCAAAGGAAATCAGTTTTGAAAAAAGTGTAGTATTGGTGCAGAAGGTGTCAGCTATGAACAGGAGAGGGGAGCGTTCAAACTACAGAGCAGCACAGGCAGACATCGAAAGTGGGAGCTGCCTGATTTAGTTACGACACAAATTCCACATTGGCCCCAGTCCACAGTATGTTTAAGTAATTAATACTCATTTCAGCCAACCATCATTCTTTGTCTTCAACAGACATCCCAATGGAATACAAAGATTTGTCTCATTCTTGCCCTTCCTTATACAACTGACAACCATTAATGGCTATTCCATCAAATAGTGCAGTGCAGAATCTCATACAAGCTGCTTTGTCATCTACAGTTTGTTGGTGCTGCTTTGATCTATAGGAAAACTTCCAGAGAGAGGGATGTCAATAACCTTTTAAGCTGCCAAGAAGATACAGATATTTGACACATGGTATCCACAAGAAAGGCTGTAAAGCCTGGGATGCTGGTTTCACATCAAAAGTCCATTAATAAAAAATAACAGTGAGGAATATTCCATAGAGAAAATCTGAGATTTTGTACCTAATTGCTTGGTTTGATAATACTAAAATTACTATTCCTAAGGGATTTTGCTGGATATCTCTCCATCTACCACATAGCATATTAGACAACACTACAGAAAACTATATACTTTATGGCACATAAAGGGCATTTCAAAAGCTATAGACGTTGTGGCAGTGATTTTGTTGGGAAGAGCAGGTTCGCCAGTTAGTGATAAAGTTGAAAATACACATGAAGAATCAGTTTCCAGAACCAGGAAAGCTAAATATGGAAAAACTCATCTGGATTTCTAGTTGAACATGAGCCAGCTAATGGCTTGATGCTGCACTGATTTCAGTCTCTTGGAGGGCTATTCACAAAGCTTTTATTAACTGCAGAATAGATTTTTTAGGACAAAATGTGTCTGACTTTGAAAAACAGCAGTGTGGCTTTTCAAGAAGTAACAGAAACAATCTACAAGTGGTACACTGCTCTCTAACAATCATGCAAGCCAGCAATGAGTAAAAGTCATGGCCTGATCCTACAAATGCAACTTGCCATAGTTACTACCTTGCAGGTCCCATGTTTCGTTCATTTTTCAAATTCTTGCTCCATGTGTACTTCATTAAAAGCTCTTAATTTAATTTTCACCTGTTTACGCTTTCAACAACTTCGCTTTCACACTGAGACGGCTGCCATGGCATTGAGCACTAAATAAAATCTTCAGCTCAGTAACAAAATGATCTTTTCTTACTAATACTTTCAATAACTCACCTTGCATGGCAGACCTAGTATGACTCACTGACATTCCTGGGCCCTTAAATGAGTTGAACTCATCTCTCAGGAGAAGAAATAGGACTGTCTTTGTCTGGGCACAACAGATAGAATCATTCATCAGGAATCTTTGAAATATGCCTTCCTGTTCCCAAAGCAACTGACTTGCCTCCCTTTGCTTCAGACTTTATCAGAGCAACTTGGTCAAAACTCTTAGAAACTCAAACAATAATATCTACAATCAGTTCAGACTCAGCTGCAGAATTATTTTTGGCTCATAAGGGAGAAAGAGCTGGATTGGCAGTCCCTTCATCCATGATGACTGCAACTGATTTGGCAGCTCTAACTAGACTTTCAAAACTAACCTCTCTGATAACCCCCAGAAACTAAATTTTTCTAACAAACAAACTAGCAAATTTTGTCTGCCTCTAAATTAGCAGGATCCAGATTTCATTGTACAAATCTGTTTGTATGGAAATCTCTTGACCTATTTACATCTCTGACTCAGGTTTCTCTTTGGTGGTTGTGATTAAAAAGGAAGTACAGCAATCATGTTGAATTAAAATAAATTAAAGCTGTGCTCTTTCCCAATTAGGCCCTTTGTGGGATGACTTTCAACAGGAAGACAGGCCCATCCATCACTCTGAAGTGCAAATACATTTTAAAAGCTTCATTCTCTCTTATAATTTCAAATTTCTTAATTAGTTGTCTTGGGTGTGGTTAGAGTTGAAAAACGTCTCCTTATGGGTGCTATCAAGAGCTGGAGCACTTGAATCTACAAGAGAGTCACTGGTTCCAATTTTGAAGGGCTGGCAAGTCCTGAGACAAACCCCGAAATATGTATCACCTTGTGAATAATCACATATATTAATTGAATTTGAATTGTTAACTATGTGCTGTGTTTATTTCCGTGCCTCAGCTTCACTCTCTCTATTGCCTCAAGAGCAACAAATGAATCTAAGTTTTATTCTTCATTTATACAAACACAGTTTTAAGCATAATAATAGTACACACATTATTAGAAGCTTTTTAGTAGCCAAAAAGAAAATAGCCTTCTATTTAAGTTCACTGGGTATTTGCATTGTCACAGTACATTAAATGGATTGGATGCTTAACATATAACTGTACTAATCTTCATGGCAAACGTAATAACAAAAGAAAGTTGTTCTGAGATTTTTCTATTTTTATTTTTTAAAAAAATAACAAAAAACTTTTCCAGTGAGGGACCACATGTAAAGCTATGGTTTCTCTGCACACAGACCAAGGCTGCTTATTACCTACAGTACACCAGCTATGATGAACAGACCACCATAGTTGTGACAACTGATATTGCTGCCTCCAGGGTAAAACAAAGGTTTACATATTACACAAGCAATTTAACTGTTTTCTAAACATATTGCCAAGACAGTGGGAGTTGGCAGCCAGCACTATGTTTTAGGTTTTGGATACTTGGATTACAAGTGACTGCTGATTATAGACCTTTTTATTCGTCTTCTACGAATTACAAGCAACCTAGTAACCCAGCAAAGAATCCTTCCCAGCACTTAAACTTGTCTTCATGGCTTCCCAAAGATTACACACACAAATCACTCCACAAAAGTGGCGTAACAGACTTGTGCATAGATAACTACAGAAGGCAATTGTCTTGTTCTAACTCTTAAAGACTTCCCCAAAGTGAAATGTTTTATAATCCTTTTTGTGCAGTAGTCAGGAAAGAAATAAAAGAGTTTGGGCAAAGATTATCCACAAGAAAGAAACTTTTTTTTTTTTTGGTTCCAGCAGAAACACAATAAAGAACATAATTAACTTCACAATTCTTTGTGTTTTTCATTTGACTGCAGGGAGGAGATGAAAGAGGACTGTTAAGCCTTGCATTCCACCCCAATTACAAGAAAAATGGAAAGCTGTACGTGTCTTATACCACCAACCAAGAACGGTGGGCTATTGGACCTCATGACCACATCCTTAGGGTCGTGGAGTACACAGTATCCAGGTATCAGTAGAAATCTAAAATTAACAAACTCTATTTCTCAGCAACCTCTGCACTTTAGTATTTCTGATTTCTAAAATGAATATGAGATTTAGAATGTATAAACTTGGGCACCTGCAGAAAAACTATTGTGGATTTTATTTCAAATAGTAGTTTTGGAATTAAAGTACGTATGCTGTTTTTTTCTTATTAAGACTTCTTTTCAGTTATTCTGTAATTTTTTAATTATAATTACTTCTTACTTATTGTGTATAGGCAGCAAATTGTGAATGCTAGAAAATTGAAATTTCTCAGAAATAACTCTTAGGCATTTTTCCACCAAGTTACAACATCCACGTCTCAAAGTATTATTTGAATGAGCCAACTGTATTTTCAAAAAGAAGAATGATAGTGAACTGGGAAAACTGTGTTCATATCTTTAACTTGCAGGAAAAATCCACACCAAGTTGACATGAGGACAGCAAGAGTGTTTTTAGAAGTAGCAGAACTACATCGAAAACATCTAGGAGGACAGCTGTTGTTTGGCCCAGATGGTTTCCTGTACATTTTTCTTGGAGATGGCATGATCACTCTAGATGACATGGAGGAGATGGATGGTTTAAGGTACAAAAACTACCAGTGGAGAGACTTCTATTATTGTGCTCAAAGGCCTCTTTGACTCAGCAGAAATGCAGGTGCTCCTGTGGTTTTTAATTTCTTTAAGTATAAGGATATTCTCAAAACCCAGACCAGAGGGCATTTGTAGTACTTGGTTTTAAATTAATGGAATGGAATTAATTTAAATATCACATGTTTATGAAAAGAGTTTTGGTGCTCTTCTTCTCCTTTCCTCCATCATAACCACAAATGTAAGCTAAAACATTTTAGTTTCTCATGTTTCATATAATGAGAAAGTTCTGAATCCTTACAAAAAGGTATCGACATCTCCATTCAAACAATGCAATTTTTTTCTCACTTGCTTTCTATATAATTAGTCCTTGCATTGTATTGTCACTAGAAATCATTGAATTCAAGAGTAGGATCAAAAACATGAGCAAAAAGCGCTTCGTAATTACAAAGTAATTATATTCATAGTTACTCTAGATGACACAGTATAAAAGAGTTAATAGCCTTATACTTGAGGGGCTAAACAATTTTGATGTTTGGAAAGTTGTTCTTATGATCAAGTTGCTTTCCAACAACATGGTCAGAGGCATTTTAGTTGGCAAGATATTCACCCAACTAAATCTTTGAAAGGCTCTGCTGCTCTTCTTTGGACTTGCATCCACCATGAAATCAATCTCTACATGATTAATCAGTAAAGTGGGTCATTTATTTTGCTGGTTCACTCTGCTATTATATGGATTAAATCTACCAGTAAAATGCATTTAAAAACCCAACTATTTTACCCTCCAACTCTCTCAGTGATTTTACAGGTTCTGTACTGCGCCTCGATGTCAATACTGACCTGTGCAATGTGCCTTATTCCATCCCACGGAGCAACCCACACTTCAATAGCACAAACCAACCTCCTGAGATTTTTGCACATGGACTCCACAATCCAGGCCGGTAAGTAAGTTTCAATCAAACTGAAATTACTCTGGAGCAGACACTGTTTTCAACCAGGTTTTTTTTTTTTTATACAGTCAGGCAGCAATATTTCAATAACAAAAGCACTCGTGAACTTTATGAATCTTCCACTCCTCCACTTCCACACATATGTCACAGTTAGAAACAAATGTACATTGGCAAAGGGGAAGGAGAAGAGCATGCACAGCTACTACAAGTCAAGCCCAAAATGACAGAAACAAAGTACAGGATTTTTAGTTTTAATTAGTAATAAATTACTACCTTGGTGAAAGAAAAGAGCTTAAAGCAGAGAGTTGGTAAAGTGCAGCTGAGATGGGAATCTTGACTGGGAAAGAAAGGCACGTGGAAAACAAATGAGAACATCTGGTGATATCTAAACAATAGCAAGGAGGAGAAAAATGCTTTAACTAAACAACACATAATTCAGCAAATTAGGTGGCTGGTAGTACTGAAGTGACATTTAAAGTCATGGTTTGAAAAACATCGGAAAGTCAAGTTGTTCAGATAAGGATTTGATTCTTGGACTTTTTAACAGTCCAAAATTCCTACACTATATAAGTTCATTTAGCTTAAGGCACTATTCTTTTCAGGCACTATAGTACAGACTACAGTCTATTACTAGGGAAAAATAGTTTGATTTTACATTACCTAGGAATGGTGTAGGAGTGGGAAAGTTGTATTGTCTCCTGTACATAAATCTAACACATTTCTCAGGTATTTTGGCTCAGCATGAAGTTGGTCCCTCAAATGAGTAGGCACCACAAAGAAACAATGGCACTTTAAAATATATTAATAATTATAAGTTATGAACTCAACTTCCTCATGGATTTTCTCTTTTTTTCTCTTGTTTTAAAGGTGTGCTGTGGACCGGCACCCAACAGATGTAAACATCAATTTAACTATACTTTGTTCAGATTCAAATGGAAAGAACAGATCTTCAGCAAGGATCTTACAAATAATAAAGGGCAAAGACTATGGTAAGTTCTATCCAGTGTAAAGCTGCTGGCAACAGTCAGGTTCTATGTCCATGGAATAATAAACAGAAAGCAGAAGAGAATAAGTAAATACCTGTATAGCCATGATAGGAAACTTACTGCATAGATAGGATAGATAACTTATCTGAGATAGAAGTGAAAAGTTCTGTCTTTTCAAGAGAAAACTTAGATGTAGAAGTGGATAAAAGATGCAGGGCAAAACCAAATTGAAATGACTCAACTTTGTTCTTGTTGGTGTAGAATATCATGTAAATAAGATTTAACAAATTTGACAGTTGCTAGTCTGTCAAAGATCTCACTGTTGCTGCATATTTTGGCTCATAAAGAGAATATTTTGGAATATCAGGAAATGGTGAAAATGTATTCTTAGTCTTTCACAAATAACCTTTTAAGACAGAGAATGGAAACCTCATGTAATGTGCCTCTTATAATGGAAAAAGTGAGATAGACAACAACAGACCACAACCAAACAGGGAAATGACTGAGCTCTGTTTAAATATTACTAAAAATAAAAAACTTAGAAAAAGGCACTATGCTACTACTTCATAATAAATGGCTAGTTTAGATTAGATTACAAAAAGATAAATACCCTCAATTAGGGACTTAAAAATATTAACATGCTTCATGCTCACTCTGAATTGATGCAATTGCTAGTCACAATTTTAGTTTGATGTTTAACTGATGCTCACCAAGATCCCTTCCTAGTTCAAGCAAGCCAGGTGACACTTCCTCTGGGCTATCACCTGTCTTGACTGCCCATTTACCAGCTTGTAAATTCCTGATGGTAACATGTGATAAATGCCAACGGTGTGTAAAGGCATTGAGAACTGGCCTGTTACCTGGAATATGTAGCATTTCCCTTTCTAATTCACATCCCTAGGTTCTCCCACCTGTACTTCCCCTAAAAGCAAAGCAGCTGTGCTGGCTGGCACAACAGTACACAACAGCATAATGCAATTGTACTACTTCAGTTATTGCATGGATTTTCTGAGTCCTTTTTATAAAAGCCAAACCAAAGAATAATATTTGGTTAACCACTGCTCCAATGGAATTTTGACTGCATCCTTATTGCAGAGTAAACTAAGCAATATTGTGTCTATCCATAGCAGCTTGCCAATATTAATACTAGGCTGTGGGTCAATGGCTTCAATAAAAAGAGTTCACCATCCTTTTCTCCCCCATTAAATTTCAGCTCTAACTCATGTAAAACAGTTTGGGAAATGCATTTATCAAAGACTTGCAGATATCCCCCTGACTGAAAAAAAAAATCCTATTAAAAACAGTCTCCTAGCCTTGGCTTTTTTTAAAATTATGCAGCTAGGATGTCAAATATAGCCAGCTTGTACCCTAAGCAGTATTTGATTGCATGAATAGGAACATGTAAACTGAAACTTCCTTGAAGAATTGTTTGATAGGACTAAACTCTGTGGTTTTGTGAAATAAAAAAGGGAAAAAACATGTAGTAGTTGCAACTACTACAGCAGCATAAAATAAATTACCATGAGAAGATACAGCCAGTAATAGTAGTGTTTTGTGGGATATAACACACATACCATGTTTAAAACTGTGATTAGGAAAGTTTCTCAAACCACTGAAAGGATCTCAAAACTAATTCTACTGAAAATCACTGGAATTTCTGCATTGGACTCTACAGTGAATGGGGGTTATTTTGTTCCTTAAGTTTAGGAGATCCAGTCTGCAGACTGGATTGACATGTAGAAATTAATAGCAGTAATCTCATGGATTTCAATGGAAATAATAAGCATAATCTTTATGTAGTTTTATTCTCCCAGCTTGTGCACATGGAAGAAAGCAATAATAGTCTCTCCTTCTGAAATCTCTAATGGATTGTTTCACAAACAGACTTTGTTGTAATTTTCTGATTTTCTTTTTAACGTCTCATTTTTGGCAGCACATCTTGAATTCTGAGGAGTATCTAAATGGAATTAATCTCTTTTCTTGAAGCAGTAAGATTTTCCTAAATGTTCATCAATGTGAAAATGCATATGATCTAATGCTATGGTAGTTCCTTTTCAGAGAGTGAGCCCTCACTTCTAGAATTCAAACCGTTTAGCAGTGGGTCCCTGGTTGGTGGATTTGTGTATCGGGGCTGCCAGTCGGAGAGGCTCTATGGAAGTTATGTGTTTGGAGACCGCAATGGGTAGGTTTTGTACAGACTCACTCTTAAAAATGCATGTGAAGTGTATTTAGTCACCCAGCTGCCTGTAAAAAGCCACACCAACAGTCTTGTGTATTGTGTCACTTTGCCAGTTTAGCAGTGTGGTAATGCAGATTAGATTCTAGATCTGGGAATAAAATAGCACAGCATTCTAATGAATGGTGACATACAGACAAACCTAATCCTTGGAAAAAAAGTACAGGAAGTCTTAAGACAAGGAGCTGCACAGATGTATCCATGAAGCTACTTGCAGCGAGTGTTTACTTATTTATCTGGACAATGAAAACTCTCTGCTCAAAATGTAATATAACTTTTCTTTTTTTTATGTGTTTTTGAATGTAGAAATTTTTTAACACTGCAACAGAGTCCTGCAACCAAACAGTGGCAAGAGAAACCCCTCTGTCTTGGCAACACCGGCTCATGTAGAGGTTTCTTTTCAGGCCCTGTCTTGGGATTTGGAGAAGATGAATTAGGTAAATACTAAAAGAATTGTTCTTAAATTAAAGAGGCTTATCAGTAATTCCTGCTGAATTGTTCATAACTATAGTAAATGTTTAAAAAGAAGGCTGTCTTTGACAAAGCTGTCTACACTGCTCTCAGCTATACCTCAGAAGCCATGTAGGAAGAATTGAGAAGAGAATGTGCTGCTGGAAGGGGCAAAAGTCCTTAGTGTGTACTCACATGCTGTGAACTGTGGCACTCACTATGACACAATGTCTAAAATACTTGCTTTTATTTCCAGCATTACAGAATTAAGGGGCAAAGATATTGCTTGAGCAGACTTACCCCTCTTCTCCTTTCCACACCAATTTAATTTTGTTAAGCAATTTTATACTACATGGAAAAAAAAACCTCTTATGATAGAATATTTTTCACATTTTAGCATCAATTTGGGGAAAGTACTTATATAAATTTTCAATTAGCAAATGATTCTGTTGTATATTTCAGTGTTTCTTCTGAACTTTTTTTAATCTCATTTTGCAAATACAACCAGCTCACAAAAGTCTTGTATTTAACATCTTAGGAAAGGAGAAGTAATTTTTGGCACTGTTTTCCCTAACAGGTGAGATTTACATATTATCAAGCAGTAAAAGTATGACACAGCCTCACAGTGGAAAACTCTACAAGATTGTTGACCCAAAAAGGTGAGTACTGCACTTCTCTTTGGGATCAGCCTTTCCTTCAGTAGGTTAAAAACCAGAAGGTAACTGCAGTTCTCTTCATGTGGCTGAATTATGCAATACTGACATTCAATAAAAAGGAAAATTCTCTATGCAGGGGGCTCCCTAAAAGTAAATATTCCAGCAGAAGCAAGCAGAATAGATTCACTGTCTCATAGGAAGTGAATGTCATAACAACAGAGGGGTAACCAGCACTAACTTCTGGGAATTTTTACAGGTTGACATTGTGCTGAAAGCTGCCCACTTTCCCACCTCGATGTATATTTTTAACATGTTTTCATAGAGAAGTAGACTTACTTAATGTGGGACCATATGGACTGGTAAAAGATGCTTCTGGTAGTTCTGAAGCCAAATGATTTGTAAGTACAACAAAAAGTTTTGCAGCATCAGTGGAAGGCAGATGCTGGAATTCTCCTCAGTGCTGCTGCTTCCTCACCTGCTGCTGTGGTGGGACAGTGCACAACAGCAGCTGGCTCCAAAAATCAGCACTGTGTGACAGTACCTGCTCTGTGTACTAAAAAGCAAATCCAGAAAATAACTTGGCAGTCCTAGCCAGTGTCAGTTTGGCCATAAGTAAGCTGTAAGGTACTCTAAGGTTCAGTCTTTCCCAAACATTTCTTCTGTTGTACAGGAGATACCACCAATGGACAATAATAGAGAGGACTCAGTTCTCAGAGGGTGTGAGTTGTCACTGCTTACTAGTTTTCAACATCCTTCCATACCCCTTCCATCACCTGTCTCTCCCTTGGAGCACCAAGGAGGAAAATCCTCTGTCCTTGGACTCTGTGCCAGAAATACAAGAAATTCTTTAACAGTTCTTAAAGAACTGCTTCCAAAGCTTATAAATCCCACTCAAGTGATTTATAAGACATGGAATTGATAGGACTGTTCTAATAAATTAGACTAATTTACCATTTGTAAAATGAGGACAAATGAAAATTATCAAACCAAAGTTCCTCAAGACATGATCTGTGCAGAGCAGCTGGAGGTATGAAAATATTAAGGAATCTGGAAGGACTGCAAAGAACCAGTTTCCAGTATGACTCAGGGGCCCCAGCAGCAATAAGAGCTGATGACTAGCAGAGAGATACTCACTTTAGCTGGGGGAATACCATGTTCTTCATGATGGATCTTGCTGCTCTATCAGACCAAGTTGTGACATGTAAAAGTAGCACATCCATCCTGCAAAAGTATCAGAAGTCAACACAAAATGAGACAGCCAACAGAAATGAAGTTTCTTGTATAATTACTTTGACCCCATCATACCCTACAAAAGGAGCTGCCTATTTGTTCAGCATCTACTTCAGCATGTTCCTCCACGAGTATCAGATACAGTCAAACTTCTATTTTTGGCTTTGCTGTTAAGGGAGGAATTTATGTTCTTGTCAAACAAAAATTCTAAACATTGTTAGTGGGATAACAAGGGAATACAACAAGAAAATCATGACATTGGATGCACACTGTACTATAAGTTACAGTAGAATTTCAGTGGTAGCAGAGTTTTAGTGTTTTATAATTGTACTATCCCAAAACTACAGCAAATAGCTCGTAAGCAGATGTTACTGCAGGTTGGAGCAGTCTGTCAGTCAAGGTTATTATGTATGTTTTATTTATGCTTTCTGGTATTGAAAACATTTTTTTAGAACAAAACTTGCCATTCTTCCTGGGATTGTTTAGTCTGTTGGTGTATGGTTTTAAGTGAATTTTACACCCTAAATCCACTATTAGTATCTAATTACATGGGGCTGCCTTGTTTGACCTCAGGTTTTTGTTCTTGTTACCTCTTCCAGTAGGGTGGTCTTCAGCTGACATACCTGAAAGGCCAGACCTCCCATTGCTGCCTCACGGTTGGCTGTTCTCATGCATGGAAAAGGGTCAAGACTGTGTTTGGTTACTGGTGAAAGTAACCAGAAAACTATAAAATACTTTTGTAAATTGGCACACTGTTGAAATTAAACAGACTGTGGCAAAGGGATATAGTTTTTGGTAACACTTCTCAGAAACATGGGATAATTTTCATTCAGGCAAAGTTTTGAGTTTTCTTGTTTTTCAGTCTCACACCATTGCAGCTTTTAAGGGAAGGATAATGAGTGACTTCCACAATAGCACACTGCAGATGTATTTACCCTTCCATGCTAAGTTCATACCACCCATGTAAACAACTTAAAAATTCCATGGCTTTGACAAATGCTTATGTGAAGTTTTAGTAACAAAATATTGTTATTTACAAGATAATAACATTCTTTTCCATGTTAATAGTTTGTTCCTTTTCCTTGTGGTGTGCACCATACCAATACAATGAATATTCACATAAACCCTACCACACTAAGCTTTGTAGAACACAAAGTAAAGATGCTACAGGTGAACTACGAGTAGCAGGTAAAAATAAAATCATGAAACTATTGATTTGTCATATCTTAGAAATTCATTACTCATTAAAAAACCCCTGTGAGAGGTGGCCCCTGGAGGACCTGTTAAGGTCTAAAGAGGTCTCTAAGGTCTCTAAAGAGAATCTTCTATGCCTGAGGCAGCGTAGAAAAACAAAATTATCATACCTTGCAGAAGCCCCTTGCTGGAAATTAACAATTCCATGCAAACCCATCCTTCTTCTTTTAGTGGTCATTTGTAAGCTGCTGCAAGCTTACAAAACTATTCTTTCATTTTAAAAAATACACATTATATGAAGGTGAAGGATTTTATTTCTTTTGATCTTTTCAGAATCATAGAAACATTAAGGTTGGAAAATACCTCTAAGATCATCAAGTCCAACCTTTGACAGATCACCACCTTGTCAACTAAACCAGAGCGCTGAGTGCCATGTCCAGGTGTTTCTTGAGCACCTCCAGGGATGGTGATTCCACCACTTCCTTGGGAAGTCCATTCTAATGCTTAAAAACCCTTTCAGTGAAAAAATACTTCCTGATGTCCAACCTGAACTTTCCCTGGCTCAGCCTGAGGCCACGTCCTTTCGTCCTGTAGAAAAGCACTGCATAATCAAACATAACCATGACTCCTATTTTTCTTGTCTCAAATATGGCTTAAGACAGAAATCTATTACTTGGATATAGAAAAAAATCAAATTAAGTGGGCAGGTTAAAACATTAGGTGATCAGAAGATGAGGGCAATCCAGAGAACTCTTTGGATTGGTCTTCAATGCTCAGCAATGGGAAAGTCCCATCCTAAAACAATCCTTCAAGTGTAACAGAAATGAGGTGTTAAACTGAGGTGATACATGACAAATTGATGAACATGATCAACACAGAAGTTCTGAATCCCACAATTATCAAAGCAGTTTGAAATACAGAATTCCAGGGACCACAGCAAAACTTTTGTTTGGTTCTTCCAAATACTTTGTATCAATAACTAAATAGACTCCCACTGAAAGCATGGAGAGAAACAATCCTTCTCTTTGTAAAAAGGTTGTTACAATGATACATTAGTGCCTGAGAGCTCACAGACAGTGACATGATTAAAAAAAAAGCCCTAAGTATGTGAAGTGCTGCAAAATATAAGTATTCTACATATTACCAAAAATCCCATAGAGAAATGAGTATAGCCAATGGCATCTTTAGCTTTGAGGATGGAGGACATGTGAGAAACATTAAAAATTACAAGCACATAAACCTAACACTGAGCACATTAGTTAAACTGGCAGTTAAGAAGTTCTTAAGTTAAAACTGTCTCTGAAAAATTTATCCATTGTTTGATGATTATTTAAAAAAAACCCGTTACCACTACTTTCCAGGGATTGGAACTAGTGAGAAAATAAAGGGAGAAATACTTATGTTCTTCACAGCTAAAATGTAGGGCTAGCCAGACATCCTGAAGGTCAATGCAAATACTAAGATTTTATAAATTGTTTTTGTGGCCAAAAACCAAAACATTTTTATTTTCTAGTTTTCTACTTTGTTTCATAACTTTTCTGTCATGTTTTCTGTTTCTAAAAATACACAATAATATCAATCACAAAAGTATTGATGAATTGAAAAGAAAAAACAACCGAGTAAGCAGTGCTGTAGAAAATGTATAGAAGTCAAAAGATTCCAGTTAGTTGACAACAGAGAAAATAGGAGAAAAAAACATTAGAAAAGGAAAAGTAATCATTTTTCTAGCATGATGAGAGGAGAAAACCAGGTGTGAAAATGGATATTTAAATAAGTAAGATCTGTTGATAGGTCCACACAGTCTGTAATTTAAACATTATAACTAGGCCAAAAAGTAAGAAAATAAACTTTGGGTGTTGGAAAAACAGCCATAAAGAGGCTTTGTAAGTCTTCTTTTAGAGTGCTTATAATATGATCACTTTAATTTCTAAGGAAATTACAGATAAAAGGAAAGATACCCAGAGAAGAGTCTGGAAATGACAGACAATGCGAAAGCTTTCCTTTTAAAAGATGTGCTGTGAAGATTTAAGCGTGAATCTTTAAGAGTTTGCCACCATCCATACAGTGATTCCAAAGGGCATGAGTAATTGTTCTGAGCAGGATGGCTCTCTGAAGCCAGCAGGTGATTTTTATGGAAGAGGGCAGAGCCTCATTAAGTGTTCCGGCACACAGAAGAAGATTTCCTCTTCCTCTCCTTGTAACACCTTATAGATCTGGATTTCAATGTGTTTCATATCAACAGCCGGAATAGCTGCTTCCCCTTGGATTGAAACTTGAACTTGATTCAAACCATCTCACTCCTCTTTCATGCCCCTCCAGAGTATATAATTCCACTTATCATCCTTTCCATCATCACCTTCCGGGATTTCCGCTGTCGGAGAGCATTTCCAAACAGACTGATTTCAGACACGAAGGGACAGTATCTAGGTCATACCTCATTTTGACGCTGTTCAGGCTCTTTAGAAAACCATTAGTGATTTGATTTTTTTAATATGAGTCAGGAGTGTTTGGTGGTATGACAGAAGAAAAGTATTTATGAAAGTGAAGCTCTGTTTGAGACTTTAATTCCTGTGGAAATGGAAACACACAATTTTAAAGTAATCTGCATCAATATACTCAGTTCTGATGGGTTGTAGATAAACTCCAAAGCTCCTACTGGAAACTCTGTAGAAGGAGCCAATTTTGTTGGTGAATGCCCTCACCAACCCAGGTGGGCCATATGATTTCTTTCTGTTCAGAAAGTTACTATCCCTTAGTCATTTGGGGGAATGGAAAGCCAGAATTAATGTCTAATTTTGTTTAGTTTAGCCGGAGCATGCAAAATTCTTATCTCATTTACCTACCCACATGTAGTTACTATTCCCACGAGAGACACTAAAGAGAAATTAGAGCTTTTTGCAAATACCAGTCTAGAGAGTTTCACTTTACAGAAGCACTTCACAAAAACTCCTTTGTAACCACGATGGAAAAACCTAAGGATTTTTTTCAATCACATCACAGCTCACTGACTGTAAAAGTTTTTGTTTTGGTTTCATATTTTTTTCTCCCTTTTCTTAAAGTCTTTCTAGCATTGGCTATTAAGGAGTTCTCACTTTTTATCACTTTATAAGGAAAAAAACAGCTCAGTTTATCTTTTGCTTATTTTCTGGAGCCTGTAGGAAGCCTCTGCCATCCTAAAGAAAGTCACACATAATAGAGCAGCTTTAGCCCAGTAAGCCAGTCGTTCCCAATTCATCAGTCAAAGTGTTATGCAAGTGGCCCCCTAAATTGATAAATTCCCACAGTGCCTGTTGACCCAGCTGCCAAGTGCTCATGCAGCAGGTGTTGTTTTCATGACCACCCTGACAGTAATACAAACTGTTTAGCAGTTGCATTGACCTCTTAGCTATTAACATTGATACAGGCTTCACTAGGGACTAGTTTTCAAACATGACAGAATTTCTTAAGACTAGAGGTCATGAACAAGTATACCATATAAGAATAAATTTGATATGCTGCTGAGTTTAAATCTTAAAAGCCGTGAGTTTTTTCCACATTATTCCCATGTAGTAAATCTGGAGACAAGTAACGAGCTTTTGGCATCTCTCCCAGGACTGAAGGTATACTTTTTTAATTTTAGAAGCTGTACCTGAAGAGATGCTATATTTATTCTATGACAAGTAGTAAATTTAGGTTATGACAAGGAGTGAAACAAAATTTTTTTTTCTTGACATGTTCCCTTATAAAGGAAAAAACCTCAACAACTAATGCACAAATGTTAGTGACATACTTAAGTGTATCTTTTATATATATTTATATAGATACAAATATAGTATATGTAAATATACATATATACATATATATACACAAATATATATATATATAGAATATATATTTCCAATACCTAAATATTATGTGCAGAAAGCTGAAGCATAACATTCCATTTATTTTGTGTCAGGATTTCTACAGCAACATCTCTTGTTTGAATCTGAACATCCAGGAATTTTGTCTGCCTTTTTTTTTTCCCCCTCACTTTAGTAGGGAAGTAGAAATTTTTGATATTGTGTCAAACTCCTGGTTGAGGAATTGTTTTCTCTTCAGTACCATTATTTTACTGCTGAGTTTGGCCCTCCATTTGTGTTGATTTATGCATGTCCGAGTTACAGATAGCACATACAGCAACTAAATCTCTCTATGTGTTTAGTGGAGCTGCAAAGAGATGCCATAAAGAAAGCATGAAGTCCTGAGCTATGCCAGGATGAGTTTTAATCTATTAAAGCATGTTGGACTTTTATATGCCTCTAAACAGTAGAGGTTGCTTTCTTCTACTAGCTATGGTAAGGCAGCAAAAATTATTTTACGCATTGCACAGTCAAGAATTCCCAGCTCACTGCACACGTCAGCAAAGGGATCCAGCGAGGCCCCAGCCCCCAGTACAACTTTTCCTCCATGTTCCATACATTTAAAGTTGTTATACAGTTTCATGAAAGCCTGTTTTAACAAGCAAGATATACTGTACTGTACTGTATATATGAACAGCTCTTTAAGATAACTAGAATTGTACGGACCATATAAATAGTCATTATCAGCTACATTTTTGGCTGACTCTCTGCGAACCAAATAGTGCTTACTGTAAGAGCAATCAAGCTGTACTCTTTAGAGTTTTATAGATTGAGGGATACAAGGAAAAAAGTTTCCTCCAGCCCAGAGTGTGGCTCCATCTATTCCCCTCCATTTTCCATGTCAGGAGACACAGCGAAGCACTGGTTATATAAACAAAGTCATGGTCCTGTCTAAGTGCGGGAGAGATCAACTCCCAACAGTCAGTTTCAGGTTATCTTTGTGAGAGTCACTTCAACTTGTGCTGAGCCTGAAGATTTCCACTCCTTCCACGCCCTAAGAATGCAAAGTATGAGCACTGTGGGGCAGAGGCTTTCTCTCAATACGTGTTGGTCCCAGAGCAGTGCTCGAATCCTGAGAAAGAAGTGTGGCTTTTCCCAGAGCACAGCTAAGGAAAACCGGCGGTTCTCACACGCGAGGATTCCGCTACAGCTGCATTTGTATTCCTCTTCTCCTAAGGAACTCTGCCAACCAAAATTTTTTCCATCTTTGTTGCTACTCCACCCCACCATTAATAAATATTATCCAAGGCTGATGAGTGCAAGTTCTTGATTGATGGTAGAATAAAAGGCAAGGTTATATTCACAAGTACTGAGAGTGGCAGAAAACTTTAAATCATAAAAGTGACCAGCCATGCTCAGCTGGATACAAAGAAGTGTGACTTCTGCCTTCCTAATTGCATACAAAGAGATATATTATAGCACTATCATAGACAAATACTTCACATCTATGAATAAAATAAATCATTATCTTCCCAAATAAAATACCTTTGTGACTTACGAGGTCATTCTTTGCTGAAGATATGGCACTGGAGCTCTTTTCCAAGAGATGCTCCAGGAGCCTGAGGTTATGCTTCCTGCTAAACACTGTACTGTACTTGTGTTTGAGCAAGAGAAAGACAAGTCTCCCATTTAAAGTAACTTGAAATTAATTAGCTTTAAATAATGAGATAGATGGATAGATGGATAGATGGATAGATGGATGGATGGATAGATGGATGGATGGATAGGTAGATAGATAGATAGATAGATAGATAGATAGATAGATAGATAGATAGATAGATAGATAGATAGATAGATAGATAGATAGAAAGAAAATGTTGCATCCTATGCAGTTGGCTATACAGAAATAATTTCAAATGTAGATTTTTTTTTTCCAGATGTAGGACTTAGAAGACAGATCTTTTTACTTTACATCTGAACAAGTCTCCACTGAAAATCATATTATTTTCTAGAACCATTTCCAAAACAGCATTGCATGTGAATATTGCTTATGATTTTTTAAGTGTAGGAACTTTCTTAACCAGATCATATGTAATACACTCATTGCTCATTACAGAACTGGAATTCCTTTTACAGGTGAAAAAAATAATGTGTTCTACTTAAAAGACAGCTGTGGAAATATGTAAACAGTGAAACTGAAAGGGTTTCAAATATGCTGCACCAAAGGTGTCAAAACATGTTTTGAAGCCCTTAAATAATACAGGACCTTCAGTCTGATTCTCAGAAATGCTTTGGAAATCAGGGGTTGATGCTACGCTAAAGAAGCATCTACACATTCCTTCTGTCCTTAACATCTTTGGGGAACCAGTTCTTGTGTGTGGATGTTTAAATAATCATGGTAGTAATTAAGACTGGGCAGAGAAAGTGCTATGCTGAAACAAACCTCTGGGCCTGTACTGTATCACTCAGTTTCAAGGAAAATGCAAGAAACCCTGTAGTGGACCATTAACAAGATGCATGCCAAAATGGGAGGGGGAAATGTAAGCCCAGTCAGCTAATGAGGAACTAAGGTATGAATGCTTATCTTTTAAAAAAAATATTTTTACCCTATCTAATATTACTTTGAATGGTCTCATTCTGCACAAAAACTTAAAATCCTAGCAGAACATGGGCTTCGGATATCTTTTGATATCTCAGTAGCCATGAGTTCAGCTAGTAACTTGTATTTTCTTTAGCTTATTTTTTTTTTTCCCTGATGTTTCTTCTGATGTTGAAATGGGAGATAAACAAGAATGCCAAATTTTTCTCCTCTTTTTCTTCTGTCACCATTTTCCACACCTCCGTCATACCCATTCTTTCTCAGAACCCAAAAACTATCCTTTCCTCTTGCACAGGAGTGTCAGTCTGGGAATGTAATATGTGACGGAGTAATCCATGCACAAGCTGCTACTCCAGCTGTTTGCATATATTTGGGGTGGTAATACTGATGTCAGTATAATGAACAATGTTTTATTCTATTCTATTCATTTAATTTCATTTCATTTCATTTCATTTCATAGAATTTCATAGAATTTCGTAGAATTTCATAGAATTTTGTTTTGGTTTGTTTGGATTCTAGCTGGACTCTTAGACAAGGTTTCTCTAAGCTCTCCACAAAACTGTTAGAATTTTTTCCTTGCTCATTTCAAGCTTAGTATGTATGGTAGTAGTTAAGACAATTTTCTTGGGAATGAGTAATTTTGTATTTGCCACTAATTAACTTAATTTTCCATGATGCTCCTATTCAATTACTTGATTAGATCACTTGGGAGATCATGACATTCTTTTCCAAACTTGTACCTGTGCAACTAACCTACAGCAGAGATAAAACATGGTACCTCTACTGGGAACCTGTAGCCTTCAGATGATTCTATCATCCTAACCAAAACATCCGGTGTCAGAAATTTTTTAAGTCATCTGAACTAGAATTTCCTTCATGCATACATTCCACAAAATCACCTGATGAGTTTAGAAGGCACCTCTGGAGGGCACCTGGTCCAACCCCCCTGCTCAAACAGGGACTCCCACAGCCAATTTCCCAGGACCATATCCAGACAACTTCTGGGTATCTCCAGTGATGGAGACTCCACAACTCTCTGAGCAACCTGTGCTAGTGCTTGGTCACTCTCAGAGTGAAAAAGTCTTTTCTGATGCTCAGGTGCTTTAAGAAGCATCCAGAATGCACAATCCAAGTATCATTCCATGGATATGATGGAATATCATCATATTAATAAATAAAAATAAAAATAAAAATAAAAGTAAAAATAAAAATAAAAATAAAAATAAAAATAAAAATAATAAAAATAAAAATAAAAATAAAAATAAAGATAAAAAAAAAGCTGGCAGTTTAAAACTGAATTTGTAGACAGAGGAAACACTTCTGCAAAATTATTACAAGTCATAATGCGTGACATAAAACTTGTTCAGGTTACTCTTTCCCCTTTCTTAGAGGAAATCTAGACCAGCTAGAAATGCAAACAAAAAACACCATTAGATGCTGCCTGCGATAAACTGGCAGCTTTATGAAGATAAACCTTCAGCAAGCTGGTTTTGGCAGATTCATGCTTCAAGTATTCTCAAGGACTATTGCTTAATATTGTGGAAGATCTCTGAAGGCAGTGACATGAAATAATAGCAAATTGCACTGTATTTTTCTGCACTGTAGCATATCATCTCTGGGCTTACTGCTTTTTCTGAGGAAAAAAGAAATCTTATGATTTCTCCCACCGATAATACTACAGCAGAGAATTAGGCCTTCAATAAAAAAATCAGAATTTTTCTTCTTGATCCCAACTTTTAACTCTTTGCTTGGTTTGTATGGTTTAATTCAGGCCTTTAGTCCCTGAAGAATGCAAAAGAACAGCTCAGCCTGCACAGATACTGACATCTGAATGCTCAAGGCATTGTCGGAACGGGCACTGCACTCCCACAGGAAAATGCTGCTGTAATCAAGGCTGGGAAGGAGAGTTCTGCAGAACTGGTTTGTATACAGATTCATAGCAACAAGTGAAAAAAGCAGTGACGTGTCATAATTGGCTTTTAATTATTTGCTCAGAGAAATTTCCAGTATATATTGACCAACATATTGGCCTTCAGTTCTAAGACATTAGAAAATACTGATTTCATGAGCTGCAGGAGAACAATAAGTCTTTAGATGAATTCAACTGCTAAAACATCTAATGCATTGTGAGGCAGTGCAGAATGCAATTGACAGCATAAACATGACAACAGTGTTCTTTTTTTTTCCACCAGGATTTTCAAATGAAAGGAGATGCAGTCAATACATGTCCTTCCACTTGCAGTATTATCGCTGTCAGTGTCAAAGAGAGGTGACTTGTCAGGAAAGATGGTAGATCAGAACTGCAGGTCCCCATTGCATCTTTCGCACTTCACTAATTTAATGCAGATTTTTTAGTTTTGGTACATTCTTGCTTTTGATCCTACCAAATGAAATGGCTCCAGTTTGTTAAAGAGAATTCTATGTACAACACATCACAAAACAGCTAATAATCAACGTTATTGTGATCCATTATTACAGTGATTTCATCAAGTCCTATCTTGTTGCTTTAGCTTTTAAAAGGGACTTGGAAAAGTGACTGTGATCAAACTAAGATGATGGGTGTGCCAGCCATGGGATGAGGTGAATGAGCCTGGAGTGCCACACCTGTGCCATGACTGTCTCAGAAGCTGTGGCTCTGTCTGAGCTGCGTCATTTTGGCCAGGGCAGATGTTCCAGAGCCAGCCTGGGAAGCAGGAAATGTTATGACAAAGATTTTGTTCCTCAGCATCAGCAGAGTCCTCTGACTGGGTGTATTTAGTCAGCAAGTTTGACCAGATGCCCACAAAAAGAGATGTTTAATATTGTGGCAGTAGAACTCAAAGAAATAGCAAGGACTAAGGGAAAACAAGGATCCCATGGTGGATTACGGATAATTCAGGTTGGAAAGGTACTTAGAAGGACCCTGGTGAAGCAGGGTCAGCTTTGAAATCCTTATAGGCTGGAGTGTAAATTTCAGCAACCTCCAGGTTTTTAGTGATGAGCAGGAGTGACTTTGGAATGAAATTAAATTAATTAATCACTAATAAAGTATCTTGCTGGCAAAGATTCATGAGCTGACCATCTACAACCCAGCAATGAAGGCAGGTTAGAGAAATGGATGAGGTAATGTGGCCCAATATCTCAATTGTTCTCACTTGTCAGAGCCTTCCTGCACTTAGAGATGAGGCCCATTCTACAACCTTTGTCCAAAGGGAACTTAAAAATAAATAATGCCTCCAACATGAACATAAATGGGTCTTGAATAACCTGTTTTGTTTCAAAAATCACAGCTTTATGATAGATGAATTGATGGACACAATGAGCAAGAAAGCCACAGAAAATATGTAGACTAAGGAACTTCCATCCCTGTATCCCGCACAAAAATTAATAGGGATGTTCCAAGTTGAATCTCAGGCTACTATTATAGTTTAAATAAGGACATTTACCTTATGAGGTATGAGTTTCCTTTTCATGTAGCTAAGAAACTCTTGGATAAAATCAAGAAAACCTGTGTTTCTATAGTGTATTATAAATATCCATAAATCCATATTAAAGTTCATTGCAATAGATAACATTAAGTAGCATAACACCTGCAGAAAGATATATCATATACATTATATATATCACAGTCCTGTGACTACCTCAGAAGAAAATACTTCCACAACTAAAGTTATTTATTATTAATTTTGCTGACACTGGCTACAATTTAGAACAGGAGCTATATTTGAAAAACTGAAGCAAGCTGATTAATCTAGAACTCTACTGATAAATCATCTGCTAAAGAGAGAGGAAAACTTTGAAACTTATATAACTGATAAAAAAGGTTGAAAAAATGCACTGGCTCTTTTTCCTCCAACAGGAATTCAATTTTGGTCCCAGCACTAAGTGATTCAAGAGCCAAAGGAGTGCTTTGCTTTGCTAAGTCTCATGTGTAGTGCAGAACTTTGAGTATACAAAGGAGTTTGCCTGAGAGTCCTAAATGAAACCTGAATATGGAAATTGAGCATTTCAAAAAAATCTGTTATTTGATTTTATCAGTCTTTCCTGGCTGTCATTCTCAGATAAACAAAATTACTTCTTCCCCCTAATATTCTAAAACTTAAAAAAATATGCTTTCAACACTCCTAAAATTTCACCTTTTCTACATTGTTTTTAATTTATATACTTTATCATGATAAGGTTAAAAAAGCTCTAAATGAATGTGTGCTATATAATTTTTTTTGTTGTTTGTGATGTTCTAAACAAATTAGAAAATCACTGTTTTTTTCACCCACAGCAAAATGTGACCCAGCCTGTCGACATGGAGGTGTCTGTGTAAGGCCCAATAAATGCTTATGTAAAAAAGGCTATCTGGGCCCCCAGTGTGAACAAGTGGATAGAAACATCCGAAGAGTGACAAGGGCAGGTATTCTTGATCAGATCCTAGACATGACATCTTATTTGCTGGATCTAACCAGCTATATTGTATAGTTTCTTGGGACTATTTGGAAACTCCACTTTCAACGGGCATTTGTTTCGAATCCTGTCATTTTTGAAAGACTGTTATCCTGCAACAAACACCGGTGATTTGATTTACTTTATTAATTTAAGTGTAATACCCACCACTGTGCAGAAAAATCCCTTGTATGTGTGTAAATATTCCTGCACGTCTCCACAGACGTCCCGATATCCAACACGCGCACACATACACACGCAGCCGCTATCACAAATACGGTTTTGCAGAGAGTGGAATCTTTTTTTAATATTTATTTCTTCATGAGAAATAGTTTACGAAGCAATTCCACTGTAAAACACATTTTCGTCAAAGGACTATTCCTGATGTCTTAATGGATTCTTTGACATCCCAGAAATCTCGTTCCCGTACCTATCTGATTATAGCAGTGAGAAAGCAGTTTCCAAACATCGCTGTATAAACTGCTGGACTTAATAAAATCCAGTTGTAACAGTTTCTAAGGTAAACTGAACTCCATCATGAGACAATATTTCAGAACTGCTTAATGCATTCCTATCTAGGCAATTCATTGTAAGACTGTAACCTTCACTTTCATCAATGTAACTCTATTACAGAATGTTATTTCTTTATCTAGCATAGATGCAAAAATCTGGTTATCGCAGCTTAATATCAAGATTGTTTCAAGTGTTTAAAAATTAAATTATATTCGCATATTTCAAAACCAGTCATCCTAGAAGGTCTGCTTTTTATCATATTTTTTATTTAACGATGGGCACTGGGTTCATGTTACATATTTATATTATTTTATTTTATTTTTATAATATAGAAATCACCTAGATGAGACAGCTTTACCATGTCCTGTAAAATACTAAAGTTACATTTTTCACCAACTTAATTGGAAAGACTGGGAAAGAGAGAGCAAACACACACTTCACCGTGTTGTGGATCTAATCTAGAAATGTACCTTTGTGTCATCTTGTGTTCATTTACACAGGATGAGAAAAAAAGCAGACGCCCAGCAACCATAATAAAATTACAGCATGTGTTAAAAGTGTCCATAAAGTGATTTCCACTGTAGCAGGACAATGTAGGAGGTGATACACAGGCAGACTCTGCCAATGCCACATGGAATGGGGCGTCCCGGAGCGAGAGCTCCCACAAGCGCGTGCTGCCTGTGCACAGTGTCACTTGTACAAAACCTACAGCAGTTCCTGCCAAACACAGCTCTAAATGTTCCTTGGAGAGCCAACAGTAAACCCAGTCTTTGTAAATATATCAATAAATGTGGTGTACATGCTGTAGTCAGGTTTTCTAAGGTATAAATTAATTATGTGTATCTGCAGAACTGGTGTCCTCATCTCCAGCTCTAATTGCAGTTTCTTCGTTCACTGCTTACCAACTATCAGGTTTATTTGCACTACCTGAAAACTACCTACTGCAGCTTTTACAAAATCTTGCCGAAGAAAAGAAAGCAGAGCAGCCCCAGTGTGCACATCCTGTGGTCCTTAGAAGTAGCTGCTCATGCATCAAAGATTGACAACACTTTAGCCAAACATATCTAAAAGACTTTTACCGTGTCAATCTCCAGTAGTAAAATCATCTCTCCAGGCCAGCAACATGCAGCAAATTTTCCCTTATAGAAATTTATCGGTGTTCATTTAGTGAGTATTAAATCTGAAATTACAACATATCTGATACTTGCATTTCTGTGTCTCACACATTCCAGCTCCGAGGAACAATTACATTCGCCTTCCATATATGTTTGCCTGGGTTTCGAGTGACCTCATGCCAAATGGAAATTGGTTGAGAAATCTTGGTTAAGTGCTCAGAGAACAATGGTCTGCATTAAAAAGTGCATGCATAATTTTGCACAATGTAGATTCAACTGACAGTCCATTGAAAGACATCTTGGGATTAAATGAGCATGAAGACCAAATTGCCCTCTCACCCCAGAAAAGGGTGGTCCCTTATAGTCACACGAACACTTCATTGGCTAAGCAGTGTGACCAATCTTAAAATGAACCCTGTGGTAGCATCTGTAGGTTAATAGCAGCTCTTTGTCTCCTCTGCTTTCTGCCTTTAGTCTTCCCCCTGAATTCCATCACAAAAAGTTTTACAATTAAAAAATGTCCTGACAACCATTTTTGTAAATTGACCTTAGCATCTAATCTTTCCTTATTCAACGTGGGTGACAAAAATGTGAACTTCTCATGAATGAGCCAGCTGTCTAAATCTGTCACACAGCACGGTTTTATTACACTCTTCATAATCAGCAAGGCAAGAAAGCCGCTGAAGTATTTTACTTTCAGTTTAAATATCTGACAGAGATAACATCTTTAACACTTTCTTCAATGAAATATATTTAAAAATAAACCCAACTTTTACTCCACTGTGACATGCTATTTTCAACAACCAGCTGGGAAGATGTGATAGTTCTTTTTCTCACTGCTTAATGCCTTAAAACATACCACAGATGGCACCTAAATTGAAGATTCACAATACTATATATATGCCACAGTCATGCAGAGAACAGAAAGCAATGATCTCGGAGTTTTGATCTTAATAATAAATACAATTTAGTTTACTAGGGAAATCCAAAAATAAAACTCCAGTAAGAGCTAAGAACTAAATCCAGGCCTCATTCAAATCAATGATAAAAACTCACATTGACTGTGCTGCCTCCAGAAAATCACTTTCAAAATTAAACAAAATTTAAGCAAAATTCTTCAGTTTGATTTATTTAAAAAAAAAGAAAAATCTGCTCTGAGTCATTCCATAAAAACTTCAGAACTAAGATATAATCTAAGTGAAGGTTAGGGGGAGAGGGGAGATACTTTGTGAAACTGTTTTGGTTCATTTTTAAATCATCTTTTATATTGTGTGAAAGCAGGCATCCTTCTTCATAGGAATTCCCAGTGGAAAAGAAGTATTCTCATAAAAAAAAAACCAAACCAAAAAAAGACACAAAAAATCCTAGTTGCTTATTTATCAAAAGAAAATTATACTATTAAAAAGAGTGAGCAAACCCCAGGCCTAGCCACCCAAGATGCTGATATAAAAAGGGCAACTGCAGTAATTGCCCTGAGAATTGGCATACAAAAAAAAAAAAAAAAAAAAGGGTCTGTAGAAAGCCTGTTGCCAGTTAGGTCATTCTGCAGCCATTCTCACACAACCTCCAAGAGTGTCCCAGAATAAAACTGAGCTTATAAATGAAACTAGATAAATGAGGCAATTAGATAAGGGCCTCCAGAAGGGATTTTATGTATGTGTTTGAGTTGTCTCTGTCTCTGTGTGTCTCTCTCCTAATCTTTTATTCCATTCATTTCTTCCTTTATTCGGAGATACTGCCTCTCTGTTCCCAACACATTGTACATTTCAAGCATTCTTTCAGCCTTTCTGCTGCTAAAGGAGAACAAATGTACCTGTTGCAAGAAACATGACTCTCCCTGATGCCTGCTAGTGTTAAACCCCTGCTTCATTATTTTGGGACAGAAAACTCATCTCTCTCTTTTTAAGTGCTGCTGATCAGAAAGAAGGCGTATTATTGGAATATAAGGAGAAACATCTTTACTCCATAGATAAAAAGATGTTATGCAAAATCAGCTCCAAATTGTTTCACTCCATTTCAGAAAAACAGTAAACTCATTTTTCTGCTGTGCCCAATAAGAAATACTAACTCAAAGCCTCCCCCTCTGGGAATAAATTTCTTCTCTTAACAGACAGGGACACAGATCCAAACCCTTTTTACCTTTAAGTCCTCGCACTTTATTCTATTTCATTTTAAACGAAGTGGAAGTCAGGTATAAATAAGAATATAAATTCTGTATCACTGGTATGACACCTCTGTGTATCTATCTCCCTCTTTCACTCACTTGTCCATATTTGGTTTTGCAGCTCCTTCCTTTCTAGACCCACAGCAAACATCAGAAATCCCTGGTTGCTGCAGGGGCTTATTATTTTTGAAAGTGCCTGACAAATGTGTGCATCAAAATCTTCCAAGCAGGCTGAGGCTTTTATCTTTTGGTCATTCCACAGAATTTTGTTATTTTATAGTGACTTCAAGTACTGTGTCTTAGCTGTGCATTTACAATTCAGGTGTACCAGCCTCACACAGCTCAGACACAGACAGACTGAAGCTGGAGGAAGGCAGAAATCACTTCAGTTATTGTGCTTATCACAAAGTTACCCATTGCAGTGACCAGTGATCAGACGGCTTAGCTGAAAACCAGAATGATGTCCCTGGCATGATGAAATGTAGCTTTTCAGTACACATTTTCTCTAATTTGGGTTGAGAAACAAGGACCTTTTCCTGTAAAATTATGCAAAATGGAGACACTAAAAATATGAACAAGCAATTCCACAGGTGTAAAGTTGCACTATGGTGAAAGTGAGTATTCATACATGTAACTCTAATTGCATCCATGAAATAGGCATTTGTAAGATTAGTTCTACATGGAAAAAACAAGTCCAAGGATAGCCTGTTCTGCTAATTTCTCCATAATTATGTAAATTCTTAAAAGATATTAATGCATTTTAATTTACTATCCTTGAGATTATCTATGTATCAGTTCATTTAGGAGTTATACCACTTTGATCTTCTGTCCAACTTAAAAGTTGTCCTTTGTCTTGCAAAAAATAGGAAGAAGGCAAGTGGTAAATAAAAACTAATTATATTCATTTTGCAATATTAAAAAAAAATAAAGTAACATTCTCATAAAAAATGCAGCCAACCCTTTAAATTTATTTCAATTCAAATTTGCAGAAAATTTGTACCAAATAATTTGGGTTCTGGCTACAGAAACCTGATAAATAAATATTTCCCTAAGTAGTTTTGGGACAAAATGTTTCAGAAACATTGAAAAAAATTTAAGACTGTTTTGCTGAAAAATTTGTTCTTTTCAACAACAGAATAATTCAGTGAAATAAGGCACGTACTTTTTGGGATATAGGTGTGAAACAGCAGAAGCCACCTGAAAGCTTAGTACAGGATTACTTTAATCTTTCAGGGCCTGACTCCAAGCCCATTGATGTCAACTGATAATCTCCTATTGACTTCATTAGTTGTAGGATTAAGTCCTTAAAAGATATCCACTTAGCTGGCAGAAGATCTTAACTTCAGACATCAGAGCACACATGACCTCTCTGTGTCTGCATCTGCAGCATTAGACCAATGTTTTGTGGACTAAGAGTGCAGACCCAGCCCTGCAGAAAGCCCAGCAGAGCTTTCCAATCCTCCTGGGTTTCCTTATAGGTATTGCCAGCATTTACACAAAATCTACCTCACTTCTTGATACTTTTTAAATGTCCAGCAATCAGCTGATGTGAAAGCTCACAGTGACTCACCTGCTCCCCTGAGCCCTCAGTCATGAAAAAGTAATGAAAAAGATTATTCTATGTTACAGACATTCACAAACATTTAATATTCTGGCTTATATACAAATAATGTGTGTCTTTATCTATTCTCTACTGCACACAGACAGGCTTTCATAAACAAAATTGACATTCAGACATTCTTGCATAGACAGCAAGCTGCATTACCGGAGCAGAGTTTTATTTCTACTGATAAAAAACAACTTTCCCTCATTTCCATCAACACATTATCAAGAGGGTCCAGTGCATCGTATAGTAAAGGTCCTTCTGTGGTCTGTGAGATTGTCCTATTTATTTTCATTTTGTGATGAAGTAAAAAAATATTTTAAGTGAAAAACTGCTTAAATTCCCAGGAAATTTCAGAAAGGCAGCATCAGCTAAAGCATGTGAATATACACAATGGCTGTGCTCACAGTATTCTTGGAAAAAAGGCAGAGAGAGTTGGCTGATTTGGAGACAGGGTTTTTTTTTTATGTAGGATACATTTTACAGTAGGACAAAAGGGTGTTTTGCATCACAAGGCAGTAACAAACAACCCCATTTTCTGAGTGTTCCTAGGAGGAGCTGCTAAAAAGAAAATGCTCTAGGCAGTCAAAACTGGTGTGCAGAATGAACTTAATTCATATCAAGACATACTGAGACCAGAAACCACCTGGTATTAAGTCACCAGCTGTAGCTTGTAGTGCTCTCCATTAGTACCAGAAGCAGTAACCCTACCCTGTGAATTATCCAGAAATGCTATTAGCTGCCCCCCACAAAATATACTGCAGAATTAAAACTTCAATTCCCCTTTGAGAACAATTAAGTTGTAATGGGAGCCAAGCAGAAAAGGAAGTAACAAACTTCTGTCACTTGAGAACATTACTGTAGTGGCATTCCCCTGTTCAACTAGTTTTATTTCATAGTAGCTGTCAGGTACTATATGTACATGTAATATATGGGAAAATAGCTTAGAAAATATCACTCAAATTGGGTTTAAGCATCTTCAGTAAGCTGAATTATACTACTAAGCATATACAGGCACCGATCTAGCTGGGAGCACAGGAGTAATTTTAAGCATATGATCCTCACTGAAGTCATGTGCTTAACATTATTAATATAATTAAGTGCTTTCTTGGTCTGAGACCTTGCAAGTCTACCTACACAGACTCCATATGCTATATGTGCATTTCTTTTTAGGGAGACAGCAGGACTGAAGTTCCCAACAAGAGAATTCAGTTGCTGTCTGTCACAAATTCTATATAACCTGAAATAATCGCATCTTTGTGCCTCCACTTCCCATCCAAAAATTAGTGAAATCAATCCTTGTAAAGCGCTTTGAGCTCTTCAAATGAAAAGTGCTATAAAAAATACAAATTATTATTATATTATTGAACACCATGTATGTATACACACTATTATGTAATATATAATATATGTATAATGCATATAAATTCTAACAAATGTATTTGTGTAATATCTGAGAAATGGAACAGTTGTATCTGGAAGTGATAAATACATAGAGCTGGATTTATTGTTAATCTGTGGATTTAATGATTTTTTTTAGACAAAAGGATGTTTAAGTGTATAATTTCTTTTCTTAATTTAATATATTTATGTAAATGCATGCCTGAAGTTCTGATTAGATAGTTATTCTGTGTCCCTTAAGCTAATAAAATATATTAAACTTTATCTTACTATATAAGGTACACCTGCTGCTTTAATTTTTTTTTGTTTTCATATTTTTTATGACTAAATGCATAATTTAATGTTCATGAAATTTTAATTTTAATCGGCTCTTTGATCTTTGCAGTAAAAGCAAAACGCCAGCATTTTATATATTCTTTGAAATGTACTCTAGTTTTATTTATATAAATTCTAAGATGCTTTCATAAAATGTGAGTGAACCCTGCTATTATTTTTGGAATGGGAAGTTTGGAACGGCGTTTCCTGGACAGAAAATTATGACATCCATATTGAAAAGATACCTGTTGCCTGGCAAGCAGTATGTGGGCAGACGTGCAGCTGGAACAAGGGGATTTCATGCACAGGCTTTGGAAGTACATCTATCTCAGAGAATTAGTTCAACAACAGTGGGAGAAGCATTGGAGTCATTTATTTGTTGTTTATTTTGTATCTTCAGAGGAGCACATCATCAAATCAATGTATGTTATTTCCAGAGGCACCGTTTCCAGTGGTTTAAATGAGGGCCATAAAACATGGATGCAGTGTGGAATTCTGTCCTTTTCTCCCCATCCAGGTTCTGTTCCATTGAGCTCAACACCTGAGTGTGCACATGGGAGCAGGGCCAGCTCCACACATCCAACCCCCTGTGTTTTATCACACAAGAGAACAATTAATCATCACAACACTTAAATGCAAACTACACTTCCATCTGGGACAGAAAAAAACAGTTGGGATAGGGAGCACTAAAGAGCCAAGGGTTTCTTCACACACCAAGTTTACTTTGGTGGTGTGAAATGCTGTTGAATTAGTCTTACACATTTAACTTACCTAAAGCCTTTAGGCTGTCCTGTGTTTATTTCTTAAACTAGAGAATGAAGCATTACCAACTCTACAATATTGATGCTATCTCTGTGTTTCAGATTGAAGCCAAAATAATCTTGAAATTTTCATGAAATTGTTTTTCCATTTTTTAGCTAGCTATAGCATTAGTGATATGGGCTGGTGGCCAGCCAGAGAACTAGGATCCAAGGAAAATTTGAACTTCACCCAAATTTGAGGATATTTGGAAACTGTATTTTACTTCAGCTTTTCAATGAATAAATACAGCAGTTGCAGAAATGTTCTTTTAAACATACTGTCTTGAAAATTTTCTTCATTTGAAGAAGTGCTCAAAATGAGAAAACAGCTGAAAGATGGCAAATAAACAATGAAGAAATCCATGAGGATTGTTCTGATTTTCAGTGGGACCTATATATTAACGTAGAGAGTAAAAAGAATTCTGTGAGTTTTGTACATAATTACAATAAATACAGTGCAGCATGTAGTTCTGGTGACATCATGAGTCACTGGGTTTGTTCTTGTAATTTATTAAGACATTATGAAAACCCACTGACATATTTACAAGCGTTGGAATTAACAGCTACCTTTCATTCCTTTTACAACACATAAGACATGAATTTTACTTAGAGAATTATATACACTCAGCTGTGTACAGCAGGACTGTAATTCTACCTAGAGCTTCTGATGGTATCCTAAACCTGAAGGGCCAAATTCTGAATTTGCTTTTGGATTTACCAAAGGAGGTATCCTTGGCCTCTTGAACAAGGCTTGTGTGGTTTGCCAAAAGCCATCAGAACTTTCAAAAGGAATCCAAAGCCTGAATGCACAATTCAGGAACATATAATGTTAAAAATAAAGTTACTACTCATATATTTGATTAAGTACTTAATAACTATTCCCAAAATATATACTTTGAACAATCTTCTGTCTTTTTATTGCCTTTTTTTTTATTTCCCCATACAGATCTGTTCCTTAAGTCCTTGGTTCTTTATTTTTCTTACAGCTATGCTACTTCTCCCTTCTGTTGCACTATTTACAAGTGTTTCATGAGACTGACTATAGCACAAGTGCATTTTTTTCTGTTTTACTTTAATGAAAACACTAAGTAATGGATCAGCCCCTGGCTTAACTGTGAATTAAAAATGCACCACAAGTAAGTAGGGTAGAATCTCTAGGATGCCAAGGAGTCATTTCGGTCTATGTGGTTGGATTTATTTACTTTGGGGGAAGGGTTGGTTTGAGTCATATTTGATGACATGTCTACAGATGACATACGTCTCTGGCAGAACTGGGCAAAGTGGGACATAGCTTTGGTTCGGAAAACCTCACTCAACAGTGGCTTCCTTGTTTGCTTGTTTTGGGGTGGTTTCTGAGGGCTTTTTAAGTTCTTTTTTTGTTTATTTTTTTGTCTTTCAGAGCTAGGACTACTCCTGGATTTTGCATGAATTTCAGAATTTTGGGCTAAAACAGTTGAATGAATGGCTCTTACACTGATTCAACATTCAATAGTCAAAATTTCAGACATTGTCAGTGCTTCAGTCATCTTCAACTGTTGCTTATCTTCCATTAGCACGAATTCACTGATATCAGCGTTGTCAGGAGGTGAATCGGGCTAAGCAGCGGCTTTTCCTTTTCACTCATCTTACATCACTTTAAACGCATTTCACTCAGAAGTGTCAGTCACATTTCCCACAGTGAAACTGGTGTCCTTAACCTAGCACAGTTTGCTCCAGTTGTACACACTGGAGCAGCTTCTACACATTTTCCCTTTCACCATGCACATCTGATTACTCAGAGATAGACCGAGGGAGGGAATGTAGGAGTTGCATGCCTGTCCTTCATTAGAGTAGGAGGTGTGTTCTCCTTTCAGTGTTAGAAAACTGGGATTCTGTGATATATATGCAAGCTATTTCCACTTCAGGGAAAGGGAGCATACACGTGAATCAAATGGCTGCCTTTGGCTCAGGAGATTTATAAAGAAGAGATCCAACCTGCACAAACTCTCCTGCAGTGGAATTCGTGCTTTCCTGGTCGGATGAATAGAACAGGTGCAGACACAGCTTTCAGGCCTTTAAACTACACCAGCCCAAATAAATTACAGCTACAGAGCATGTTCAGCAATTTCAAGCAAACATTAGAAATGCAATGCCCATGGTGCAGATAAAGCGCTTATGAAAAAGGTGGACGTAACATCTGTACTGGCACAGAACGCCTGTTCTAAAGTAATAGCTGCAAAATGCCTCCTATAAAGCATAAGACTGTTAGTACAGCTGCAGCTTTTAATAGCTATTGAATTTCTTGATCAGGGAGGCAGGTCCAGAGCAAGGGAAATGGACAAGTGAAACTATAAACTGCTATTTTACACCTATGAATGTAATATCAAATAAATGTGGCCAAACCCACTTTTATTTTTTTAAGAAATTCGTCCCCAGAGAGCCTCATGATAGATCTTAGCTAGCAAGCCATCAGAGGCACTTATGTCAGCCTAACCCTGAGGTTTCCAAGATGCATAGCTGTACAGCCTGCATATATATATATATATATATATATATATATATATATAGCTTATTCTATCTGTATATATATATGTATATCTTGCTTATTAAATCTGTAACACAAACCTGCAGCCACACACGCATGCTAAAACCTCATGCATCATTTCTGCACTTACTCAGAGCTATTTGGTTCTAGATCAGTGCAAACAAGCAGTGAAAAGATAAAACAATAGGCAGTTTTTAAGATGGTTCTGCAAGAAAAAATTATACGGAAGTGACTGAGTTGCACAGACTTCAGTATGGGCAATAGGATGGAACCAGTAAACTCATTACCATGTTAACTTATTAAAATTATTCCAAAAAATACAGCTGTCTGGCATTCTCTCAGGTTTCTTATTTAAATACCTTAGTAGTAAGATGAATTCATGTCTAGGAGGCCCCTATAAATTACTAGAATCATTTTTACTTTGCATTTATAATTACAGCTTTTTGTTACTGATGGAACTTCTATGGAATTACCAGATTTTCAGTATGCAGATAAACTGCATTTTAATATTTTTAAGCTTATTGTCTTGCAAATTCTTCACATCTCCTATTAGCCTGGAAATGAAATCTCTCACTTAATACTCAGGCAGCAGTGCTGCAGATTCACCCAAAAATACCCCAGATGGAGCACTGAATATTCACAGAATATTCTGAATTGGACCCACAAGGCTCACTGAGTCCAGCTCTCCAGGAAAAGGCCCATACAGGGATTGAGCCCACAGCCTTGGTGTTGATTTGTATCAAACACAGATTAGACAGGATTGGTTTGGTTGTTTTGCTGTGTTCAGGAATACTTTTTCCTCCAAGAAGACAGCAGTTTTCAAGCTGATGTCTACCCAAAGTGTGTCCCAGGCCTGTAAACCCTTCTGAGCCCCAAAGAACAATTTTATCTACCCAACTTCCAGTACCACTTAAATCTCCTGGCACCTGATCTCACTGTGTTTCTTTTAATACGGCTAAATTTTTTTTCTAGCTGGCACACATTCTGAGAAGTACCCAAACAGCATGGCAATAGATAATTATCTCCTTCTAAAAGCAATGCAGGATAAGACATAAAACTGCCAAAGCTTGCTTGAGACCTTGGAGAATCTTGAAAAGTTAGTCCTAGCCAGCACCTCAATTAACTTCATGGGTGGTGGTGCCAGTTTAACGATAAGAACACCACTATGATTCTCAAAGAGGTGGATCTGACTTCTGGTTACTTCCCAAGAAATTGTTTTGACTGCAGTCTTTTTGGTTGAATCCAAGGTACAGTAAAGCCAGAGGTGATAAAAAGCAGCGGATCAAAAGAAGAGAGGGAAGAGCACAGTCAGAATCTTCTGGCCTAGAAAGCTTATTTGAAAAGTTTAAATTAGCCCACTGAATTAGTCCTGCTAAGCAATTTAGATATACATACTTGAGGAAGGAAGACTGAGTGCCCCAGTGCCTCCTTCCAGGTGAGTCAAACTCCCTTTTCTGCCTCTATGCTCTGCTTTTACAACTGGCCTGTTTGCAGCAGGAAGCGCTGACAATTCTGCCTCTTCCACACTTCTTCACTTGGTCCTCTCTGGGGCACAGCAGCTCTGAAATCTCCAATAAGTTTTGTAAAAGAATTAAGGGGAAAACCCAAAGTATTTTTTACAGGGAATAATCAGGGATTTTTACAATTATTACTATTTCACAAATTATAAAAGCCCCATTTCATAGCACGGGCAGAGCATCTCCTCCCCTCTGGTAAGAGCCCACCTGCAGTGCTGCATCCAGCTCTGGGGACCCCAGGGCAGAAAAGACAGAGGAGGGATTCAAACATGACAGGGGGGATGATTCTCCTGTGAGGAAAGGATGAGAGAGCTGGGGTTGATCCAACTGGAAAAGGAAAGGCTCTGATGAGACCCTGCTGGAGTCTGAGTTCTTGAAGGGGACTTGTAAGAAAGATGGGAGCAAACTGTTGAGCAGGGCCTGTTGTGACAGGACAAGGGGCACTGGTTTCAAACTAAAGGAGGGTCAATTTAGATGAGACATGAGGAAGAAGTTTTCTCACAAAGAGGGTGGTAAAACACTGGCACAGGTTGCCTGGAGAAATTGTGAATGCCCTATCCTTAGGAATACTCAAGGCTGGACAGAGCTCTGAGCAGCCTGATGCAGCTGAAGACATTCATTGACTGCTCATTGCAGAGTGGTTGGACTGGATGGCCTTCAAAGGTCTCTCCTAACCCAGACTATTCTGTGACTCTATGATCTACAGAGCAGAGAAGACTAAACAAAAAAAACACAAAGCCACCACATGAACCGCTAAGAAAACAGTGCCAACACAAAAATTACCACCTGAGAGCTACAAATTTTTGGTTTTCAAAATCCACCTGCCAGAAGAAGGTCTCAGAGTAGATCCAGATCTGTTGACATCCACAGGAGCTCTGCCTGTCCTTTCAGAGACGCCAGCACACCAAGCCATGAGATTAAAACCTGGTGAAGCTGAACAGCGACTTCAGGAAGACAAGTTCAGACGGCAATGGGCTTCAGTGGAGCGTGATTATCACCGTGAGCTTTCAGCTTCAGTCCCCTGACAAATAAACACTCCAATGGAAAGCTCAAAACAAAAGATTTGCCAGATTATGGAAATGAAACATTAACACCCCGCTGGATTATGTGAATACTTTCATACATCTTTTGAACAGGTAACAGAAAGTGTTGAAGTGTTTTCTGTATTATAAAAGGAAATGAAAGTGAAGACAAGTCTTTGCTGAAGTTTTGAGTGACTACTGAGTTGAACAGAGGCCTCGGAGACAGCTTTGAGTCAGCTGGAGTATGAGCAGTAGCCCAGTGGTGGCATCAGGAAGTCTGGGGCAGCAAAGAGACATCCCAGGTAAGCATGTGAAGCTCTGAAGGACTGTTTTACCTGCGAGCTGTATCCTAAAGTGCTTACAGACCCCTCATTTGGAAATGTATTCTGCTGCAGTCACTGTTAACTGCAGCACAGACACAGCAGAAGGCTCATCTTCACTATCGTTACTCATTTAAGCAGAATCTTCCAGAGATCAGAAAACGATGTCTCAAATTAATAGAGATGAATTAATAATTCATATTAACCTTTTTATAAAGAGTAAAAAGAAGCAAATGAGATTCTGTGCTCTGACTGCTTTGAAAACTGCCTGCTCAGGAAGAGCTTTCTTTCAATTATATGTAATGGGATTATTAGCACATTGTCCTCAGTAAATTTCTCCCCAGAAATAGACAATGCTGATAAACTTTCCACAACAACTATAAAATACAAGCAATTTTAAACAAACTAATATTCTCTGCATTGCAAATATTCTGATTAACATAATCAGAGCAGTGATCAGCACTCCTATAAAATGCCAGTGCACTATAGGATAATGTTTGAAGTAAATAAACTGGATTTTGCCCATGTAAAATATTTTCACCTATTTCAATTAAATGTACAATTCTCCTGCATCTTCTGCCTCTATTTCCTGCTGTTATAAAACAGCAGCTACATTGCACTTCAACCACACAGATAGGTTAGCTATTATTACTTACCTCCTGCTTTTTATCTGGTCACAAAAGCATAAGGTTTGGCCTTCTTTCTGTTGATTCTTGGTGACCAAATATTTCAAGTATTATTTTGGCTGCAGCACAGTTTTGCACACACAGCATGTAAGCTGCTCAGCACAAAAGAGAAAAGGGATCTGCAGGCCCAAATCCTGCCACCAAGTGAAAGGGAATGAAGTTGAATCCCAAAAATCAATGATGTGCTGTATCAGATGTGCACACTTACATACACTAGTGTGTTTAACTCTTAAAATTTTGCATGCATAAAAATTATACTTATTTGTAAATTAGAGGATCCTTAAGCATCACCTATATGTCTACAAAACACGTATTTATTAAGATATATTAAAGTGATGCCTCAAAAATGTAGATGGTTCAGCATATTAAGTCTAAGAATACATCTGGAAGGGGTAGTCCCATCTATCAAAAACTAAATAGGTGTGAGAACATCTGGGAGCTGCTTTCAAACTGAAAAAATTACAAGACATGTTGCAGAAGATGCTACCTGCAATGTCCCGTTCTCAGCATCAACTGGCCATTACACCACAGATAAGAAATTAAAGAACATGGACCAAGGGGTTTCACATCCTAAAAAAACACTAAAGCTCAAACTGATTTTTTCAGCTTGTTTCTATCAAGGAATGACCATAAGAATTTCCAAGCAATATACAGGAGAATATTTGAATAAGAGGAATGGAATAAAACGCTGAGAAAAGGAATTAGAACCTGATTTTTAAAATCCTTCTCATAGAAAAATGATGTCTGAACAAACTTGAATGTCTGGCTTTTATTTCCTGATCCTGCAAATTGCCCTACTTGTCAGCTTTACAAGTATAAGCCATTGGAATGAGCACAGAGCATCTGCTTATGGATTTTTAAATTTCACATATATAATATTTTCAGAATCATATCTTGACAATAAAAAGATTCTTTTCATTCCTGCCTTCCCGTGATATTACGTGACAACCTCTCCAACGTTCAGGATACAAGAGTATCCTGAGTTATTCAGCATAAATGTGTTTACATTTTTTTAGGCATATCAGTCACTTGCAGTAGTTTTTTCTTTCTCTCTCTTGATTAGTACATATCCTAATGCCTCAGCAGCCCAAACATGAATGTGGATAGATAAGCTAAAACCTGAAAATTTCAAGAGCAGTGCAGTGCATGCTTTCACCTCTCCCCCTTTTAAAAGTGTCAAATGCTTCCTGACATGCTTGGGTCCATGGAAATGGAACATATTTTCTCATTACGTTAATTAATGGGTCTGCTTGGGTGGTATAATTCAGTATAAATTTCCTTTAGTATTCTGTCATACCTAAAAAGGATCTTATTTTTGTGATGTCTTTAAATTTTTATGACTTCTACTCTGTTTAGTCTGTGTGTAATCCTTCTTTTGAAACTTAATGTCCTAGAAAATCTGCAGGTTTCTCTCAAAACTGGCACACTCTGTAGTTTATAGTCATTTCTTTTTCTTGCCTTCTTAGAACTCCCTGCGAGTCCTTAAGGTGTAGTTCACAGCTCAGGGAATTTATGATTACATCTTCAATGTGAACCCAAGCACTGCGATATATTAAACCTGACAAGATGCCGTTCATTAATCTCTGAAATACAGCCAGGTGTGATGTAATGAAGAGAGGCTTCCAGCTCAGAGAAGCCTAACACAGCTCCCAGCTCAGCTTGATGGTGGCTTCCTTTACCTCATCTGGGAGAAGGACTGCCTGGGTGGGGACTCTCCTGGAAGTGTAATTCCAGAAAAATGTGGTTTGGGGAAAATGAGACGGGGTAATCTCTCGCTGTGCCAGTGCTTCTCTAACAGCTCAGCTTCTGCTTTCCTTCCATTTCCAGGTTAGAACACTAACTTGGTCATGCTGTCATGAACCACAACTTCCCAAGGAAATGGTTTGATGGGCTGGAGGTACATTTTTATGTATGAAAAAAAGAAAAGGAGCATTTTAAATATTGGAGTCTCAGCTAGCAGTGAAAGCAACAGCAGGCTCAGAACACAGAGCAGCAAGTGCTACAATTTACACAAATTGTTTAATCAAAACAAGGCTTTAACTAGTTGTGACAATTTACTCTTTTTTTTTTTAAATGAATAATTGCATCCTTTCAAAACAAAAAAGGGTAAAAACAGAGCAAATATAGGGAAAAGCTCAACATTTCCACATCATTAATTCAAATCTCAAAATAAATTGATACATGTTATTACCCAATTTTACTTCATTAACAGCACATGGGGAATATACATTGAGTAAAAATAAGACTTTGAAACTCATCCCGATCATGGTGACAGAAGAAACTTTGTGAATGAAATTCATATTCCTGAGCTGAAAAACAAACAGAGGTGTTCTTTAAATATGGAAAGAAACTGTGAAAATAAGTTTATATAGAGTCCATAATTCAGCATTTTGCATCCATGAAACATTGAAGTCCACATCCTAAAACATATTAGGCCACTAAGTAGATTTGCTCTCTGCAAATCATAACCAAGTTAGTTATTGCAGCAGAGCAAATCTGATTGATTTTCACAGGTTACTTGATTTGATTCATTTTAGGCAGCTACAAAGATAAATTTTGGGAACAAAGATAATTCCTACTATATCTACCCCAGAAACAAAAGACAGGCCTTCTCAGAAGTAAAAGAATTTGGGCAACCTTTGTACTACCTTTTGAAACTTCTAGGAAAGAATGCAGAACAAGACTAGCCTTGCATTTTCTTCTGACCATGGAAAAGTTATGAAGAGAAGGCTCCTCTTTTTAACTTGTCTTTCTAATTTTTTTTTTGTAATTATTGTTATTAATACTGTATTAAATTCTCTCCTGTTTATTTCAGAAGAGATTCTTCCTAGCTCTTTCTGACCTCCTCATCATGGACAAAGTGAAAAACACAGGATAGAATAGTAAAAAAGATTGTGGAACTGGAAACAGACAGAAGATAGCCTGGATTTCTATCCTAACATGCACAGCCCCAGTCACTGAACACAACTTTTAGAAGAGAAATTACATCAGTAAATAGATAGGAATACACTGGGATTAGTCTGCAGAAAAATATTGTACCTAAAACCTTAAGTGTCTAAAGGATTTTACTGTATTTATGCTCAGGACATTCAAATATTTTTTGCAAATATTCTGGCAATTTGCTTTCAGAACTGATTTAGGCAGATACTGATGGACACTCCCAGAAAGTGAATCATGTATTTAACGAGAAACCAGATTTTTAGAATTGCATTCATGCATTAGAAATTTCTCTTTTGGCTACGTTACCTATCAAGCTAAGTTTTAGTACGATATCAAATAAGTACTGCCCTGATTAGTTGGTTGATTATCACAGAATCATAGACTGGCTTGTGTTGGAAGAGACCTTAAACATCATCCAGTTCCAACCCCCTGCCGTGGGCAGGGACACCTTCCCCTAGACCACAGTGTTCAGAGACCCATCCAGCCTGGCCTTGAAGACCTCCAGGGATTGGAAATCCACAACACTCCTGGGAAACCTGTTCCAGTCCCTCACCACCCTCACAGCAAATGATTTCTTCCTATTATCTAATCTAAACCTGCCCTATCTCAGTTTGAAGCCATTCCCCCTCTCCCTGTCATTCCATGCCCTGGTGAAAAGTCCTTCTCCAGCTCTTTTTCAGCCCCCTTTAGGTGTTGGAAGCTGCTCTCAGGTCTCTCTTGAGCCCTCCCTTCTCCAGGCTGAATAGCCCCAGCTCTTACCATTACTTTAAATATATATCTCTTGTTTAACTACATTAATTGAATTAAACATATAAAAATATTAAATTACTCACTCCAACCACTTGAGAGTATCTTAAATCTTCAGAATTACTTTGAACTCGCTCACAAAGAGAAGAAAAGGTGATGCACATCAAATTAAATATCCCACAAGAAGAATTAATTTAGCAACGGTCAAGGTATGTTGCAACTTCCTCAGTTAACTTTGCATTCCTGCCCTGAGTTAACATTACATCAACTCTGGATCAATTCCTGCCTTGCAAGATAATTTGACACAAGAGTACTTGCTTTTGCTAGAGGTGTGCTACCAACGCTTTATCCTGATCTGTCTCAGCCGTTCCAGACTGTTTTCTATTGCAGGAAAGGCATTTGGCAAAGCAAGAAATGTTTCTTGTTAGATAAATATTTAAGAAAGCAATAATTGTGAAACAAAGTACTCCAAAACTGACACAATATTCACCACATTTGGACGGGTTTTTTCCCCAGCAATAGCCAGATTTATCACATTCCAAGACTAAGAATAAAATTTAAATTCTCTTGATGCCTGGCTCACAATCTTCACTAAAATACTGAACCCTCTAGGCCTCTTTCTGTACTAACGCTACATTCATTAAAAAAAATCACTAGACCCAAGCATGATGGTACATCTGTGGTCAATCATTTCAGGTAAAGGTGGACCCAAAGCCATTAGTGAATTAGTTACTTAATCCCAGGCTGTGTAAAAACTTGGATCCACCATGAAAACAACTGGTAGAACAAATCAAGAATACCTACTCATACTTCAGGAAAACTTTAAACTGAAAATTTTGTCCACAAGAATGACAACTACAGAAACTGGCTGCAGCCTTAGCCTTGCAAATCATGAGCCATTTATGGTTTCAAGCTGAAAGAGATATCAGGTTTAGATTAGATATTATGAAAACATTATTGACTGTGAGGGTGGTGAGGCACTGGATCAGATTGCCCAGATAAGCTGTGGCTGCCCCATCCCTGGCAGTGTCCAAGGCCAGGTTGGATGGGGCTTTGAACAACCTGGTCTAGTGGGAGGTGTCCCTGCCCATGGCAGGGGGCTGACCTGGATGATCTCTGAGGTCTCTTCCTATCCAAGCCATTCTGTGATTGATTCTATTATTCCATTCCATTCCAAATGATACTGAAGGAATTTGAATGCTTAGATTCTTTTTAATGTTTTGAAAACATTAAGATTTGTATGTTTTTTGAGAAAGTTATCAAATTACATAAGAAATAATGCAAGAGTTACTCTGAGCCAGGTTTTCCTCTCAAAAGTTCACTGATACATGGAGAATATCTACAACTGATATTTTGTATTTCCACAGCCTTTATACTTCCCTGAAGCAAAATAACTTTCTGACAATTGTGTATTTAACATCATCTTAAATTAAATAATTAGACAATATCTCAGAATACAACCAATTATTGTAACAATTTAGGCTACTAGTCAGGAAATGGATTCACACTGGATGCTCTTGGAGACTGTCAGAAATACCCTTCATCACTTCAAAATGCGACTGTTATTCCAGATTCCAGAAGCAAGACAAAACCTCTGTAAATTCCAGGTCTCTTGCAAGAGCAAGAGAGTTTTCAAAAATCCTTCCAATGCGACAGCGTTTCCAGTGTCATTGGCCAACAAACCTAAATCTCAGCCACAGAAGGAAATTAAGCTTTAACTAATTACCTTTCAATAGCTCCTAGAGCTGTTGTACAGATGCTTTATTCAGATAAATTAATAGCAAGTCTACACTGCCTTCTACACGGAAAATCTGCTGTTAATACCAGAAATAAGCAATATTCTCTAAGAGTATTGACATCAAAACTATTCTGTCTCTCTTCTTTTTCTTCTTGGTACTTGGCTAAAAGTTCTGGGCCAAATTTTATGTTCTAAAATTAAATCTTGGCACTCAAAATTTATACCTTTATGTCACCTTCTACCCAAAGTTTCAGATAACTTCGAAAGGGCCAATTAATTCTCTAAATATATCATTAATATTAGCTACATCTTGCAGAAAAGGAAGCAAAAATAAAGCTGGCACAATGAATCTGAATCTGATTTTTAACACTGACTAGTCTGAAGTCCAGAAACAAACCATTTCTATTACTGGAAGACTATGAATATAGATTCTGAATAACAACCACTAGGTTTGAAAAAGATACACTAAAATAGCGCTCGGCAGGTGTGGAAAAACATGGCTGGTATTATCCAATAGCTACTTCTTTTTCTGCATTATCTCAGCCATTACTCCATCCTCAGCTCTGTAGGAACATCCACCACTCACAGACATATTTTATGTAACAACCTCTCTTTACCTGTAAACAAACCCTGTTCTTTGCAGAAGCCTGTCCCACGCCACTCTGCAGATTCCCCAGAGCACAAATGCATGACTTACGGGAAAAAGTTTGAGATATTTATTCATTTGTGCTGGCACACCTGACCACACTTCTCAGTAAGTTTAATACAAAACCCCAGGTGAAGCAGGAGGCTTTTCTAAACATCTGTGGGAGTCTGTCATACCTATGCCCACGAACTATTTGCCCATTGAGCTATCCAAAAGCTGTCACGGTCTTTAAAAAGTCAGCCTCTACTGAAACAGAATCCTTCTCTAAACAGAGTGGGAGGTTAACTGATTTCACTCTATCTGCTTCTATTCTTTGATTTTATCTTTTAATATTAATATCCTTGAGACCACCCATCAGCTAACCTGCTTAACAAAACTTACTGCCCAGTTATCTGATCAACAATTGCAGTGAGGCAGAATTCCCTAAAAAGATGCATAAGGTAATTATTTAATTACATTCTTATATCATGGATCATTCAATTTGATTTTTTTTTTTTAATCTAAATATTCAAAACAATATAGTGGATATAGGTTCATATTTAAGACAGTAGGACACTTTAGCACTGAGATTTGATTCAACAAGATACTTAAAGCCAAGTAGTTCTACTTGGATTAGTTTGCAAATTGTAAGCCCCAAATTTCTTACCATTAGAACTTAGTAAAAAAAAAAAAAAATCCTCTTTAAATTTTGAAAACTTGAGTGATATAAAAATAATTCCTATGCAATATGCAAGATTTACTGAATGACCTAAAGGTAAAAGAGAATGAAAGAACTATTTGTGGAGGACTCAGTAGTGTTAATGTTAATGTTTGGACTTGATGATCTTAAGGGTTCTTTCCAATTCAAATGGTTCCATTATTCTATTTTTAAAAACTCTGAGGGAAAAACAAACCAAGAACCATTGTGCTATCTCTTTATCCTATATTGCATATGCCATTTGTTTCAAACAGATTCTAAATGAAGGAAAGCTAAAATGGAGCGTTGCTAAAGTTCTATGGAGCCTCCGAAGATTGTAAAGCAAAGGAGGTTTGCATTACAGATATTAAAATAGCTGACTTTTCCATCTGAACAGCACACTACAGTCCAAATCATAGGAACACACTCTGAATGCATGGCTGCTCTGGAAATGCACCTCCGTTGTAGGGAAGGAAATATGGGATTAATAATGTTCACTCCGAGAGCAGAATTGACCACATGTAAAAGCACAAAACACAGGCTATATATTGATTAAAGAAAAAAAAGGTCCATCTAGTTTCATTGATGTGTTGTCAACACCATGTCACCAAGTCCCCAGAAACGTGACACCTAGTGGAGCCTGTACCCATGTCCTGCAATCCAGGTGCAGCCAGACCTGCTCTGGTACCTTCTGCTACCTTGCCTGGGAGAACTGCTCTGCATTCTCCATTCCTCTCACTGCAAACCACCCATCCTCCTCTGCCCTCCCTGCAAAACTTGCTCTGCTTACAATTTAACCAGAAGATTTCTAGAATATCTACTATTCATGACTAAAAACATTTAAATAAACCCTGAACTAATTCCAAAATTAGTTGAGTACAGAAAAATGTGCAAACAGGAAAAGTCAAATGCAGCACTTTCTCTGCTGTCTGCCTAAGAGTGGAACCTGCATGAGACATTATTCCAGTATAAGAACATTTTTCCAATATCAGATATTCCTTTTCCCCTAACCATAAGTAAAGGACTGAGATGATGAGAAAAGAGCTTTTCACTGCTAAACAGGAAGACAGACACACACATAACTTACATGCCTGAGGAAACAGCTGGGAAAATTAAGCTGGGGACTGAAGAAAGCAGATGAGACCAAATAACAGCCAATTTCAGCTACCTAGAAGAGGGAATCTTCTGAGTCTAAATTCTACATTAGTATGCAATTTTCCACAGGATGACTTTATTTTCTAAAGATCCCAAGGACTTCTGAAGGCAATACGATAATTGTTCCTATAAATTCATAGCACAAACCAAATCACCTCCATCCTTCACCAAAAACTAATTGATTCTTTTTCCTTGAATTTGAATACCAAAATATGTAGATTCTTTCAATCTTATGTTATACTTAAAGAGTGGATTTTTATTTTTTTTTATGAAGTTTCACTGTACACTTTTCTTTTGCATGGAATTTTCTGAGGATCTTTTCTTCATGTAGTGGAAGGTACAGTAAACATAAACAATAAACAATAAGAAATAAGGCAATAAGCATAAGAAATTTCAATACAAGTAGAAAGAACATCCAGAGAAATATGAAATACATTCACATACTGAGATTCTCTTATCCATATCGATCCATATAGATAGACCTTAGAAGAATCACCCATGGACATTTTTCCCTCTCTTCTTCAAAATTAGTTGCAAGTAAATATAATAGTGAAGAAGCAAAGGAACATAACCTACCCCCCCTCCCCAGACAGCACTGCATGGAACCACTGGGATTCTAGTCCAACACACTACAAGTACAATTATGAATTTTTGGAAAATGTGTAAGTATAGGCATTGCTTTACCAATCAGAGATTTATGGCAGTGCACAGGTTTCTAACACAGATCCAGCCAGTCCTCTGTTAAACTCTCTGTTTGTGCTTTTTTTTGAGAAGGAGCAGTCTGTCCAGAGAAAACAGGCTAGGCTTGGTGATAAGGGGGGAATGCAGGCACATCAGAAAGCATCCACGTGTTAAGATCACAGGGATGTTTGTTAAGCATCTTCTGAGGAAAATTAACATCATCTAGATTTTTACCATGTTGCCCTCTCTACTACGGTAAGGCTCAAATGCTCCACTTGAGTTGCAGCTGCTTTATTTGAACAAATAAAAGAACAACCAAACAAAGATAAATTCTTGCCATGTGTCCAGTCTAAAAGGCTCAATTGGAAATAAAAGCTATAGAATGCTTTCAAACACACATCCTCACCCCAAGATACAACAAGTTCTGGGGAACAAAAATCAGCTATATTTGTCATTTCTTGTAAAAAATAAACTCAGGTGGTTATTTTTTCCCCCTCCTATCCCCAAAGCCTATGTGCTTCTGCTGCCAGGACCCTAGCCGGTAGATTGGAAAGGGGAAATGTTTTCACCTTAGGCAGGTGCAAAGATTAATAAATTATTCTATAATATCATGGCAGCTGCAAATTACCTGACTAGTCTAGTGAAGATTAATTTCCTTTTCTCACACATTGTCAAACGGTGATTTCCTCTTCTTGTAAGAATATTTGGTATTGTGGTCAAACTATAAGCAGAGCCACAGTATTTCAGACTTTTGTGCAATTCAATTTTCTTTCATGAGAAATGAGACTCCTCAAGTTTGTGTCAGCTGGGGAAAAAAAAAAATCTAATCTAATCTAAAATGAAGAGCCAATTTTAATGAGAAAGCATAAGCAAATTAGACACCACACCTCTAATGGTTTCCCCATACACATGCCCCCTGTGTTGTCCAGCACTGTCCATACCCACAGCCAGCCTGTGCTGTGACACACAGAGTTCCACTGCAGTGAGCCTGGACCAGAGCATCCATCAGGAACTAACGAGGGATGAGAAAAGCAACTGGTAACAGTTAAAGCAAGTGTTCACAGGCTGCTTTGCATGGGTTGCTCTGCATTCTTTTGAAATGAACAGGGAAAGCTGTGATTGGCTCCATATGACTGGCAAAGGTGATGATAACATGACTTATGAGCAACCTGCCACAAAAAGTATTTATCTTGCAATATATGAGGTGTGCACGAGGAAAGATGCTCCTCTAGAGGCACATCACACAGTAGTTAAACACACAATTTAGTGATGTGATTATAAAATCACCTCAATACTCATGTAAGCAAAGAACTTTTGCAGCCACAAGGCAATCACAGGTATCAGAACTGTGATGAAGGATTTTACTCAATTCCCACTTTTAGAAACAAATCTTTATTAAATAATCTCAGCCCTTGAAACCAGCACAACATGCCAAACTAATGACACAGGTATCATACTTAGAGAAAGTGATAGAACTTTCCAAGTCAAAAGGAACCATCATGCTTCCTGCTGTGTGATACATTACCACAAAGGCCTCCTCTTGGCTTCTTCTGTTCTTTTCCAACCTATTGTAGTCTGGATTCTCTCTTACTCGTTGCAATTTTGGTTGTTTCCTCTTTCAAGTTAAGTTTCCAGATGTTGCTCACCCAATTTTTCCCTGCCACACAGCATCCTTTGCCTGAACTTCTCCACCATTCCCTTCTGTGTTTCCCCCCACTATTTAACTCACAATCTAAGTCAAGATTTTGAAACCTGTTGTAAATTATATTAATTGGCAGTTCTTTCCTGCAGCTGTGTGCATTTCTTAAGACCACATACTTACAGGGCTTGGGGGAGCGGTTCTTTTTTGCCTTCTTTGGACGAGTTTTATACTAAACCAAATTGCACCTGGTTCCAACACCATCTGAATAGTCATGCTGGTACCTTTCAGGGGTCCTAGCAGGGACAGGTTTATAATTATTTTGTTCAGTATGCAAATGGGAGAGAGTTGTATGGGAAACTTATGAGGAAAACTGGATTATGCAGAACATGTTATCTTAGGTAGCTCATCAATTTTTTTTCCTACATGCTAAATGCAAAAATACATTAATGAATAAAGAGCTTTAACAAACGTGAGTCATGAGGTTGCCTGGTAAAAAAGTGAGGCTGCATGAGCATGGGCAAGGAGTTTTATTAGCCCTGCTAATAAGGAAAGTTTCTATTTTTATTTAGAATCAATTTAACCCACATAGTTTAGAAAATAATTATTTAGAAAATAATTTAGGTTACCTTAAAATTACAGTATTAATTTTCACAGTTCATTTTATAATATGGCCTCAGAAATTAAAAACAAAATCCTGAAATTATTCAAAGAAAATATGAATAAAACCTTCAAGTCAGACCACAGCACTGTAGTATGCCGAAATAAAATCCTGAATCTGTCCGATATCTTTGAGTCCTAACAAAATCATTCAAGAAAGGGTACTGTTTCTTTACATATGCACTACAAAATCAGTAAGGAAAAAGTAACTAGGAAGAGAAAATTAGAGGGAAACTAGAGGGAAAATTTTGAGTTTAGATATTATTGTGACTTTTCAGTTTGAAACGAGGAAAAAAAACCCCTAGCTTTGTTGAAAAATGAAAAAGTGCCATCCAAATATTTCATTTAATAGATATATCTGAATCAGAAAGGTCAAAACCACAGTGGCAGAATAGCTGTAACCAGTAAGGTTATCTGTAGAAGACACATTTACTCTGGCTTCCAATACCTCTTCCCCAGTAGAGCTGACCAGTCAAAAATCTCAACTGCAAATCCAAGACACATCTGGAATCGTGCAGGGAAACTGAAATTGCCTCCATCAGACATAATCAAGGCCCCAGCAATGATGTATCCTCCCATATTCAGTGACCAGTGATGCAAATGAAGCCCTGCTCATTCCCAGCTCTGTGTCCCTGTCCCTGCTACCCTTTCCCTATGCTCTGTAGCACTCTGGCTCCCTCCTATACCCTTTCCCCTCTTTCCTTCATCACTTTCTTCTCACCCAAATAAAACAAATGGCAATGGAGCTCATACAAACGCTGTTACTTCAACAAGAGCACTAATGGTGGTCTCCATTCAGTTACCAATCTCCCCAAGGATTGGAGGAACCAGGTATCCCTCAAATCTCTCTCCTTCCACCAAACAGATTTTGAATTAGTCAGTGTTTTTAAAAAAATATCACACGCTAAATTGTGAATAGAGTGAAAAATGTAGCAAGTAGCGAATGTCCCCATGCATAGAAAAATAAATTTCAAGTACTTTCTGGCTGCATTTCAATTTCTGTTGGCTTTACTAAACATTGGAGGGTAAAGAGGCTGACAAATAGCTTTCTTTTCATGTCTAGTAGAAGAATGATGCCACCGACTCCAAATCCTACAGCTCTTTGAGCTTGAGACTCTATTGGCAGCTTTTGAATGGCAGCATACTGACAAATTTACAGATGAATACTAAAACTCATGCAAAATGAAATAAGTTAATCTCATTTCTTTTCATCTGTTTTAACAACAGATTTTGTTCACATTTCCTCCAAGAATATACATTATTAAATTAGGCCTACAAATGCACTATCAAAACAAGTACACATGTCACTGATTTAAATTTTCCTACACACTTTTTCTGTATCTTGCTGTGCTGCCAGGTTTCTAATACAGAGTTTCTGCAAACAAGGAGCTTGGACAGGGTTTAAATTGATGACTATTTGAAAGAAGTGAAGCTCCACAGCATTAGACCAGCAGGTCTGGTGATGCTGTGCACAAAATAATGTTCTTTAAAAGTAACCCTGTTACAATTAAATTAACATGTAATAATACAGAAATTATATGCATTTTTTAGGATTACGTACAAAACCCTGACAAGCCAAACTTATCTGAGGTTTGTCAGTGCCCCAACACGGTTTTAGAGTGATTCACCAGCCTGCTGGCCAATCTATAATGAATTAAGAGAGCTTCAGCTGCATCCAGGGTTCAAAACCACTTGGGTTCAATTATCATCCAGTCAACTAATAAAAAATACAAATATTTTTATTTTTAAAAACAAACTTGCACTATCGATTGGACTGTGTGGTTTAAATCAGCTATGGAATTTGGACAAACAAGTTAAGAGCCATTTTACATAGCCAGCTGCACATCAAAAGTAATTTTGCAACACAAAAATTTTCTGGCCAGACCTGCCTTTCAGACAGTTATAGATCCCAGTGGAGGCATGGGAAGACCAGAGTTCAAATTCAGTTTACTATGGCAGTTCTCCCAGCTCTGAATGTCAGCCATGTGACTGGCAATGCTTACTGTCACCACAGGGGAGTCTTAAAAGGGAAAAGTGGTAGCTCTGACATTCAAAGAAAAAGCAAATACTACCATACAAAACTCGTGTAAGAGTAGAATGTTTCTCAGCAGAATTTCAAGCTGTTTCTTAGCATTGTGCTGGTACCTCATTGTTGCTTGAGAATGACTGCAGACATAGAATAAATACAATTGACCCAGTGCATTTGTCATCTCACCTGCCTCACAGCACACCCCAAATGAAGCAGATACACCGTGAGGAAAAGGTAAGAGACATAATTCTTACATTTATATTAGCAAGCAGAGTTATTGAAGTCCATCCCCTATTCACAGAGCAGTTACTACACTGACAGCCTTGAGAACCTGACATCCCTGTACAAATATGCTTCTTGAGGCTTTCTGGTTCAGAATTGCTTTAGTTTAGGGTTGTGGATAGAAGACCAGTAGAGTCTGAAGCATGCACTCCTGGAGTAGAAGTTTCCCTTGAAAGGAATCCAGTTTTTGTCCTCTAGGACTTCACTGTGATCCGAACCAAAAACACAGCAAGTGGATACTACTGTGTTGTTTGTTTCAAAAGCACACCCATGGTCTGTAATAAACATGTACCTGAGGTTTAAAAGCATGAAAAAGTGTTCCAGGGGAAACAAACTAGTACCTATTATGATCATGCTCAAGTCATAAATATCTATCATCACAGCAGCATATCCAGTCAATGGATTTAATACTTCTGTGGCTATCTTCATGCCAGTGCAATATTTGGAATGAATACGTGGCATTTTAAGGTTTTTTTGCAAACTTTCAAGTCCTTTCTTCCCAAATCCAACATTACACCTGTTCTACCAACCACTATTCTTTTGTATTTTTCACATTAAAGATAATTTATGTGAATTCTTTCAGAGAATCACAGATTAGTTAGGGTTGGAAGGGACCTCTGGAGATCATCCACTCCAACCCCCTGCCAAGGCAGGGGTGACACAGGAACAGGTCCAGGTGGATTTGGAATGGGTCCAGGGAGAGACAGACTCCACAACCTCCCTGGGAAACTATTCCAGTGATCTGCCACTCTCAATGTAAAAAGTTCTTCCTCAGGTTTAGGTGGAACTTGTGTTTTGGTTTGTGGCCATTGCTCCTCGTCCTGTCACTTGACAGCACTGAAAAGTGGCACCATCATCTTGGCACCTGCCTTTGAGATATTTATGTGCATTGCTGGGATCCCCTTCAGTCCTCTCTAGACTAAACAGGTCAAACTTCCACGGTCTCTCCTCCTAAGAGAGATGCTCCAGCGCCATCATCTTTGTGGCCCTTCACTGGACCCTCTCCAGGAGCCCCTTGCCTTTCTTGAGCTAAGGGGCCCAGACACAGCACTCCAGGTGTGACCTCAGTAGGGCTGAGGAGAGGGGCAGGACCACCTCCCCCAGCCTGCTGGCCATGCTCTTCCTGATGCACCCCAGGATGCCATTGTCCCTCCTGGCTGCAAGGACACACTGCCAGCTTGTGGTCAACTTGTCATCCATCAGGATTCCCAGATCCTTTCCTGCAGAAATGCTCTCTTCCTCTTTTCTTCTCCTTCTTCTGTTCGCTTCTTTCAGCGAATTATTTATACCGAATTCAGCACCATGAACTTGAACACACAAACTACATGTTTATATCAATATAACTTGAGTACTGTTAATCCATCTCGAGTCAAATAGGAAAAGGGAGCCCAGGCACTGTAACTTACCCCTACAAAACATTTCTTACATCCCTATACACCCAGAAGCAACTGTAACACAGAGGTTGAGAATTTTAGGGGATCTGACACAGACATAGCTTCATAACTTCATAACTGAGAAGTATCACAGATGAGGAGTGACAGTAAATCTAAATTCAGAATACTGGCATTATTCAAACTATGCTGGTTGGTTGTGACATCAGCTAGTCTATTCTGAATAGAGTACCTAAATCTGGCCAGTGCACAATAATAGCCAAGATGAGTATAAACGCTGTTGTCAGAGAAACTTGTTGAGAAATCAAAATACAGCATAATAATGCAAACAGATAGTGTAGTTTGTGAGGAAAACCTATGCAACTCTGTAGTTGATTTATATTTCTATATTTGAGGTTGCTAAGTATCCAGCTTTCTGTGCCAAAAGCATATCAAATATGAGCAGATTGACAAGATACTTATTTTGAGGAATAATTTTGGGGAATAATCACCAGGACTGACCCATTACTGACAGAAACAACCTCTCTTTAGATGCCTTGGCTTTACTCACTTGTAAAACTGGAAGTAATGACCTCTTCTCAGCTTTAGCATAATGGTGATTAAGCATTTAATCCAAACCTCTGGCAAGTTAATAAGCATTGCTAATCACAAATTTTAGGAACTGAGGAACAGGCTGACCCTGCAACAAGAAACATCATATTTTACCTCTTCTGTCACATCTGAAAATCTGTAAACTCATAAATGCAAAGTCATAAACTATAATAGAAGATTACTGTTAGTGAACAAGAAATTTCCTTTCCATCCAACAAATTATAGAGATTTTGTGCAGGTCTTTTCATTGCCAATTTTAAATGACACTTTTAATGTACACTTCAAAAACAAATGGAAATTATGTTTTCATATAGCTGCCAATTTGTACAGCATAGACACAAATCTAAAAAACTTTCCCTTGCAACTGTCTTCAGCTTTGTAATTTTTCAATAATTTAGCATCATTCTCCACCAACAATACAAATGTCATTGACACATCTCCTTGTAAAATGTGTCTCCAGCTCTGTATTACAGAGCCAGTGGCAGCTATGACAATATGGCTTTGGCATTTGAAGGTGGTTTTGCTATCAAAAGTGCACAGAGGAACAAAACGTTTCAAGGGTATCAGACAACAGAGGGATTTTTCATCTTTAGATGGAGCGTGACCTCAGTCAGGTCATCCCAAGCTGGTGTGACAGTGACTCCCATAGAACAGATTGGTGCTTTAACAGTAGCTATCAGATAATCAAGCATACCAATAGAATTACTGCTGTAGTTGCCAGCATCTGTGAAAAAGCCAACCAAGAGTTCAAAAACTACATGGGCATTCAAAAACCTACCAGACACTGTATTTTTTTCAAGTGACTTATAATTCATTTTAAATCTTCCCTGCTGACAGCACTACAGCTTAAGAATAAGAACATTTAAACTTGTTTCAACAAGCTGTCTCCAGGATGAGAAACAATTCTGTTGAGGTATCAGCGAGCATGGTATTTGGTTAATTATCCTGCCAAAAAGCCGAGTGATTAGCTTAGCTAAGTGCCAAATGTAGGGAGCATTGTACAAACACAGCTACGTGTGTTGAGCCTGTGCTGTACAATCACCAGATTGCAGCGCTGTCAGTCTGCTACATGCAGGGCTGAACTGGCCTTGTGTGGCAAGGCCTTGGTACAGGGGTGGCTTCTGTCAGGAGCTGCTGTGTGATGGAGCCAGTGCCAGCCTGGCTTTGGGATGAACCAGCCGCTGGCCAAGGCAGCCATGGTGGTAACGCCTTTGGGAGGATGTGTTCCAGAAGGGGAAAGAGCTGCTCACAGAAGCAAATTGCAGCCAGAGAAGAGAGGAGTGAGAACTCGTGAGAGGAGCAGCCCTGCAGACACCCAGGCCAGTGCAGGAGGAGGGGCAGAGGTGCTCCAGGTGCCAGAGCTGAGGTTCCCCTGCAGCCCCTGGTGCAGCCCCTGGGGAAGCAGCTGCAGCCTGTGCAGGACCATGGTGGAGCAGAGATCCCCCTGCAGCCCATGGAGAAACCCACACTAGAGCAGTGGGTGCCTGAAGGAGGAGGTGACTCTGGGGCAAGCCTGCACTGGAGCAGGGTCCTGGCAAGACTTTCAGATCACGGAGAGAGGAGCTCACACTGCAGCAGGTTTGCTGGCAGGACTTAGGACCTCGGGCACCCACACTGGAGCAGTTCCTGAAGAGCTGCAGCTTGTGGGTAGGGCTCAAGCTGGATAAGTACATGGAGAACTGTCCCCTGTGGGAGACACCCTGCACTGAAGCAGAGGGAGACTGTGAGGAGTCCAGGAAGGAGTGGCAGATGAAGAGCCTGCAATGCCCCTTCCCTGTCCCTCTGCACCGCTGCAGGGAGAGGAAGTTGGGAATCAGGAATAAAGTTAAACCCAAGACAGAAGGAAGGTTGGGTTGAAGGTGTTTCTAAGATTTTGTTTACTTATCCTACTCTGATTTGCCTGGCAATAAATTGAATTAACTAACCCAAGCCTCATCTCTTTTGTCTCTAACAGTAGTGGGTGAGTGATCTCTCCCTGTCCTGATGACCACCCACCAACCTTTTGTCATATTTTCTGTCCCCTGGCCTGCTGATGGAGTGGCTTGGGTGGGCACCTGGCATCCAGCCAGGGTCAACCCACCACAAGAGCCTAAATTCATATACCAAATGGTGGAAAAGCTGGTCTACACAAGATATGTGCAAAGAACAAAATAATGGATTTTGGCAGGACATGATCGCAATTGCTGAGTCAAACCCATATTCATACTTTTTAAAACCATTTAGGAGACATATTTCTGATACACAGCTTATAGATAAAATCATAATTAATCTATTGCTTTCCATGCATTATTGTCACTTACTTTTAAAACAGTAGCAAAATTTCTTTTCAAAGAGAAAAGTACCATTTTTAACCCTCAGATTGGGAAAGTTCCGAAAAATATTACAAACACATCAAATGGTTTCTTTGCATGTTTTTCATCTAAATGAAATTTTCAGCATACAAAAATTGCAAAAGTTAGAAGGCAGTAGGTTCACTGGAAGACTTCATCAAGTGCTTCCTAGCTCCAGCTACTTGGGTTCCATGCAGTATGTATTTTTATCTCTGAAAATATTATATTTCAATGATAAAACCTGGCAACTGCACCAGAAAAAGCTATAAAGATAAAAATATATGTCACAGGATTGTAGCCCTCAGAAGGAATGGGACTATTATTCTACCACACGTAGACAACTACCAATCTGATTGCAAAACAAAGTATTTCTGTTATTTTGAACAAATCAAAAATGGCCTGCTAAGGAAAATGCAACTGATTTTTTTCTTTTTTTAATTTTCTTGTTAGTGTATTTTCTGTAAAGAAAAAATTATTTATAGGGAAAAACATTTTTTCGTTCACAAGATATAGAGAATATATCATTCTCCACATTATTTAAAATTCTGTTTTTACCAGGAAAAAAAAAATATCTTACATAGAGTGCACTTAATATTCTTTTAGGTTAGGAAAGTCCCTCCTTGGAATCAGGTCTTCCTAGTACAATGGCAACAGTCAAACTGAGCCTCCATGGGAGCAAACAGGCTCACCAAGATAGCAATTCATAAAGGCAGGAAAGACAAACTTGTTAAAAGGTTAACAAAGTTGTAAGGAGGAGAACATATTCTGATTCATTCTCCTGGCTGCACCACAGCCAAAGGCACTGCTGTCCTCATGGGGAGAGTCAAAAGACACCAGGCTTCTAAAAGCCCAGAGGGCTAAAAATGGATAAAAACCAAAAGTAATGGCTTGAAGCCATCAGTGCATTTCCTTCATTTGCAAAAAGAACTTCAATATGTGCTTGAAATGCTTTGTTTTAATTTGTTAGCTGTTCTGCAAAGATCTCTTGATAATACAGAATTTTTCCACAATAAATGTTGGCCAGAAAAAGTTTAGAGTTTTACTCTATCGTTGAGCATTTACAAAATAAAATAAATTTAAATAAGTCAGGTTGGCCAAATGCAAACCACAAATCAAAAAAAACCACCAAGCAGGACCATCCTCCCTGCCAAAGCTTAATGTGACCTAATGGGAGAGCTGTAAGAGGTTAGAGTTGGTTTTTTATGTAGCTTCATGTAATATTTGGCAAACCAAACGGGCTGGGTCAGGACTCCTGATCCTTAAGCAAACATTTGATGTAATTTTTTTTCACTTTTTCACTATAATAATACTCTGCATTCTGCCCTCCTATGACCTCAGCCCCTTTTCCCCAGGGTGGGTCGGATTTAGAACCTCCTTCTTCACTTACGAGTGCCATTTGAATCAGCCCCTTCCAGATGTGTTTCACCTCCACCCACAACAGGCCCTGCAGGTCCAGCAAAGTGCCGAGAGGGAAAGGAGCACGGGGAGAAGGAACCGTGCCCTGGCAGCACATCAGTTGGCTCCCAGCTTCTGCCTGAGTTTATTATTCATAGCACTGGTGGGAGGGCAGGGGGCAGGGTGACTCACACAACATCTTGTCTAAATTGAAAACCAACCCACACCCCTGCAGCCAAGCTGTGGTGGGTCACTGTGGTCAGCTCTGCATTCAGGGGGTGTCTGGGCCCCAGGGATTTGCTGCTCCGGGCTGAGTAGGTCACTCAGTATCACTGAAATGGGAGAGAACAGCAGGTTTCTCTTTCCCTCCAGCCCCTTCAGAAAAGTGACCTCCACTGCTGGTTCCCTCTGAGAGAAGTTACTTAGTGCTTGTGACAAAAGTGACAGTCACCGTGAAGTTATTTCAAATATTTTATAATTTGCATTAAATATACAGAAGACAGTATAAACCCCCACCCCAGCACTCCAACTTAATGCTACCCTAAAAATATATAAAATTACATAACCATCTTAACCAGCGTCCATCCAAGTAGGAAAAGGAATGTTATTTTGCTTGAACTACACAGTATTTCAAATGCAAGTGGACAAGAAAATTATGGTCCTAATCAGAAATTGAAAGAGTAATGCAGTATGGCAGAAGTAAAGAGGTATTTTCTTTCAGGTACTACTGTTGAGAAAACAATAGTTTAGCTGTATTGGATTCAATTGCAAAGTATTTGCCTAGCAAAGTTAAGAGTCAACATGCGCTCCAATAATATTTTAAACTAAAAATTCCAGCGTTTCTGCCACCACCAGAGAACTTGACTACCTCAAGATATGTGCGTATCTTCAGCAGAGATGATATGACTTCTCACTTGTGCTGCTGTGCAGGCTTTCCCCGTTTAACAATTCTCTATAACCTCACCTGCTGCTTGCCCCTTTGTGCTGTTTTTGATGACCAAACACCTAATCCTGTTGTCAACACACCCTGCCCCGAAGAAGGTAAGGACAAAGTGAAAAGCTACAAAACCCCAGCACCTGGAACAGGTGCTCCCGACGAATAGGGAGCTGGGATGTGGATCCATCAGCGCTGGCCCAGGGTTGCCAGGGAACCTGCTCAGTTGAGGAGTGATAGGAAGCTCCTGGGATGCTCGGGGTTGTTTCAGCCGCCTGGAGCGAAGCAAAGGCAGTGAGGACAATAGGAAATGTGCTGCCTCTATGCTGCTGCAACTTGTACCTCCCAAGAGCTCCTTCCTGCCTGGGATCCAACAGGGAGGAGATGCCCCATGTCTCCTCCTCAAGAGTGCCACAGTGGCCCCACGTGGTAAGTAAGGAAAACTTCAAGCAGAAACCTGCAAGTCTTCCTGCGGCCAAGTCCAAAATTGAAGGAATGTGTGACAAAGCTGCCAAAAGTGTGACACTTGGCAGCTCTCCCAGCTGCCTTCTACTACTTCCCTTCTAGCCCCCAAAGTATCTGTGATGTGAGTAAGGGGCACTCTTAAGTAGCTGTTGGCCCTTTCCCACTGCAACTGCTTGGAAGGGCTCTTGGCTTCTTCAGGCGTCACTGGGTTAAGGTGCAGAATGTGGCTCCTGGGCCCTCTGCCCATTCCTATTCAGATGGTGGAAAGCAGCACAGGAGATGGCTGGCTCCTCCTGAATTGAGGAAAGCTTCTAGCAAAATTAGGCTCCTTTCTTCGCAAAGCTACACAGAAGAAAATAAAGCAACATACAGCCAAAAATCTCTGCCCTCGCTTTCTCTGAACCCCAGTGTCAATTGGAGTTAACTCCCACTGAACTATATTCCAGCTGAGGATGGGAATATCTCACTGTTCACATCTGTTCCACAAACCAATACCTGAGGTATTGTGCCTTCACAATCTTTTTTCCGTACCTTCAATCCCGACACCTTGGAAGTGAAAAATGTTGGCTTTAGCTCTTTTCCTTGTAGGCAGGACAATTGCGCTTCAATAAAGTCATAACAGACATATAGAAAAATCTCTCCCACCTTACCCTTCCTTATCAGCTCTTTTCATCTGGCTAAAATTAAATCAAAATTATTTCTTCACAGTTTATATTGATATTTCTAATATTCCATCTCCAGAGGGGGTAAAAACCCATCAAATTACCAAAGTGTTCCATATTAGGTTACACTCTCCATTAAACTGAATGACTCACTGACTCTTATCCATGTAAGGATAATTGTATTTCACAGGTTAACAATAAAAGGTATAATTATATGTCATCTTTTACCCCAAAAGTTGAGCTTTGTACAAAAGTGCAGGTATTCAACCAACACCTCTTGCTACTAACCAAGGTAAAAGGACTATTTCTACACACAAGAAACAACTCACAGAGGAGCAGAATAAAAATGGAAACATATCTAAGTTATCACAAGGATAATTTAATTATTATAATTATAATTTCAGTTGGCATAGATATATACACATAACATTTATAAAATGTTTGAAATGTATGAGCAATGCTTTCATATCTTACTGATAACTTGGAGGGCACAGGCATGCAATTATTTATGCAATTATCCAGAGGGAAAAGCAGCACTGCATTGTTTCAAATGAACTCTTGCAGTTCTTTGGAACATTCCATTCTGCTACCCATCTGACATTACTGAGTTGAATTTGAGATATCTGACATACAAAGTAGACATCACAGCTGGTCGTTTTGTCATTTATTTACATCCCAGAAGATAGAGCCTGATGTAGGGATTTAAGTTCTAACGCCTCCTGAGTCATTGGCTAATTGTGTGAAATCAGCAAAGTCTATCGGTCCCTGTAGTAATCCCTGCTGGTAAAAAACTACCTCTTGTGACCTCTGAATGAAATGTAAGGTGTTGCCATTGCTGAGGTGACCTGAGGAATCTACAAATAAGTTTTAAAATAAACAGGGCTATGTTAGAGAAACAACTTTTGTGTTTCCAAACTATAGACAGATATTTATACAGAAGATATAGATGAGATATATTGAGGCCCAAATCCCTACTCTGAGTATCCTATCATTACAAAGACCCCTCAGGAAGCTGTAGGCCAAAGTAAGACCATTTGTTTTACATGACCAATGTCTTTGACAATTGGATACTTCAAATTTAAATGTGTTTCAATATGGAATTTTTCTCCATCTTGTCAGTGTGCTTTTAATAGAAGCTTTCTTAGCAGGGAACCATGAAGAATTTAGTTTAGTACAAAAGATAGTAATTTCTGCTGGAAAGTCCATTGAAGAATAATTATTAAAAAGTGCACATCTTTCCTTTTCTAGAATTCTGGGTCTCCATTTGGCCCTGAATGCCAGAAACCAAATGTTTCTTTTCCTACCTGTCACCCCTAAAGAAGCAATCATAGAAAAAAAAAATTGTACAGAATTTTTATATTCCTCAAATTTCTGTAAATGCAGACACTTTCCATCTTCCTAAATTGAGAGACCTCACACAAAAGTTAATGCTGCTCTTTTTTAAGATCCTATCTCCATGTTTATCTCCCTCTCAGCAGCACAAGTTCCTTAGGAGCGTAACTCCATTCAAACACTCAAGCTCTATTTACTCTGCGTGTCAGCAGCCATTTCCTTCTGAGAGGAATTTTAAAATGGAAAATTGGTTTTCTCAGTCAAGATCTGACCATTGAGCCCTCTGTACAATGTTCAGAGCCTGGCAGGAAGTTGCCTGGCTTGAACTGGAAACTGGAAAGAGGGAATCATTTTCATTATGCATATATCTCTTCCCTTGGTTCTCTTTGAGTTACTTAGCTTAAAATTGCCATCTGTTTACACAGTAAGATTATTTTTAAGTGTAGGATTGAGGTTTTCTTTCACAAATTTAATTTTCTCAATTTTAAAAATAATTAGAATCTTTTTTGAAGGAATGGGCTACTTGAGCACTGCCTTAATGTAAAGGGAAGACTCCACTTACCTGTACTCAGGTCTCTTGTGAGTTAGTATTTGATATTCAGTGGCCTCCAATATAAACTTCATTGTATGGGTGAAAAGTAGCATATCAGCACACAGCAGAGATGCTGCCCAAGATTTCAGTTTGTTTCAGAGCCCTGAAAAACACCACCATGATTTTCAAAAAGTTGCTAATTTCACCACAAATCAAGGAGTCATGGTAACCCCAAAAGAGGATGGAAGCACTGGTCATCATTCCACAGCCTGCTGTTGTATCACAGCACGAGGGAGACAGGGAGAGAGAACAGTATTTTTTTACAAGTGTACAGAATGTTCAAATCTGCTTAAACACAGGGATTTTGAAGAACAGGATTAGTGAACTAAACCTGCTGTTCTACACATCCCAAACAAAAGTAGTTCAGTGACATAGTGGTACCATAATTGCATCAGGGGGCCTGTCAGAAAATTATTGAATAGCTGAAGCATTAGGTATTTTAAAATTTATTATATTTTGTGACCAAACTGGCAACTGCAGAGGGGTTGGGACTATATTACAGTGCAATAAAAACCTCATAAAACATTTAAACAAACTCACACATCTGCAGAGAGATGGGAGGTATTATGTAATGCAAGTCATTGCTAAAGTCACCTCTCACCCTATGAGCTGCTGCAGGAGCAATGTTCAGTATAAAGTACCTCTGTGGTTTCTCACTCTGTCTCACTCACTTCAACCCCCAAAACACACTCAAACATTGTCCTGCATGGATGTCATTTACAAAAAAGACACCCTGGGTTTGAGTGTGGCTTGGTGCTTTTTTCAAAAACATTAAAAATAATAATAATAATAAAAAGTTTAAAATAAACACTGAAAAAATCTGGAATTATTTTTGTTTCAAACAAACAAGTGTGGAGGCAAAGGAGATCCAAATCTCATTTCATCTTAATCCCCATACTAAGGAGGTCTTGGATACAGGTCTTTCCTTTAACTCATATCTAACAACCTCCAGAGGATTTCACTGGATTTAATAAAGACTATTCTGTGGACAAATTCTTGACCTACATCCTAGGCTGGCATTCCTATTGTGTTTGTTCTTAGAAAATTTAACAAGAGCTCTACAGCATTCCTTTTGCAGATTGCCAGAGAGCTTATGTCTCAATTATATGCAAATGCAGATGATAATGTGTGAGGTAGGATCCACAATTTCACTCAGGGGACTACCTCAAAACCAGTCCAACAATCAACAATACTCTGTCCAAACCACAAAAGACAATGAGAGATGAGTGCTTGGAATGTTTTAAAAAATTATGGCCGCCAAATTGTTTGAAGGCAGTCAGGAATGTATACTGAGTTCTCATTAGAGCTCCTCCCTGGCTGCTCTCTTCACTGCAACATATTCAGATCAGCTCCCAGAAGACCCTTGATGAAATATTAAGTTACTGAGCTGGAAAAAACAAATATCTTCAAAGTTTCATTTCTTTCATTCTTGATTTTGTACTGACCTACTCTGAGACATGACACAACATGGGATAAGAACACTCTGCAATGCAAAACAGCATAACCACCACCTTTCCTATTATTGAAAATATCATTATTTTTGCCAGCTGGAAGCTGAGCAGAAGCTTTCTAAAATGCTGAAATCCTTTGTAGCCTCGTGGTTTATGTGAACAGATATTATCTTAGAATACTGAAAACTTCCATCCATTTTCTTGTTAACTCGCTTCTTTTCAGCTTTTATTTTCTAACTTAAAAACCACATTTTCACAAATAAAGGTGCAGACCAATAGCATCTATAACCCAAACTGTTAGCAGTAAAACCACTGTGAGTAGCATTGTATGCTTCAGCTTCCTCTGGTAACATGTCATTAGTAAGAATGTTCCAGCAAATGATAAAGAGAAAGGGATGAATGAGTGGAAAAAATTCTGCCCACAAAGATGATTTCTAGGCTGCTAAATTGTTCCCAAAGAACAATTCAAACACAAAAATCTTTTCACAGTTTAAAAAATATCTTTCAGAGCTATCATGAGATAAAAGGTATTAAAAAAAACCTGCTGAAGTCATATAAACTCTAAATAACTTACCTACGTCTCTCCCATATATTATTTGAATAATCTATTAAAAGGTAAATTTACACGGTGTCTCTTGTTTACCAACCTACCATAAAATCATATTGTGACTTTGGAATGGAAAAATTTTGAACTTTTTAATATTTTGGAAGAGACCTGTTGGGGGTTAGGTGGTCTTCTTCTGCTTCTGTTTCTTCTTCTGCTTCTTCTTCTGTGTCTTCTGCAGGGGCACCCATAGGGGGTTTGTGAAGCAAAGCCTCTCCTCCATCCCTTCCTGTCTCAGCTGAGAAGGCTGTCATGGGGTCCCTGGTTCTGTTTTGTTGTTAATGCTGTAGTTATTGTTGTTTGTTTGCCTTGTTATACACACCAGTAAAGAACTGCTATTCCTATCCCCAGATCTCTGCCTGAGAGCCCCTTGATTTCAAAATTGTAATAATTCAGAGGGAAGGTATCTACAATTTTCATTCCAAGGGCGGATCCTGCCCTCCCTAGCAGACACCTGGCTTTCAAATTGAGACAAAACCTTGTAAAAAGTTTCAGCTTTATCAGCTTATCTAATGAAACCAGTTTAGCTCTCCTATGAGACTCTTCTTCTTTAATCCCATATAGTGTAATCCCACACAATGTAATGGAAAGCTGCTCACTGAAGCACAGAACCCACTTGGCTTTGGGAAGAGCAATCTATAGAGGATATTAGGGATATTATAATGTCTCCATGACACCACAGAGTGGTGGGTGCAACGTTTAAGCAGAAGTATTCACCAAATCTACTTTGGACTTCTGACTGAAGACTTTTGTGACTGTGACTGGTAAAGCTCAAATTCTCCTCCAGTGGTTTTGAAATATCAACATGCACTTCAAAATTACAGTATAAGACCTCATAAAATAAGCTCCTGGTCTTACACTTTTGGGAGCTAGCCTAGCTGTACTCTGTAGGGAATGTGTTATCTCTGCTTAATCCTTTAGGCAGATCACTGCCAGCATGGTTCCCACAAGAATTAGTTCAGGACTAGTCATAGTTTATAAGGGCATTCAAGGAACCACTGTGCTGGTTTGTGAGTACAAAAGCTCAGCACTACTGTTGCTATCTTTCCTAACCATCTCTTGGTAGGGCTGCTAAGAGAGTGCTTTGTGTCAGTATTTTATGACTGTCTCTCAGCAGTCCTGCAGTTCCAAATTAGGCTTCTGTCCAAAAGGAAGACTATGTGTACAAAACAAAAGCTTTAAATTACCTTTGCTGACATGGAAAGATGTGGAATGCCAGTGATGAATTAGATACATTCTAGGGTCCATGTAATTTTTTGTACTGAAAACTTTAAATACTTATATAGATGTACATTGTATAGCTCAGTACCTGAAAGCAATAATGATGATTGTTTATGGGGAAAGAAAAATAAGAAACAGGCAAGCATAAGTGATACTTCCTGGACACATTGTCCCACATCTAGCCACGTGTGACTTAAGAGAGTTTCTGGGCTATTCATGTTATCCTTCATCCTCTGAATTCAGCAGATGATCATGAATTTATCCGAAAAGATAAATTCCCCCCCCAAAAAAATATTCAAATTAAATAAAGTTAAAAAGAGAGAGAAGTGTAGTTCCAAACTTTCAACCCACAACAAGTTAATTTAGAACCTGCTCTCAGCTGAGAAGCTTCAATGTGAGACAGACCAGGCTCTAAAGGTTTGGGTAGCTGATGTACAGCACAATTATTACAGCTTAATTCTACAGTAATGTATGTTCAAGCTATCTCAGAGAATTGCTAACATTCCTAACAGACAACAATCACAGTGTGTTTGTAGATATCAACCTACAGATTTGTGTTTCATTAAAATGAAGTTAGTTGCTCATTGACATCCACCTTCTGTTGGAAAGATGACTTTTTAAAACTTACAGTGCAAGCTCAGTAAGTTCTTCATATCCCAAGTAAGTAAAATGCCATCTTTACTAAAGTTCCTCTGATGGAAGTGCTCCAATATTTTTCTGATGTAGAAACAAACTCTAACTTAACATTCTCCCAAGAGTGCAAAAGTACAAGTCATTCTATACTTGAGTACATTCTAAAATATTTATCAATAACAATTGAACAAATGAACAAATATATCAATAAAAATTGTGTTTGTTTTTCTAGGACAGAATATCAAGGAGTTGCATCTTAGAGCAATGCACAATCCAAAGTTTCACAGTAGCATGTAATGTATAAAATATATAAATAGAATTCGTTAATCACGAAACATCGATGGAACTGCCAGAATGAAAAAATAACCCTACCCTGAGAAATAGAGTGACATCACAGATAAAAACAAGGACATAGATATTCAAGGAAAATGCACTTTTCTTTAAGGAGCTTAATCTCCAGTAAGTGAGGGATTTTGCACCTTATTAAGACTGCAGAAAGTCTAAATACAGAGCACAGACTAGCTGTAGATTTCTTTCAAACTAAGTAAGACAAGCTACATATAGAAAATTGATCAGCCAGTTTTTATTGTGCACTCAAGAACAGAGAGAATCCAAGCACAAATAACAGTATCTTACTGTTAAAGCAAATGCCATTTACAAGACTGTGTTTCACTAAGTGTAGAAATCACACAGTGTAGTTTAAAGGCTATTTTATAGTATTCTTGGAGGAAATAAACCACTGTTCTCAGTAATCAGTCTTACTCCACTCATGTGCAAGAAGCAGCACAACTGCTGCACCTGATGTCCTTGGCTGCTGTAAATTACAGTAGTTCTGGGTCAGTAAATGAAGCCTCTTCAATTGATATAACAGCATAAATCTAATATCAATTATGGGAAGTTTAGTCTAGCTTAATATTCTTTCAACTATGTATGAACTGATAACTAAATCAGTACATATAAAATTAATATACTTCTATAGGCATATATAAGAAGGAAGTAAGGACTGGAGTTGATGACTTAAAAAGTATCTTCAATCCTGTATCTCTATCATTACCCCTCAAAAAAAAAAGTTTCCATGACTGTGATTGTCAAATAAAATGTAACAATGTTGGTTTGTTTGTGAATCAACATTATTGATGAAAAATAGGAACAGATTTAATTATGAACTCTAATTTTTAGTCTGTCTGCTTGTTTGGGAACCAGACAATTGGAAGGATGTTACAAAAATATTTTTGAAATTATATGGAGACTGATATTCTTCCACAGAGTACGGAAGGAAAGTAAGTATTCCACAGAATAATATGCTAGTCTATTAAATTTTACAGCTTGAAAAAATTCTCTAAAGTATTAGATATTTCTATTAAAGTTGTTTGTTGGATTTATTATTTTTTTTTTAAATCTCTTTCTTCCTTCATTTTCCACACAGTAGAAACATTAGAAATTCTAGACTTAATGACAGTATGTCAGAGGACATGCCCTCTTGGGAGAAAACGAGTTCTGGATGCATCACCAACTAAGTCTTACACTTTCAACAACTGTTCATTACTCCAATTAATCCAGATCCTGAATCCTGACTTGCCAGAGAGCAGCACATCACACAACTGAGGGGGAGACAAAAATTCAGCTTTAAATACAAAGTATTCAGTCTCACCCCATGTCCCAGCAGTAACTAGAGCTGTTTCAGCAGCTGGTTACTGCTGTGCCCATGTGCCCACACCATCTCAGTTTTCACAAATCTTACTGGAATTTGAGCAGAGGTGAGGCAGGGGCCACACTGGTACACACACAGGCTGAACTAACTTCTATCTGGGTTTTATGCCTGCATAAATATGCCTGGCAGCTTATCAACAGGCCTAGTGCCTGCTGAGTGTGTAAGGAAAGTAACACCTGGAAATTCTCCAGCTATTCATAATATTACTCCTCTGTCAGAGGAGGCCCGACTTAAGATTTGAAACAATTGTCTTGAAAGTGGACATGAGAAAAGTCTACAACCACAGAAGCTTATCCAAATAACAATTATGCTTCAAACTTCATTGATATTTTATACACTTGAAATGAAGAAAATGTAAGTCCACATTCTGACTTCTTAATTCCTGTCAATTAGACTACGTACACACACCAAAATCTGTGTGAGTGATTGCTTAAATCACCACTGACTCCAGCCTTATAATCTCAGTCAGCCTGGTCTCCTGGAGCAAGATAGTGGGTTTTTTAATTATTGAGAGCATAAAATTCTACTTGTACATAAAAGATATAGGACAAGTTGGTAAGTTGGTAAATACAGGCTTATTTAGCCCATTTGGTCCAAGAAAAACCCACCTGCACAAAAAACTCTTCTAGCAAGGGACTTAAAAATTTTTGGTTGGGGATTAAATGGCTAACTGTATTCCCATAACCCTTTAGAAGCATGAGAAATCCAGGAGAAGAGGGTGGAGTAAGATGAAAAGAAGTTAGTTACTCAAGAACAGTTTATGCCAATTTAAAAGAAAAAAAAGAGAATTCTTTCCAAAAACTGGGAGTTTTAAGTGAAAGTCACAATCTGTGTTTAGACCATTTGTGTGGGATTTCATGTTGAGGAATGTATTTGCTTACTTTTCAGGAGAAGCAGCCATACTTACCATAATCCCAGAAATATATGAACTCTATTAAAACATGTTTCAGTAGCACAGCCCAGGAATTACCACTCCACAGCATAATTTTGTACAGAGCCACATTACAATGGGGCTTTCCTTCTTTCCTTTGAACATTTCTTTCCCTCCAAGTAGGGCTGGGGAGATCACCCACAAGATCCATCCTTGAGAAGGGTTTTCTGTGCTTAGGCTTCTGCTCATTTATAGATAATGTCTCACTTGTCACTTTAGTAACATCAGGACTCTAAATGAAGAAAGGGTCCAAAAATTCAAATTTGTTCTCCCTTTCCCAGAGCTTGCAAGACAACAACATTGAGCCTGAGTCTCAACAAACATAAAGATGTTGTCACAGAGAATCAGAGCTGTATCACAGAAGGTATTCCCTGAAACAGCTCCCCAAGGTTTGTTGTTTTTCCAGCCAGTGGAAACCAGAGCTCCAGGCTGGCTATCTCAGTTCCCTTGGCAGTGTTTGGTGAGAGACTTCAGGAAAGAGTCCTCAAAAGGAACAAGTTGAGCATGGAGCCGTGTAAAACTCATCTACAGCAAAAGCCTTGGAGGTGGATTTGCTTTACTCCTGCAACTAGAATACATTAACACAACATGAATAGAATTCCAGTAAAGCTACACCAGCAGTGTACATGCTGTGGTTTCCAGCAGGGATACATCAGGACTGGGGTGCAGACACAGCCAGCCCAGAGTCCGAGATGCTGGTGCAGATGTGCTCCTGAACACCTCCCTCTGGACTATGGAGGAAAGTGGAATTCCCTCTCTCTCACCCACCACCACCCATGTGCAGGACCAGAGCTCACCAACCTTTCTGACCCAGTGATTTCAACCCACATCTGTGGGGTCAGAAAGGATGCAAGAACAAGGAAAGTAAGGGAGGAAAACAGTTTATTGATTTTTCATGTACAGCTGACCCACTTGAAGGAAATGTTCATCAGGCCAGCAGAGGGAAGAGAACACAATTTTTCCTAATTCCTAGAGACGTGCCCAAACAACCAGACTAGAGTATTTTCCTCTGCCTGTTCATAAACACACACACCAGTGACTCATAACTGCTAATTAAAATCAGATGTGGGTGATACCATAGACAGCCAGAGGAAATAAACCAGTGAAAATACCGGTCCTATGGTTTTCTGGCATAGTCAGATAATAGAGTGGGCATTTGGAGATTAAAAAACTGTATTAAGAAGTGAGGGATGGCTCTTATTTAGGCCTTTAAAAATTGACTTTGTGACTGAGGTCAGAGCTCACACAGATACAGAAATACAATAAATTCCTGAGGCTTCTTAGGGCCCAGAGGAGCCCAGGAAAATACCATTTCAGGTTTTCTGGTACAGGTATCTCTTGGAAATTTGCACAGCTAAACTCCATTCCAAAAGAGGGAGAAATTCATCCTTGTTGTTACACCTACTTTATACAACATTTCTTCCAAGTTCTAAATTATCACTGAGGAAGAGAAAGCTTTAACTAAAGTGCCTGAAGGGCCATCAAAAAACTAGCAAAACAGAGCATTTTTCTGGCATTCTTAGGTTTGCTTCCCATACACAAGTACACCTAAAAAAGAATCTCTGACCAATTGAACAAAATCAATGTGACGTTAATGGAAACTCAGCTTTTTCCTATCTTCTGGAGGCAAAAGAGCATTGTCCCCTCTCTTCAAGACAAATCATGATAAACTAGACTGGCAACAGCCTGGCCTTCAGAGTATCTTACATTAAATATGTCAATATTGCTTTTATCATTAATTATATTTTTGTATTGCAGAAATTTTATTTTTCTCTTGGATTCTTATTTCCCACAAATAACTTTCTTTAAGTTATATACAGCTTCATATGTGCTATGCATATCCAACTAACAGAGCAATGGGTGACTCACTCCTTTTCCATCATTAGATTAAAACAGGTTCTGCATTTCATGTCAGGAGAGGAGTGGATTTGGTGCAATTTGCCAGCATCAATCTCTAGTCCTACTTGGAGTTTGCCATCACAGTCCCTGTGCCTCACCTTGTATCAGGATCTGGGAAGAGAAGGCATAGTTTGTTAGCATTCTGCCACACAGGGAAGATTTTTCCTCGTGAAAACTCCTACTCCTAAGTGTTCTTGGTACTGAAAATCTCCTCAGCAGGATGGAAAAGTCTTTGGTTTTGGTACAGATTTGTTTCTTCAAGTTTGACTGAACACCAGTTTTGATTGTCCATAAATGTCAAAACTAAACACCTGTAATATTCTGCATATTTTATACTCTCTGAACACTTTGACTTTAGAAAATTTTACACCATTTTATGACATGTAATAGTTATTTCCAGAGCAATAAAAATAATTTTCTACTCAATAGCCACCTCTGATGCATGGAATAAGCCTTGAGCAAAATTAGATCTCTGATATATCAATAAAATATATTAAGTAGAGATTAATGAGCTTGATCTTAGTCTTTAAGTTAAATAATTCATGTACTTGCAACAGTCCTTCAAGAGAGGTTTGAAAAATATTGTGTATATTATTTAATGTTTAGTTGCACTACTGACTTTTAGGAGATTGATTCTGCTAGACATGTATGAGTAACAAAAAATGCAAACTGTCATTATTTAGATTGGTGTGCCAAGACTAAGCCATTTTAAGCATAAGCTGAAGCATTCAGTATCACAATGGTTTCTGCATGGTCCTGCAAAGTTCTTTGGAAGAATTAGGCATAAAATAATCGTACAAATCCTGAAGTTGTAATTTGTGATTAGAAGCAAAGTGCTACAAAAACAGGAGTCTGATTTTGCCTTCCTATAAAAAGAGGAAATGGCAAGTGTGTGTTTAGGGAAGATTAAAAACTAAAAGTTTGCTGAGTTTCTTTACTGTCACAAAGGTATTTCATCAACAACTCTTTCAACTTTCTATTATTTTGTATTACATTATACATAACCTAAAAAGCCACTGTGTTTGGAGGTTTAATGGACAAACTACTGTAGAAAGTGCTGCTCATCACCAATTTTCACTACCCACACCTCTTGTAACTTCATGTGCATCAGCCAGCATATCCCTTTACTATTATTCACTCAGAATTTTTGAGAATGATAGGGCAAAATGATATCGTGCTACCTCATCCACTTACAGAGTTAATGTTAATGTTGAAGCAGTTTTTAAAAATACAAGTTTTGGTCCTAACCCTTTGAGTGGAAGTGTCCACTGTGCACACTGTCATTGACAAAAAACCCTGATTTTGAAAGTTATTTTTTCTTGTTGGCAAAGTACAGCCTAACAGTGCCTTTACTGTAGTCTTGCATGAAAATAATAATTTTTTCTGTACTTTTCCTATGACAAATTTATTTTTCCTATATGCTTTTACTGGCTGGTGCAGTTGGCATGGCTTGACTGACAATGAGCCAGAAAGATGTCGAGTGTAGGGAAAACTCACAGCTCTCTCAGCTGCTGGCACAGGGGAGAGGAAGAGCACAGCAGAAGTGATGCATTCAAGCAGAGCCCTGTGAGTTAGCATTCCCTGCCTGCTGGCTTGGGAACACTGATGCCAGTGCATGCAAACGAAGATTATTCACATCACTGTAAACTAAGAGAAGGTGTTGGAAACTAACTGCACAGAAAATACATAGCAAAATGTTGTAAGTATTCATTAATGGTATGAGCAAGTGAGTGCTGCTATTTGAGCCCAAGATTTTAAGAGGTGAAGTTGATTTGCAATCTAAAATGTGCTATCATTCTTAAAACAAAACCTGCTAAGGATGTCTACAGCACCTGTAATGTTTTACTGTGTTTTGTTACCAGAACAGAATTATAGCCCTATCAGGACACCAGTCTGATGTATTCTTATAATTTATGAGAGCACCACTGGATCACAATGCTGTAGCTGAGTTTTAGGGAGAGCACCTTAATAATTCTGTGTGGTGATAGAGTCTATCAGGTCATACAATGCCAAAGGAAATGGTAAAGTTGGTGGTACTGAACAATAAATTTGTGTGACAACAACTCATCTTAAATCTCCAGAGTCCCAGTTCACTGTTAGCTGAGCATTAGTGATTTGAAGGTATCACTACCTACAATTTGAGTTCTAAGATGACATTTAAAGAAATTTTATGAATTTTCATCTGAATTTTCATATGAAGAGGAAACACCAAAATATCTCTCTGATAAGCAGGTTCCTCTGATTTTTAAATAAATCCTAGTTATGCATGTGCCTTCAGAAAAGTAAATTAGAAAAAGTTAAGGAAGTGAAAATATCATGCTTTGCAAAAAACAGAGGAAAATCCCATTGTCAAATGAGAGAAAAATAGTTCTGAATCAGTGAAGTTGAATAAGAATGAACACATGGTTCTGATCTAAAAAAGCCCAGCAGACCTAATAATGACATAGGACAACATTATAGGTGACAGAACAAACATACAAGCAAGATCAGCTAATTATCCAGTCCAACAAATGCCTATAAATTATTCTTCTTCTTACTTCAGTGGAGCTCAGTAAGCTATGAAATCCAGGAGAAAAACAAAAGCATACTCTAACAAGAAGCAGATACCAATTAAAAAAAAATTATCTCAATAAATGCTTAATTGGCATGGACAGAAGAACACATACATAAAGAGCTAAAGCACTTTCTTTTTGGAATCTGTGATGACAGAAACCAAGATGAATATGACACTATCTGACTGGCCTAGGTTTACTCGTAAGCAGTGTTGGCCAAAAAGTGCATTTAATAGAGCGTATCTAAGATCCAGTTCTGCATGTGTTTGAAAAGGAATGGCAGGGAGGAATACAGAGATCTTCTGCAAACACAATCAAGTAGATATCAGAGCTAGAAGTGGAAAAGATTTAGAAACTACATTACTTGTGATATTTTTGAAAAGCGGGAAATGACAAGTAAGTTCTGTGGCAAGGAGTTTATTTTAATGGAACAGCAGTAAAAGGAATGACACAGTGGAAGCATTTTGTGTGGTCCTGTTCATATTTTCACTGGATGGACAGAGTGCTGATTCCACCATAAGCTTTTATTAACAGCCAAGTCCGACAAGATGTGATTTTAAGCTAAAATATATACATATATAAATTGTTTATTATTTAAATTTCAAAACAAGCATAGCATTCAGTCTAAGAATTAAGCTCTTGCCAATTTTATAGAACATAACACTATGAAGGTTATGCATCAGTCTAAACATTTTCTCGGTGTACTGTGATGAGAAAACAGTTAGGGTCTTTTCCCCTCCTCCTTTCTTACACATACTCCTGCTCAAAATTTTGCTTTTTGGTGTTACTGAAATGCAATAATTATCAAATCACAATGTTTCTATTCTCAGTTGGCTTCACATTCTGCACAAGTTTTGCCAACAGCAAAATGCTGAAGAACTTAATCACTGAAAAATGTACAAATGGCAGCAACAAATAAATCCACAAGATCCATTTAGTTCAACAACCTGTCCCTGACAGGACCCCAGGGAAGTATCCAGTGGGTCCTTTAATATTTTCAAGCGCTTTCTAGTGCTTGGAGGGTGCTCAGAACAGCAGAGAAAAATCTTCACTTTTCAACCTAACACACGCATTCCTTTTCCTACATTTGTTGTCCCCCATAGTCACTTTGTTTCTCCAAATTCTTGTTTCCCTTATCATTTTCCAAGCAAAAGTTGTTTGGTCTTATTAGGGCTTGACACCATCCTGCTCCTAGAAAGGCACTGGTACAGACCAACGCCAGCAAGCAATTCCCAAGGGAACAGAGTAAGAGGACAAGCAGGTAATGGTATTTCACCATTACTCCAGAAATCTGCAAAAATTTACAGCCGTTCTTTTGGACTTCATAATCTTCAAAGGATTTTTCTTCCATGAATTTCTTCAGTCCTGTCTAGAAACTACGCAAAAGCTTAAAATGTCTCCAACCTGCTTCAGCCAGGTTTAAGCTACACAGCTTAAATACAGCTTTAAGAACAATATACTTTTATTTATTTTGAACTTCTGCTGACATAACCTGATATCCCCTTATTTTTTGTACTGAAAAGACATAGGGAGGGGCAATGAAATCAATCCCTACTCACTCCACAGCATTCATGATTTTAATTAGTTCATTTGACAGTGCTCAGTTTTTAGCAGGCTGCTTTTGAACAGGTGTGTGAAACAAGGAATTACATTCAGAAAAGGGATTTGTCTTGAGGTAGCACGCCTTTCTATCCCAATTCACCCACCCAGATGGTAATAGGAGCTACCATGAATTAGGTGGGGAAAGACTTTCTGTGCCTTAATTATCTACCAGGATGAACAGATTGGCTTGGGTTCTTTTTTTCTTTGGCTTGCTCTTATTTTGGGTTGAGTGCTTCAGGACCACCAGAGCACAAAAAGGCTCCATATGATCCAAATTGTCTTTGTCAAGTGCTTGCTTGCCCTCAGCAGAGCTTTTGCATTTAGAAGGTTGAGTTTAGAAGTTCCTGATAGCTCAGATGTGCTCTGGTATTTGAAGGCCAGACAGATATTTGTACCTTGATACAGTCAGGATGGTTGAAAGGTCTGTCTAGCAAAGAAAACCTTGCATGATAGAAAAAACTGGCTTTTTAACACTTTTTAATAGATTGGGCATGTTACAGCCTTACACCAGGAATTAAGAACCATCAAATAGCCCAAAAAATGGCCTGCAGTAATAAAGGTATGCCCAGGTTGAAACCCAGTGCAAATCTAAGTGGAAGGGGAAAGAAAGAAGAAAGAAAAGTTTAATGATGACAGAGCTCAAAAAACAAGTGTGAATAAGCCTGGCTCACACGAGCAGTTCAGGAGAACGGGGGCAGGAGGAGTTACTCTGCTCCTTTTATTACCACACAGACTGCACACTGGGGAAGCAGATTCACAGCAGGGTGCTGCAGACAGTGCTAGGTTAAAACCCTCTCAGAGCTCACCCTGGGACACTGCTACTCCAGCACAATCCCCCCTGGAAGCTATAAAAAAGCATAAAAGAAAAAAGATATTTTCAATACAAATACCCTTGGCAGACTGTACCTATATAGAAAGATACTTCAAGTAGACTGGGGAAGCAAATAAATTATTTTTAAAACCCTGAGTCTATAAACTCCAAATAAAAATAGCTGTTCCAATGTACTGAAGCTTAGCTAGTTTCTGTAGAGAATGAATTTTATACCCAATGGGAAGGTCCACACAAAGTGACAAAGCACATTGCCCAGAAGATACTATTTGGTGAAATGTGGAGCATTACCCAGGGTTCATTCCCTCGCAAATCTCTTCCGAGTTTCTCAAAACTTAGCCAAATTGCAACTCTGTGAGCTGAAATTTCCCATACCAGCTGTCTGCCTCAGGCTGAATTTATTTTTGAAAACTCCAGCCAAAACTATTCAGCCATTTTAGAGAAATACTCTCACAATCTTTTATTTGGAAACTTTTAGCACTCGAATGCTTTAGAGTTTCTGAAATTAGATGGGAACAGAGAGAGAGTAGGAGATACACATAGAAATACATAGAACCATTTATGGAAGTCTGCCCAGTTTTGGCCAAGCCTAAAAATGCCCACCCCACAGAGCAATCCTGAACGCGATCTGGTGTGAAGTTATGGGGCAAAGACAACCTTTTTCTGTAATAGCTGCTTTCAGGTATTGTATCCATGGGCTGGGTTGAGTATTAGAACCAAAAGCAGATAAATCTCTCCCCTGAGCTCTCAATAATCTCATCATCTGTGACTTTAGTGGGATGGGAAGAGAGCTGACAGGCAGAGTACGTATTATGCAATGTGGGGTGGAAGCATGTGGTATTAGCTGGGAAAGAAAGGAAAATCTTCAGAATTAGGAGAGGGAAAAAGGAAAATTAGGGGATTCAGAGGGGATATTGAGAAAATGAGTAGTGGGTGAGAAAATGTATGACTAAATAGGATACAAAATGCTGCCACAGTGACTGGGAAAGGGACAGAGACAGAGAGCTCTGAGGAAAGATAATGGGGGTGAGAGGAAAACTAAAGCCTAGGGTGGAAAAGCGCTCACACTTGGAGATGAAACTGGGGCTAGTTTGAAGACTGGGGAGGAAGCAAGCAATGCAAATGAAGAAAGCAGGGTCCAGACATGATGACTTCTAGAGAAAAAAAATTGGGGCTGCCATCAGAAGCTAGATAAATCAACTAATTGAATGCAAACTTTTGTCCCCAATAAGTGAATTATATTGCTTTTAATGGAATTTTTTTTTTCCTCTTGAGCTTCATAGAATGAATGACGCAAGCAAGCCTCTGCCTTCAGCAACATCTGAGAATGCTGGGTACTCTCACTAATACTTTAGAAAATCTGAATCAGAGCTCTCAGAGTAAAGCCTTCAAGACACAGACAATGAGTGATCATCTATGAAAATATTCAAGTGACTTCGCTAGAGTCATTGTGTGGGAAAATAAAGATGTAGTCCAACTTTCCAAACAGCAATCTGTCTTAATCAAAAAACCATGTCCTCCCTTTCTGCAAGACTTCACCTCATTCACTTCATACTTTCCAAATTTCCAGAAGAGACAGAAGTAATAGACTCCTTTTGCTATGTGATTTTGATTCACTCCTAAAATAAGGTGGGGAAAAAGAGAATTCACAATCATATGCAAAAGGCAGCATAAATTATGGGAAGAGGAAGATTGTATAATCCTGATTTTTGACAATTTAGATAAACCTGTCATTGCAAACTTCCCAAGACATGTGTATCAATCTTTTTCCACTTAACACGCAAGAACTCTCTCCTGGCTTGCACTGTTCCGCTGGTTTAACTAGGTTGCCTTTGCCTTATGTTAACATGAGAACACAGTTAATTATTCTATCTGGAAGAAATGAAAACTGCAGTATCTGTAGGAAAGCAGTCTGAACAGCCATTTATATACTCAAAAAATATTTCTGAGAGATCCAGGGATGAGACAAACATTTTCCTGCTTTTTTCAGATATACCCGATGAATTTATCTCCTTTTAAAAGTACAACTACTTAATAAAAAGTCTTTATAAAATATGAAAATGAAGGAAACAAATTTAAAAACCCCATCACAAACAAGGAAGAATTAAAGCAAAATGTTACCACAGGTAGAAAAATAAGATTAGGGAAGAATTAAAAATACAATTAAAAGAAAAATTATTTTTTTTATTACCTACCTCACTGCTTTATTTTAAGGCCTTAAAAAAACTACATTGAATAATTGGAGCATGGAAATAAAGTAGAATTGGGAATGTAGGATACAGCAACATCTGTGCACATGTGCTCCCACTGAGATTTTCATCTCTACCTACGAGGTAGGTTTAGAATAACTTGAGACATAGTTGAGAAGTGACAGACTATAAACACTCCTGGTTTTTCAATAAATTAATGATAGAAAATCAAACAGAATGAAGATATACATAACTTGTACTGGGAGATGAGCTACCTCTGCTAGAAGATTAACAGTAACCTGGAAACTTTCAGTAAGATTTCAGTTTAAACCTTTGTCTCACTCACACCTTTCCAATGGAAAATGCACCTTTACAAAGTGCTGTAATTCTCTCCTGTCAACTGCCAAATAATGGGAAATAGTAACAGAACAGATAAGTATAGCATCTGAAATATTGAGGTCTAGTCTCAACTAAAAGTAGAATAAGCTTTAATACTGAATACAAGAGATCACGAGATCCTGGCCTAGCAGTAGGTATTATATTAAAAATCACACTGCATTTGAAGATAAAAGCATTGTAAAAAATTAAAAATCCTGCCAACCAAAACATGAAGATTCAATTAAATACAACTGAAAGATTAGATTGTATGGGTTTATTTGTTCCTAATAGAAATTGTCTTCAGAGATGTGTGCCCCAGATTAAAGATTCTACTCTGAAGCACCAGAATGAGCACTTCTTTATTTTATACCGATTTTCACTGGCAACAGGAGAGCAACCTGAAGCAGCTGTGTAGACAAACAGGTTAAACCTCTGCAAAAGAGCAGTAAGCTTACCTTTTACTTGAAATTTCTAGTCAGTTTAAGCAAAGAGAGAAACACATTTTTAAAGGAAATGCACAAATGCAGAGAACAAGACAATTCCTGTCCTGAGGTGTTTTCTAATTAAAATGCCCAGACATTACTTTGTCATAAATTATTTGCTTGTCATGGTAATGTTTTTTCTAGGGTGAATGAGAATCATTTATAGAAGCTTCCCTCTCTGCTGCTTCACATTACAGATCATATGCCAGTACAAAAATGTGGTAAATATTGAAATAAAACAGCCGTTAGGAATTTTGTTTAGATCATTCTGCAAGCTAGACATTATCACCTACACAGTATCAGTCATATACTAAAGAATATTAAATATACAAAAAGTGAAATGTTGAAAGACCTCTTATGCTTTCATCTTCTACAAGGAATTTTTACCTTCTAATTGTAAAAGATTTCAACAAATTACATGTTCATACTATATTGCATGTGTATGGAATTCACTCCTAATTTTGTAAATTGAAAGAAGCATTTGAGAAAGAAACTTCCAAAACTGCTCCAGGTTTGCCTCTTTTTATCTAAATAACTGGGAAGTCACTGATCCCATTTAATTTCCTTAAATTAGAGTATTAAATATTGGCTAAACTGTTCCCCTAGAGTTATTTATAATTATTATTATTATAATCATATAGCTATTTATAATTAAGAGCAGTAATTCACTTCAGTGGGATCAGAGTTCAGGTATTTAATGTTTCCAGTGATCCCAAACTTACTTTCTCACTTCATATAAAATTATGTCTGGATTTTATCTTCTAGCAGCATCAAGTATCAGCATAATTTTCATTACCTGGGCTTTGGGTTTGGGGCTTTTTTTTCCCCATTCTTCCATTAAACTAAACCACGCTAATACTGTTGAGTGCTGCAAGAGAGGTTTATTCTTTGGTGCAAATGGAGAAACTGTCACAGGCAATTGTTGGGCTGACGTAAAACAGCCCATTGAAATGTCAGCCTGGAGTTACGGCAAAGAAGTCACGTGAAGGATGACTTTCAATTTGCTTCCATCAACAATGTTTAATGATGCTTTATGCAGCTTTATAAAAGCACCTTAACACCTTTCTGATCTAAACCAGAACACTTAAGTATTCCAAACCAACGGCAGACCACCCAATACCTTTGCCTGGAAGCCTCAGCAACCCCATCTTTAGAGGGACATAGTCTTGATATTAGGAACATTTTAATTGCATTTAGATTATTATCTCATGCTCCATCAAAAAAACACTACTGCATTTAATTAAAGAAGTAATGTGATAGTTAAATATTAAATAAATGGTTATTTTTGTGTATGCATGCAAAGGAATGCAAAGCATTCTTGTAATCAATGCAACAGTGTTAATTAGCCATTAACACAGAATGACAAAATTTAGGAATAAGAGCGCAAAGGTTACCAGGAATTAAACAAGTCAGGCTCTGAAAGCACTGCAATGCACTGTTTGCTATAACCATGGGCTCTTCAGAGCCCCACACCTCTACTTCCCCCATGCAGGCAAGCACATGCTGAGCTCAGTCTGGGTCATCCAGTGATCCCAAAGAATTCAGATACATTCTCCTAAAGGTGCAGAGCTTACTGGTAAATTCAAGAAAAACATCCACTAAAAATTCTCTCCATAATTCATTTACACAGCAAAACACAGTAACCCTATAATGACCATTTATTCTTTTACTTAGGCCTGGCAGAGGAATGAACTCTTCTATATATTACTAATCAGACCCATCCTGAAAATACAGGTTATAGAAAAACCCAATCACCATTTTGAAGCAAAGACACATATTTATGGTTGACAAATGGCTAAAGTCTTTGAGATTTCCTGAGAAGTTTACTAGAGTAGCTTCTGACTCTCCTTTCTTTATAGTGTGTAATGCAATTCAGCTCTAATGAGGCTGTCTTATCACCCTGACTCACTTCAAGGTGACATGAATTGCCTGAGCACCTGTTTCACTTGCAGTTCTTGAGACAAGACAATTACAATTATTGGTGGCCACTGCTGTATGAAAAGTGGGGCTTTTTCAAGCAATTACCTACTGCCTAGAGCTGTGGCTTGCTCTATTAGGTGAAGCAACAATTTGCCTCCCCAATATCCAGTAGCTCTCCATGGTCCTTCAGTCTCTTCCATCACTTCATTCATTATGCCCAAGTTCACAAGTTTTTGCTAATCAGTCCTGGCAATCTCAGTATCTGTCTCTCTAACATAAAAACAGATTTCAAGCGTAAATAATGTTTCAATTACTTCCCTAAATTGTTTTGACACAGGTGAAGAAAAACAAGTACCACCAGTAAGATACTTCAGGGAGGCAAGAACAAGCACTGAGGCTCAGCTGAAGAGTTTCAGTGGTGCATCAACAGTCAGAGTGCTGGTAAAAGCATCTCCCCTACACATTAAACCAGAAAAGCAAAACCCAAAGTACAGTTTAAACTTTTAAATGGAATTACATACAGAAATAGCATTACTGAAAAAATTGTCTTTGAAACAGGATCATTATCTAAATATCAGCTTCCCAGTGAAAAGAGAAGACAGACAGTGATGATAAGATTTCAGCTTTCAGCTCTGCCAGAGATTCCCTATGCGAATTTAAACAAAACATAAATGTTTTGCTGTTCTCCGTTTTAGAAACCAGGAGCAGCAAATACCTCTTTTATCCTTCTTCAGCCATCTGCCTTTTTTATTTACACTGTGGTACTAACAAGACACACAGACATGACTTAGTCAAAACACAGGTACTGTCCTTCATTACAACAGGAGTTCCTCAAGGTCCTGGTCACTCAATTACCTCTCTCTTCTTAGTGTCTGCAAAGGAAATAAGCTAAAGTTTAGTTAAAAGGAAGGTTTTTACACTTACACTGGGAATCAAATTTCTGTTCTGTGAGGCAGAAAGGCCTAGTGACCTTCCAAGAAGAGGTTTTAAACCCCCTAAATTACTACTATTTGAAGAGTTGAATCAGATTACTGCCAAGTCATGATTTTTCAGAACAAATACATCTTCCATTTAGACTATCATTTATTCCAACATTACTTGTACTACTTGATAGTTATCAGGTGCTTCTTATACAAGAGAAAAAGAGAAAGTGATAAGATTCCAGGCAACTGTGTGTCTGAAAACAATGAGCCAGTAAAAGAAGCAGCAGCTAAACACAACATATGTGTAAGTAACTTCCCGAATGACTTGGCAGCCCAGTTTGTTTATCCCAATTCAAACACTAAGTGCAATATTCATACACAGAGGCAGCAACTTGCTTTATTTTCAGACACACTCATCTAGGATCTCATCACTTAAAAATCAGCAGCCTTATGTCACCAAGTGCCAAAAATGTTAAAAAACAAAAGCACTTCCACAGATGTTAAATACCAATGCAATGCAATGTATCTGCAATTGTTACAAAGCAACACATAAAAAATTCATGTAGATTTAGAATGGTCACTGCACTTGTTTCCAAGTAAGTACAGATTCCTTCCCCAACAGTAAAGCTTGACATAACCCAGCTTACCATGCATGTCATAGGTTCTTAAAACCACTTGAACACAATCTGTAATTTCACAACAGCAGGATAAGTAGTCAAGCTACACTTCAGCTTATTCAACAACACTGCCAGAAATAATAATTCCAAATTTTTGACACAAATTCTGGCCCTATGTCCTATATGAGGATATAGCATTGATGAGCATTGATGGCTTGAAAAAAAAATAAACAAAAGCTAGAATAGCTTTCTAAAGATCAAAAAATTATGCCTACTGATGGCAGGACAGAAACAAAAATAACAAGGTTGTGCTGACAGGCTTGCTCCTAGTTTACTGGATAATGTTTGGCACTGAGGTATCCTTTGCAGAGTGACATGTATGAAAAGATAAATGTTACTGACCAAAGCACAAAATTACCACAGAATTGTCTGTGGTAGAATCCTTAAGCATGGAATAGTGGCTTGATGATGCAAAGCTAGGATGGATAACTGCTGTCTTAACTTCTGGGAGAAAACCAGGAAAATTCCATGCCTAATAATCTCCTTTCTTAAAAACCATCCATAATCTACCAAAAGTAACTAAAAATAATAAATAAATAAATAAATAATAAAAATAAATCCAGGAGAGGTTTACTGTTGTTTTTTAAACAGAAGAATATGAAATGCACATCAAATGTACATAATTTGCTTCAATTAAGTGAATAGGAATGTTCAACTCCCTGACGCTAGACAAGAAAATCCACAGAAGTGACAGACTTGGTGAAAGGCACAAATTCAGCCAGCTTCTGCTGAACAGGAATTCTGCACTTGATCCATCCTTTACAGGGAAAGGTAAAGTACCGTTAAGGTCCTCCTGAAATGATTGAATCCACATTTAGATAGAAACCCCAAACTAGTCATGAGAGGTAGTCACCTCTCTACAAGGTTCTTTATAAGTAAATGCCCTGTTTAATGACCCTCCTTAATACTGTGGAGTTCAGCCAGAGATAAAACTTTTCAGTAAACACCAGCTTCATCAAATATATAAAACAAAGAGCAACAGTTAAATCTTCCTCCTTCTTTGACAAACTTCCTATTTTCCTCTATTTCGTCTCCTTTCTACTCTGCAGGATGATGTATTATTGTTTTATGAGCCTCCACTATTATTAGCCTTCCCTTGCTCACAATTAAGAGTGACAAAAGTTTTAGTCTGAATTGACCTGTACTCTCCCCATTGACCCTCAACTTTCATGGTGCTGTGAGGAAGAATGGGTTTGATCAGTATCAAACATTTTAAAAGAAACCTTTGTACTTCAACAACCTCTCTTTCTAAAATCTACTCAATTTTTTAAAACATTGAATAACTAGTAGTGATTAGATTATGAGACATTAGTAAAGGTGTTAAATACCCCTACTTACAGCAAGCAGACAGAGCACACATTTTCCTTGCAATGCCCTTTACTTTAAAACATGCATTAAAATAATTCTATGCTCTGAACATGAGATTTCTTGTGTTATACTTGAGTTCCCAGTACTTTAGAAGGTACACTGGACCACCACATGCATTCCCACACAGCTGTAGGATGCCAGAGCATTCCTAAATCGCCTATTTTCAACAGCTATCATGTTCTAGATGACGTACACTCATTGTGGTGTACTATAGATGCCCTATAGATGGAGTACTATAGATACTCAGTGTATCTATATAAATGTATATACTACATTGAACAATTAGGAAAGGTTTGGTTTTCTTCATGTCATTGTCATCTTCACTGAATTATCAGTCACTAGAACAGGCTCCCCAGGAAAATGGTTATGGCATCAAGCCTGTTAGAGCTCAAGGAGCATCTGGACAACATTTAGCCATATGGATTAGTTTTAGGTAGTCCTGCAGGAAGCAGCATCAAGTCCAATCTTTCCATGTCCCTTCCAACTGGAGATACTCTGTAATTCTATGATTTACTTTGCAGTTACAAAAAGGCTAAATCCGTGCACATGGCCAATAAGCAAAACAACCCTCTAGAGAAAAGGGTACATTAGCATAAGCAATAGTGGGAAAATACTACTGGTAATGTCTTTAGATTGTGTCTGTTCAAGAAGAGGAGTAGCTTTTACAAGTGCAATTTTTAGGTAGAGGAATGAACTATTTCCATGCATGATCATTAGCGGAAGAAATCATCCCCCAAAATACCCATATTATATAAAATTAATTATTGATTCTCATCCTGTCAAATACATTCTTCTAAGAGTGCCTGGATTGTTTTTACCCCTCTCAGAGAGTACAAGAGCACTCAGACTCCTAGAAAAAGAAACAAATTACAGACTACACCATATTGTAACAGAAGATTATCTTTATTTCAAAATTGTACAAAGTATAAACATATAATTACACTAAAGTAAACCCTGCTTGTTAAGTATCTGAATACTTTAGCAATGATATAGTCATGAAAAAATACCTTTATTATTCCTCATGAGGACATTTTATCTGATGGAGCGATACATCATGAAGTCAATTGTTGTACATCTGGGAAATTTACCAATGGAACTCTCCTCCACAGGGGTGTACACTTTGATTTGCCTCATGTGAGTGTCTCTTCCATTTTGGTGATTCGCAAGAACAGCAATCTGGATCATAAAAGTGCGAATGGGCTTCTTGTGAGTATCTGTTAGAGGAACATGGATCCAGCCACTGGGCTCCACTAATTCCAGTTGCTGCCAAAAACAAGACAAAAGAGCAAAACATTCAGAAACAGTTCACATATTTCATATAAATGATCACATATTAAACCCATTTAATAAAGCGGTCTTGTTAATCAGATTTTAGTTATTTTTTCAAATTAATTTGAAATAATAGTTGAATATCATAGCTATTTTACTGCTCATGTAAATATATACAAATTAATTTGGTTTTCTGCAGTTGTGTTTGCTTTTTCCTTTCAGAATCTACTCCTCATTTTGTGCCCTAATCTTAAAATAAAAATCACTATATAAAAGAATATGGACTTCAGTATAAACTCAAGAAAGTAAAGTGTAGCATTTGGACCTCTTTACTGAAGAACAATGCTCAAATATGACAAAATATGCATTTTAAATTGTTTTAATTAATAATTTAATTAATAATTTAATTAATAATTGCACTCTGAAGTACAATATACTAGAGTGACTTATGTAGGAAACTAAATGCACATGAGTTCTGGGTTTTCAGAAATTCTTTAGATTATTAGAGGTACTAGGAAAGAGGAAAAGGAAGGTGACAAAGGAAAAAAGAGAGGATACCTCAAACTTCATCTCACAGATGCCTGACCAATTAATAATTGCTGCACAGCCATTAAATCACATTCTAATCATATTTGACTAGCCTTTTATATAACATACCCAGTGTGATATGATTTTTTCTTTTTCAATTTTAATCCTACTTAAACCAATGGCAAGGCAAGCAAAGAACAGCATTTTGTTAACTCTAAACCACATCACTGACACAACAGATTGCTGAAATCAAGCTGGATGCTATGCAGAGCATGGTAACAGCTTTTGTTTAAAGCTAGCTGCCCAACTTCAAAGCACAGCTCAAAACACACATGGAAGAGCACACAAGTAAATAGAAGTCTTGTGGGGGAAAGAAAACAAAACACAAAACAGTTGCCCACTAGCAAGTGGATTCACACAGCTAGGAAAATAAGAGTGCTGTTCTTAGCAGCTGAGTTCCCCTAAGATGTATGTGCTTTGAGCAGCTCAAAATTCTCATCTTTCTCCCAAAAATACTGCATGGCACATCCTGTCAAATGCCTTGTTTATGCTGAAGTTTTCAAAAGACTCATATGAGAGCTACTGGTTCAGAGGCAGCAGACACCCTGAGAAAACAACCCAAGAAACAAGCAAAAAATTTGATGAATACTTCAGCTTAAAGTAGCAGACAAAACAATCTTTTACACCTCCACCTCAAAAGAAAGAACAAGAAAAAAAACCCCAACAAATAACCACAACCCAAAACTCTCCGCTGCTGCAGACTCTCCAACAAATTATTTCCAAAGCATTAAATTCACTAAACCTTAGCAGCAAATCATTTCACTGTGGGAGCTAGACATTTCCACAAACATACAGTCACTTATTTGTTGTAGTGTTTTCTCTTTCAAAAACTTTGATTTTTGTTTTTTTTTATTTTTTTTATAGGAAACTTTAGGTAATGGCTGACTTTACAAAGGGATGAAAAAAAAGAGATGTCTTATTGAAGCAGCTAAGAAAGGGGAAATTTATCATGGTGAGGTGACAGTAAACAGCTTGAGCAAGGATGATTTCCATCTTCATAGTAAACAGAGAAGAAGGATCCTCCTAACATTTTATTCAACTACTACTAAGGTCAAGTGACTGTGATTTTGAAGAGAACTACAATTACTCGTAATTTAAGTACTAATTAAACTTGCATTTTAATATTATTCTCAAAGTTTACAAATTTTGACTGCTAATTCAAAGTGGAAAATTTAAGTTCAAGAGCTAAGATACTGAGATTTTTATGGTTAGATCAGTATGAAATAGATTAATTAACACTAAGTAACTTTTAGTGAAAAAAAAAGGTATGAGAGATAAAAATATGGCATATTTTTCAATGCTTTGTTCCATCCCTGATCAAGGGAGGTGGTTATATGCTCTATTTACAGCATGTTATTTTCCAGTACTGCCACAAAGGCAACCAGTTTCTCCCTGAGTCTTTCTACAGAAATGGGACATGTCATTCCTTCACCTGTAAAACTGGCAACTGAGGCATTAGGTTAATTAGACCAAAAGGTTCTCTGGCTACAGATGTCAAACTTCACATACTCTGAGCTAGTTTTTACTGTCTTAAGTGAAATACAGGATTTTACAGGAGGTTTAGCTCCCACTGAGTTCACTTGCAGTTCTGCATTTCTGTGAATGGATACAAGTGCTCAAGCCAGCCACAACACAGAGTCTGAGCAGGAACAGTCACTTGCATGCCTCTTGCAGAAACACCACCACGACTGAGCACAAACAGCACACAATTCATCAGGCACCACTGAACTGTCTTAGCCACAAAGACTTTTTTTATTTCCCCAAATCTCAACTTCCCTCACTCCACATTTTTCAACTTCCCTAACAGATGAATACACAGCCTTTACTTGTACAAATCCTGGACTCATCCTCAAAACAGGCCCCTTTCCCCATTCCAGTCAAACAGTTGCCTCTTGGACAAAACACACAACACTTGTGATGAAGTTGGAGGCTACAGTGTACTAAATGCAAATGTCAGAGTTAGACTTCAATGTCTGAAAAAAGTGAGCTCTTGATTTCTGCCCAATAAATTAACATTCCTGTACTGACCTGTATGCATGACTGTATTTGAGTCTAACCTTTTTTTTTTTTAATTGATGCTCACATAGTTGATGCTCACATTAAAACCTTGATACCCACTTAACTACTGAGGTTTAAATGCAACAAAACCAAACTGAACATTAAGTAGAAAAGGAAGTATTGTTTTGCCAGTATGATACACACATTTTCTGTAACCAAAGGAATGGTATAAACCAGACATACACACTCTCCCAAATCCTTCTCCTCCACATCTGTCATGCTCTTTCAGATGAGAGAAACAGTTTTGTTTTCCAGAGGGCCCAGGTCCATCACCAGGGAAAAGGAACAGGACATGGGAACAGGCAGGGGTGATACAAGACACAATGCTGCCCACTCCTAGTTCAATGTCAGCACCCAGACCCAGCCGTCACAACTCCTAGCAGAAGTGGGATGAAATATGCAGCTCTACTCTGCCTGAAGCATTCCCAGTGTGAACAGAATCTAAAGGAAGCTTACTGTGAAGTTTTAAGAAATTCCTATTAAGCCCATGCAAATGGCAATCTTTCAAAGCCTTGTAAACTGGTCTGGAAATTTGGGTGGATTTTTACAGGGAGGCAAAAGGCACATCTTCAACACAAAGGCTGAACTATTGCCAAATTTCAAATCCTTGCTTTAGAGCTTGGGGGCACTGGAGCATCAAAGAAGGACACCAGAATATTCTCACACAAGCAAAACAGCATACTTTTCCCTAGCCTTGTTCTTGGAACAGAAGTGCTTTGGCCGAAACTTTCAAAAAATTCAACCCAGAGCAGATATCTGGCATGGAAGAATCTGTCTGAAGTTTGGCAAAAGTCAAAGTAACCAAGAGTTAAGCCTTAAAATGGAAAGGGTCACACAACCTTAAGTACAAGTGGCACTGGCAGCTCCACCCATAATAAATACTTTACTTGAAATCCATTTCAGTTGACTTGTCTCAAAGTCAAGCTTGTTCTTTAAAAGCACAGACCATTATACATATAGACACACACACATACACAGATACAATATTTCACCTCAGCTCTATAGCATCAGTCCACTACAAGCAAATACCAGATTAAGTTTCCTCCTGTATTTCTAATCTTGTGTAGGTCATTAAGACTCAGTCATAATCAACTGTCTTCCAAGAAATTTAAAAAAATCAGTTTTATTACTAATCACCCAAGTGAAATTAAAAATTCAAAATTTCTTTCTGTTACGTGTTTTTCTAGAAAAGTTTAGTTTTTTAAAGAAAAGGAAAGCATAGGAATGATTCAGTGCAAGTTCAGTATTGGTAACTCAGGACAGTTCCTGCAGCTCTAGACTAATCTTAATGTGCAATATACTAAAAGCCATGGGTTTGTGGCTTTTTTATATTTGCTTCTAATACTATAAATTTTGTGACAATTGGAAAACAAGACCATGAAAGTAAAAACAAAAGAACAAAGGGATAAAAATTGAAACGGAAAAATCACTCACTTGTCCTTGCTCTTATACTCTAGCTCTTCTCCTGCTTTCTCTCCACTGCTTTCTTATTTTTCCTGTCCTCTGTGTGCTACAGCTTTACGCATGGACATATCCTCTCAGCTCCAGGAATCCACATTACTTGGAGCCAAAGGAAAATTAATGCTCTCAATGGAATTCTCCTCCCCAGCCTACTTAACAGCCCCTTTTCTTCACTTTATTGTACAGTCCAGAGATTCTACAGAATTCCATACATATTTGGCAAGGCTACTATTGCAAATAATGTGTGTCCTACCACAGAAGATGCAAACCACACAACAAAATAAAAATTAAAAAAAATAAAAAAAGACCAAGGCAACTTGAGGATACACTTCAGAGAGATGACTAAATACAAGAGCTTTTAGGAGGAAGCTGCTTCTACAATCGCTAGCCTCCTTATAGGCTAGGAAGTTATTTACCAAAAGAATACTTTTCTAGTGTATTTATCCTACTTAAATTGAATATTGACCTCTTTTCCATTCTCAGTGATATTTTGTTTACATTCTGTGGTGTCTCCAAATGGCATATAACTCTAACTGCTACTTGTACTAGGGTTACAAATGCAACCCAAGTTTTTGGCTGTGTTTACAGTAGGCTAACATCCTTGAAATAAGACATGATTTTTCCTGCCCTTTAAAGGTATCTTTTGTAAAGATATAGAAAGGGAAAAACTCACTGTAAGTAGTTTCTTTCAGTGTAATTACAAACACATCCCAGATATATGCTAGACAGGGCTCCCAGCTCAGGGGAATAAATATATATAGGAAGAAAAAGCAGCTCATATTTTTCCTCTGGAAAGCATGTGCAGAAGAGGACCTATGTACTGACAGAAAGCTGAGAATTCTTGCTGCCATCACAGCTTCAGCATGAAACATGATTCTGAGATGTTTGTACCTCATCAAATTTCTGTTTCATCAACTTTACTACTAGATTCAAATGGCTGTGAAATAAAACAGCATTTAATTTTACTCCTACTTTTCTCATAAACTGTTAAAGCTGCTTTTGTTTTAGTGACTCAGCCAACTCTTCTTCACACATATAATTTTGTCTCTCTATGTGCTTAGCTAGTTCTTACAATACAGTTTTTATAAAACCTAAGCTTTTCAAAGCAGGTATTCTCAATAAGTAACATATTCTTCCATTCACCAGATTATAAAACTAACTTTCAGGGAAAAGAAATGCTATGTTCAAAAATTAAATATTTATCAATACACACTTTCCCATGCAGGAAAAGGCTTTTTCCTGTTTAGCCATTGTTTTTTACAGCTATCCAAAAGTATGTTTCCACAACAACTGGCAAGGAGAAAGAAAGCTGGCTTAACTTCAAAAATTCTGTTTCCATAACTGCCATGTCCCATCATTTAGTTACCAGGACTAAGAATCTGTGTGCCTCTGCATAATTCCAAGTATTGGAACTGTCAACACATGAAGTAGCAGAGCTTGGGCTTCAGCCATCACTTCACTTAGGAAGGAAGAGAACCAGTTAATAGCAGTGATGCACCAGTTCCAGGAGAAAAAATGAAGCATGTCCAAAAGAAACTTGCTGAGTTCCAAGTGAGCCAAAGGAGGGACACCACATTAGCAACTTAACAGGGAACACAGCAACAGGCTCAAAGGACCCACTGTGAACAGCACACTTGTGTGTTCGGATGAAGCAACGACCACCTAAGGAGGTGCCTCTGTGGTCATAATCACCCACGTCCTTGAACGGTCAAGAAATCTCATTTCAGTCCATTAGGCAAGAGAAGTTTTCCATTCTTTTAAACAGCAGTTCCTTAAGAGTCTGAAGGAGGACAGTCCATCCCTCAGAAAGAGTCAGCTGTGGATTTGGGTAGACAGGAGACCCATTGCAGAATAAGCTATATTAGAGAGAAAAAAGCTATATTTTTTATATATAAAACCTGCAAACACTAAAAATTCCTATCTTTTAGTATCCTTTAGGCTCTCTGTTCAAATTAAGTGAAAGAAAGAACCTTTGGGAAGACTGGGAAGGTTGAAAAAAGGTCCAAAAGATCCTTGCAAGAAGTTTTATAGAACCTCCTTCAGACTACTCCGCTCCAGATTAAAACACTAAAAAATAATAAATGCCCAGGTGCGTTAGAAAGTTGTATGCAATTAAAATAAAGACAACTAAACACTCAAACCAAGCTGTAAAGAATATGTATAAAAGGAAGAAAAATAAATCTGGAAAAGCAAATCCTTGGTGGTCAAAGATTAGTATTCACAACGCTCAAATACAGATTCTTATACCACCTTTCCAAATTCCCTGTTTGGATCACTTGACCAGCACAAGCATGTTGGACAACTTAAGTGGGTTGTGTCCCACTGCTGCTTTCTGAAGGGAGCAGATGAGGCCAATTGAGCCATGTATGATACAACCTAAACTCCATTTGGCAGAATGACTCACCAGCCAACTCATGAAATGGTCTTTGTGACTGGTCCATTTTGATATTCTTTAGAACTGGGTGTCCTGATTATCATTTCCCCATACAGTTAAAAAGGAGCCCTTTTATTTGATTCTGCTGAGAAACCAATGCAATATCTTCTAAGATGTACATAGCTGATTCAGGTAGAATTTCAGTATTACAACAGGAATAAAAGTTAGGAAGAGCTGAAATTTAATCCATGGAATGGTAAACAGGGAAAATCAGCTTTATGAATGCCCTCATAGTCTGTCTTTGAAATCTGCTGAAGTCAGATGACAAGCATATAAGAGGACAACAATTAAGTCTTAGGCATGATGGGGAGCCTCTGGTGAGTAAGCGTGCACATGAGCCTACTATCAAATGGAGGAAATGGGGTACAATGGCACACACTGTGGAATACCAAGAGCTTTAGGACATGGATTCACAGGAAAAACAGCTCTTTCAAAAGCACCAAGTGATGAAGAATCCCATATAATGATGCCTGCAAAGGGGTCAAGGCTGTGCTGCACTGCACACATACAAAATTCCTGACAGATGAAGTCAAGGATGGTCTGGACATGCATGGAGGGGCCCCTGTCCGTGGTACTTAAGCAACCACCACCCTGCCCATCACACTCCCACCTCTGCTTCTTGCACTTCTTCCACCACTGCACTTGTACAGTCAGGTACATCCAGCCTGACAGACAAATAAATAACCTGCCAAATGCTCAACCTCTGTGAAATTGTCAGCCAGAACTGACTCAGTTGCAATTTCAGAAAATATTGTCTGCCTAACTCTGGGTGGCAGGGAAAAAAAAGCAAAGGAAAGGAAAAAAAAAAAAAATTGACAACAGTCTTTGAATACTTCATTCTCAGGAACGTGGCTGAAAACAGCTCTTCATTCTAGAAAATTTGCCTGCAGAAACCATCAGGAATTTGTTACAGATTGTTTACTAGGAAAGTCCTTCTGGAAGAAAGAAACACTGTTTTCCTGTTTGCTGTGCCATATCCACTTTTTCAGTATGTTCTGTAAAGAACAATATATAGCCAGCTCAACATTTATTACAAATATACTTACCCCAAGAGATATATATATATTGCTTCAGAGAAGGACAAAAATGTTGAACAGCCTTGGACAGTTTGTTTTTAACTAATTTTCTTTTCACCTCATTTCAGTGAGGTCATTTGTACTTTCACATAACACTTTATGCTGGACACATCCATAAATTAAAACTCTTTAATTAAGGATTGCTATGCTGTGTATGTTTTAAGTGGCAACTGTTTTATCCACTGGAACTTCAGAAAAAAATAAAAAATCTCCTCCATGTCCCTTTGAAAAGCAGAATGATCCAACCAGCAAATACAGAATGACAATGCAGTCTAGAATGGAATTTCATATATGCAAGTACGGAATTAAAGCCTAAAACTCTGAGGCAAACCTTCTACCCACAGCAGGAAGCTTTCTAAGTTTAGTTTGGTACCACCTAAAAGAGATTCCACTTAAACAGGAATCTGTTGCTCCAGAAGGAATACTGTCTCCAACTGAAATCAGTCATAACAGCTGTGAAATTTTGGATCTCTGATTTAAAGAAAAATGGGTTTCATAACTCATTTGAGAAGGGAGTGGAAGAAGGGAAGGCAAATATTCCCTAAATGCAGTAGTATTCTCCTGCAGGGACCTAGTCTCACTCCACATCTGTCACACAGGAATGCCATACCTTTGCAAGGGCACTGCAACTCTGAGAAGATTCCTGGTATCAGGAGAAATCCTTCACACCTGAAGGGACTTGGCTCTAGTGTGAACCTGTTACTTACCCTGAGCTTGGCAGACAGCACGCTGAAGATGAAAAAGCTACAAAAAAACTCTTGAGCTTATTCTCTGGAGTGGTGACCTGGCTGACAGTATCAAAAAACAGGTAATGCAGCCCAAAACAAGCTTTCTGCCTCCATTTGCCTATTTCTGGAACCTAAGTTGGTCAAGTTTTAGTTGCAGACATACTGGCACAGACTGCAGCTGGACACACTGGCTTTAAAAATGAATAGTAGAAAATCCATGGTTTGCTGCAAGTCTTTTCAAAATTCCAGCATTCTGAAAGAAGAATAAGGGACTTTTTAAATATTTTTTTTTAACCCAGGGTACTTTACAACTCAAATTATCAGCAGCTTGTAGTATTATAGATGCAGACGTGAAAAAAGAAACAGTACTTTTAAAAAACAACAAAAAAAATTACTATAAAATTACTATAAAATATGTAGCAAACACTGAACATTGCACATTTAGAAAGAAGTGCAAATCTCATTTAGTAAAAATAAATGTTTTATACCTTTAGGGGAGCACTTCAAATTGAAGTTTATCTCACTGCAATGTTTCTTCATTTTAAGGAGAAGTAAGTAACTAAGGAGGAGGCAGGTGCACAAGGCAACTGTAGGGATACTTCTAAGTAAGAACCTGGCAGATGACCAACGAATACAAATAACTTTCAGAGTGCTTTTGAAAACCCTCAGTAACTTTCACCTGATCAGAAGCTTGGGGGAAAAAAAAAAAGAAGCCACTATAACTTCCCATATTCACTCAAACAAATAGTACTATGTGCATTCAAAAGTTTTTAGTCATAATACAAAATAGTGACAAAAGTACCAAAAAAACCCCGTCTGATTAAGTATGTGTAGTAAGGTTTTCAAAACAACAAAAATAGGGCACACAATTTTTAAAAATTACTTAAGACAATACCTTATTAGTGCTTTTATTTAAGTTTGTATCTTAGTCATAAATTTGAATTTTCACCCCCCACGCACTGAAAGCCCTAAGATTTCCCTACAGTGAGGTATCAAAATCTTAGTCCCTCCCTTCAGAGCAGCACCCATCCAAAGTAAAGACATCATCTCCTACAACTTCCAGGTGAGTCAGGCTGCTCTCAGGTAAGAGAGCAGCACTTCAACCATCTACTGAAGAGAGACAGGGGAAACCAGTAATGAAAGAGCAGGCAGCTACACAAACAGAACAGAAACAGATTGAACTGGGGTAGTGGAACATTCTAGTGCAAAGTCTGAACATATATTTTAAAAAACCATTCTGAAGCTCAGGTGAATTTGCATTACAAACGGAACTGCTGACTGAAGAATGGGACAAAGCAGCTGCCTTTTGTGAAAGGTAACAGGCTGAACTTGATGATGTCTTTTCTTCCAAGAAAGGGAGTATAGACAGAATTTTCTGTGAGCACGAAACAAGTGCTCTGAACAATGGCCTTGTATAAGAGTAAACATATACACGTATGTTCATATATAAGAATGAACATATTAAAACCTAGAAGATAGAAAAGCATAAAGGGAGAAGTCCTGTGAATGTTCTTCAAACTAGAACTGCTGGGTACAAGGAGCGACAATATAAATGTACTCTATGGGTGCACTGCACAAACTGATTGCAAATGGAAGTTAAGGCTGGAAAACATTTCTGGGAAATAATTAATTTTACAAAGGGGCAGAAGTTTGCAAATTCAATGAAAACTGTATTGCAGATGTCTGCAGTTCCCATCCTAACATACATAATGGAATGATACTATGTTTGTGTGAAAGTGCAAAAAAACCCAGGTCATAATTTACCTTCAAAATTGTTTAGCCATATTCAGGAAACACGTCTAGACATAGCTACAGTTAAATTATACAAAGAAAGTATTTGAAAAAAAAATTATGCAAGGAATACTAAAGATTTAAGTGTCTGAAAACTGGCCACACTGAGTTAAGTCTGCATCAAACCATCTCAAATAACTTAGTGGCAATAACCTAATGACCACATTTCATGCCATGCACTTTGCATCCCAGAGAACGCAGAAAATTAAAATGGGAAATGAACAAATGTGAAAAAGAAATGTGAATATCATGATAGTTAAAAAATAGTCCATAGCAGTAGTAGCAGCCAGCTGCTAGCTCTCAAGGACTCTATAGGTGAGGGGAAGAAGCTACATCTAAACCAAAAAAAACCACCTCATTCCCCTCACTGAAAAGGGCTATTACTACATATTGAAGAGAACTAGATTTCTGATCTTCTACCAGAAGATAGGCCCACAAAACTGCATGCCTCTAACTTTTTACCTGTTACACAGGTAGTTCCTGAGTGATTTTATTTGTCAGGAAAAGACTGGAACAAATTATACCTGAGTGCTACCAAATGAAAAAAACCTTACTCACCTTTTATCAGCAAGAGGACAAGCTGTTGCTTTTAGACACAAAAAAGCACTGGGGTTAAGGGAAAGCATTTCTCCTGGTTTCACAGGAATGGCTTGTTTCTGAGAATTACAGAGGGTTGCCTCTCCTAAAATCAAGGAATTTAAAGACCTTAAACCCCTGTAAATAATCCCCAAATCCTGCAGAAGTACCAAATGCAAAAATTCTGTGTCTGGATAAGGAGTCTGTGAACGCTCAGTAAAAGCAAGTGGGGAAAAACCTGATAAACTTCAAGATTACTGAAGTGTGTTGTAGCACACAATAAGCAAACGCAGAGTAGCATTTCACGGGATCCAGAGCATAATGCACAGCTCACAGAATATTTGCTCATTGGAAACAAATGCCAAAGACTGTTGTGAAAACTATTTGTTTTGAAAATTTAAAATGCAATGCAGATTCTCATCTCAGAAAGTTCCCAAATTCATAAACATGTCTCACTGGAGATACATTTTCATATGAATGAATATTAAAAGAGAAGAAATATATCTGTCAGAGGTTCAGCTAGATAGTTTTATGCAAGCCAGAATACACTTCTAAATTTGCAAAGCTGGAATCAGAACTGTTATCCAATGGAAGCATTTAATTTTACATCTAATCAGAATTTTTTTAATGTACTGGAACAAATGCAGTAGTTTTTAACTTTTGCTTTTGTTTTCTTACAAATCAATAAGAATGCATGTCCAAAAAAAACCACAAGGCTTTTTTCTGTTGTTTTATGTGGAGGTCAGACTCTAGATCCTGCTTCTTTCAATCTAGATGAATTTTACTTCTTGACTTCTTTCTGGGAGTCAAAAATCCCTCAAGTCACCATTCACTCAAAAACTGTACAGTTAAAAAAGGTATTTAAATGATCATATTAAAAGGTATTTAATTATTATATTAAAATGGTGCTATACACTGTTGGGCAAATGACTCCCTCACTGCAACAGCATTTCTGCTACAAACAGGATCTGGAATTGCCTTAGTACTACATGCTACAGACTAAGAACATGAGCTCTTTACCACAAACTGTGTAAGAATTAAAATAAAATTACATCCTAAGTATGCTCCTGAAAAATAAGGGGGCAGCGGAAAACAAAGCATGAGAATGAGATAATTAAAAACTTGTTTACAAGCCAGCCTGCTATGTCCTAAGTCTAGAGCTACTGTAGGGTGTCATCTTTCTGCTCAGCAAAGTGAAGTCAACAACAAGCAGATGGAACTGGATTGCAAATCTGTGTAGTCCTGTGGTTACATATGCTCCTCTGCTTAATTTATTTCTGCTATGCAAGTAAATCTTTAACTCCTCATGACAGTATAAAGAAATAGAAGTCCAGTAATTCCACAATAGAAGTTCCTACCCTAGCAGTGCCAGATTTACCAAAAGCTGATTTATGAAAATCTCTGTTACACATGGTAACCACAATAACCAGAACAGAGACCTGGTCAAGGAGAGGGAAGCCTACTTCAAAATTTTACTATATCATTTCTCCTGATACTGAATTGCAACTCTTTTTGAAACAATGAAAAAATAAAACACAATTTGATTTTTACCTTACCAATTACTCTCAGCAACATCATCTTACTAAGAAGTAACAATTTAATCTCAACTAAGACAAACAAATTAATGTTTTCTGCATTTCCTAGGAGAAATAATCCAAAAAATCCTTCATACCCACAGTTGAATTTGATCTCTGACAGATACAGAGGGGGAAAAAAAATAATAATTAAAAAAGTATTAGGGGCTCGGCCACATTCACTCAAAAACTGTGACTAAGAACAGCATTCATAAAAAGCTTCAATAAAAACCGTATTTGTTAACATTCCTTTAACATGAGACATAAAACACTCCAGAATTCATTCTGAAATTAAATAGGACTGTTAGATAAACCTACTTTAGGAATTAGATGAAGGCAGCTAGAGCACACAGGCTCTCAAGCCAGACACATATGCTACATTATTATTCACACTCCACCCTCTCCTGTGTGTTCGCACAAAAAAATTGAAAAAGCCTGGGAAAGGTTTTTCTGATTCAAACACATGATCTTGGTTATCTTATGACAGATTAAGACAGAGAACAGCCCTCAGAAAGAAATAAATTTATACTTCATATCTATAGAAACATTTCCATGCAGTACTTGAGATAAGGAATAGGATAACACCACATCCAATCCCTTCCCACCCAATAGAATTTAGCAAAGAATTTAATTTAGACCCTGTGTAGCAGTGTTCTCATCAAATCTACACGTAGACCCTGACCAAAATAACATTTCAGTAATTATGGGAGCAAGACCTCCCTCTGGAAAGAGCTGCCATGGTGGTAGCTCTGAAGCAACTGAGTCTCTTGCTCCAGAACCCTGGATTTGTTCTAGATCTCTACCATCTGCCAGGCAGCATTTTCTTCTGAACACTGAGGGTTGCTATAGCTTACCACATCAACACAATTCGTTTTCAGAACTACTTTCCTAGTGAGACCGTGAAAAATCTCACTTTTCCACTAGAATGTTAGGCTTCACAATGAAAAAAACCAAAACAAAACAAAAAGGTTAATTGTAATTATAAAATCCCCCCACATACCTACATGAAATACACTTGTTCCTTTATTTCTACCTGATTTTATGGAAATTTTTGGGGTTTTTTGGGGTTTTTTTTTAGGGACTGACTTGAGAAAGCATGGCACATCCAGTGTACTTAATGGATTTGTTTTGGGGTTTTTCTAATCCTAATTAATAGCAACCCCAGATAACTTTGCCACAAAGCAGTATGTACTACAAATAGCCAAATGTGACTTCATTTATCTGGATGCAAATAAAGGTATTATAATATGGAAGCCACACATACAGAGAATAGTAAGTGTTGGGCAAACTGGATAATAATTTCTTCAAAACCGGGGCCACTTCCTCCTTCCACCCTGCTGCCAAACTGTTGGTTTGGCAAAGTGTGGTGAACACAGTCACAGGAGATTTTCAGCTGCTGGTGCCTACAAGTTGTTCAAGCGAAACAGAAAGTGAGGTGCGCTGTGCCAGCTGACCGGCACCAGTTGAGATGACAGCATAAAACTTTCTTAGGTATCCAAAAATATTCCCATTCCTTTCATATCTTTTCTTATGCTTAAACCAAATTAAATGTTGTCTGCTGGCTTTACTCTTTGGAGGATTTCAATACTACACTAGTAGCAGCACCCAGAGGGATCAGAATCAGTCTTGGATTTGACCTTGCTGCATGCATTTAGCACTTCATGATTTTTGGAAATATCTAGTGCTCCCTCCAAGGATTACTCTCCACAGTTAAGTCTATGAAGGCAATCAGGTAAATCAAAGATGCTTGTTTATAATTCATTGACTTTATTTTCCCAATCCTATTTCACAGTGTAGAAAAAAGTAGCTTAAAGGCAAGAAGTTTCCCAATAGTGAGCAACCTCTCCAGAAAGAGGAAAGCGGGAGTGAGCAGCATCTTACTGTCAGCTTTGACACAACTGTTTTACATCCTTCAAGCAGAAGATGGTGGTGTGACTCCCACAATGTTTTCACATTTGGAATCCAAAACCAGAGGAGATAATTTTGGATTACTCAGGCCTATGGAGCTTATAGAATGGGAAAGAGGATGACTATAGAATATGGTAGGGTAGAAGAAGAAAAATGAGATGGAGAAATAGCTCTTTATTTAACAATTTCCACGCAGTATGCAGGGCCCTTTACTACAGAAAAATAGAATTTCCCTTCTAAATACAGGTCTGCTGCACTTTTCCAAGATCTCCTTCCTAAAATGCTGCCTTCCTGAGATCAAATAAATATCCTTTGTTCCAGACAGTTTCTTCAATGGTACCTACCTCCTTGCTCTGCTTAAATAACTGGAAGGTCAGGTGTCTAGAGTCCACTTTCCCAAAAGCCAATAAATGATAACAGCCAGACAACAGAGATTTTCATTTTCCGTAGTTCAAAACTTGAAGCATTATGTCACCAGGAACTCTTTCAAACACCTGAGTAAAAAGCTGCATTAAACAGTTTGCCTACCAGGATCTCCATCCTTCTGTCCAAGCGCAGAGAGATCAAACATAAGAGATGAAGTAGAAGTTGGTACATGCTCCAGTTTGCAAGTGCACAGTATCACATGTTTTCTAAACCACAGTTCAAATGAATTCTGATCAACTGAGGGGGTTCACCTGACTGAGCACCATGAAGATGTTCTAGATGAGCATCACACTGACACCCACCATAAGCTGTAATGCTGGAGGCACTTCAATGTTTTAAAATGTCAACTAGACACCACACTTGCATTAAAAAAGGAGGGGGAAGGAAGGGAAGGAGTTAAATATTGAAGCAGGGAAACTAAGTATGTATCTTCTGTCATGCTGTCACCTCCCCCTCCATCCACCCACCTTATTCCTCACTTCCATGTTCAGTCTTCTAGAGAATGCCTAAATGAAGAGAAGAGCAGAGATCTTTCTTGTTACAGTTGTTATGTTGCCAAATCTCTGCTTACTTCTCTTACTTCTGAAACATTAATGATTATCTGCAAGAAGTATCCAGTGAGTCTACGCTGGTAAACTGTAATTAGAAATCCGTACAAACTTTGAAAAACCATTGTCCACCAAGTATCCCAGTGCACTCTCCAAACACAGAACCTTTATTCCAACAGGAACTTCCAGTAAAAAATGATGTGTGAACAGCAGACACTGATGTTCACACAAGCTTACTGCATACAACCCAGCAGGCAATTTTTCTGGTTTTTTTGGATTATGCCCTGGAGGTGCTGGCACAATGGTATTTCAATACCATAACTGCTTATTTCTCTGTGTGCCAGCCTCTGAAATAACAGGTAAAAAGAAAAAAAAATACACATAAAATAAGCAGTCTCTTTTTTAAAATTACAGGAATCACAAAATGAAATGTTTTTAATTCTCTAGTTCAAACGATGTAATTTATAACCATGACACAAATAGAGAAGAAGCACAAAAGAAGGGAAAATACAGAAATAACATAACGTTCCCAAGGTTCAGTTTACAAGGACCTCACACAAAGTTTTTTTTTTTGCAACTCTTACTAGAAACAGTATTATTTGCTAAAAATGCAGTAGCTGCCAAAAGCTATGATCCATCTAAAGCAAACATGTTTAAGATGGAAATAGAGTGTTAATGCTGAAGAAAGACAGAATTGAGTATACAAGTTTTCTTTTTAAAGTGTGGAAGCAACTGCAGTACAGAGTTAAGTTTGTTTTTCATCTTTCTGAGCAACAATTGATTGCATTTGCAGATAAGCACCTAAATTAGAGGGAAGTGCATTAAGACAATAACAGAAGTAATCAAATTTCAAACTTTCTAATTAAACCTCTTTTTCCTGCAGAAGGTTATTGGGAATTCAACACTAGCCTTGGTTCACATGATAGAACAATGGGAAAATTTTCCGAATGGTTGAACGCTAACCCTGACAAGTGTGGAGAGCCAACTACAATACATTATATGGTAGCATAACCTGCCACCCACGTTGCTGAGAGAACAGCTTTCAAACACATGCACCGAGCTGTAAAACCACAAAATCCCTTATTACACATTGTCCCTTACTTAAGGTGAAATACACTATTCCCCCCCGCCTCCTTTTACAAATCTTGGTGGTTTTTTTTAAACCTTCATCTCTGAAGTTTATTTAGCAGCTAACTAGACCATTTTTCAGACTTTATTTTCCAAATGCCATTTTTCCTGTTTTGTTTTCTAACCAAAATAAAATCATGTTTTTATAGTACACAGTGAAGCCTGTTGTGTCTTACATAGTTGCTTTTTTTTCTTTAATACTACTTCCACCTGTGTGACATTATCCAAACTTTTAAAAGGAAATATCTGATATGTGACTAATTCACTTGTGAAGACTTATTTCTGGAGTGAAATATTTTCCTTTTTTTAATGGGAAGATACATGACTCATCACTGGGTAAAGTAAAAAAATGGTTCCGTCGTACTTTTGATTGGAAGACCAGATATTCTGATATTTACTGTGATTCTTTTCCACTGTTATGCAATCTGAATATATTCAAAAAGATAAACTGCCACAGCCTGTGTGGTTATAGACACCGGCATTCATGGAAGTCAACCATTGCTGCAGAATGACAAACACACTCCACCCTCATTACAACATGCTATGGTTACCAGCCAAACACCTTTGCCTTTTCTGAAAAGGATACATTATAATAAAAGCAGACCAGCAAAACAAATCATACAGGGGGACTCACGGGATGGTAAAAGTAGTAACAACTGGTAGAAAACATAACTCTGAATATGGAAAGTGAACTACTTAATGACTCGAGGAATGCATACAGCCTTATGCTGCAAAAGGAGCCCATGGAAAACTGCTGGTACATACAACTTTCTTGGTTAATGATTCCCCTCTCCTGCCCCCTCCCACTGCACATGTCTGCTGCCTGAATCACTGCATTCCAAGATAGTTAGAGGATATACACAGTTTCTTCAGGGGTTTTCAGTTGCAACTTTGCTGGCAATGGGAATTTTATTTGCAAGTGTTTCTATTCTACTGACAAGGTCAATTAGTCCAACGAACTATTGGTTGTTCTGTCTGATAGCTCTGTGTATTTATTCAAGCAAGCACTTTTATAACCCACAATTGAATGCAGACAGTTACCCTTGTAAACACAACTGTCCACTGGGATTTTCACTACATTTTGAGCATGTAAAAGAAAAACATGCTTTTCTTCCCTCAGCCTGATAGCACATAAGTTTGATTACAACTTGGAAATTTCAGGCAGTGAAGGCCATGGGGGCTACTGTTTTAAATAGACAAGATCTACTGTACATCAATACACATATTTGGACCAATTCCTAGGAGCTAAAGAACACAGAAATTTGACTGATCAGTCTAAGGGCTGTAAAAATTTGGTAATGTTATCAAAGGCAGACAGATCAGCATCTCTGCTCTATCTAGGTGTTAAAAAGAAAAAGCCATGTTTAAAAGAAACAAAGGTATATGCAGCACTAAGAGCTCAAGGCTACATAAAATGTTGTCACAAAACCCAGAAGCACAATGTGTGCACGTGTGTGTGTGTGTGTGTGTGCGCGTGTGTGTGTGTGTGTGTGTGTGTAAATCAGCTGCAGAAGTTAGTTGGTAGAGTTAAAAATAAAATTAGGAAGAAAAAAGATTATTCCACAGCTCTAGCCAGAATTTTTGTACACGAGCAGCATGGCCATGCCACTGGCAAAATGTGCGAAGAGGAAAAATGACAGCTCCTACTCTCACAGAACTTTTATTAACACATATATGTGCTCCCATCACCACACAGGTACTCCCTTCATAACACTATCTTCTTGTGAAGAAGAGAGCCTTCATTTATACTAATTAGGAATGGTAAAGGGGCTAGTCTATTGGTACACTGATCTCCGTTATTGAAGTCTTCCCTGAATAAATCTTTCAGAGATACAGAGAAGGTAAGAAACTATCAAGGAAAACCAGCAGTTTTTCCCCTAACTAATATGATTACTACTCTATGACAGTAGTATTATCCTACATACTTCAGAAAAGTGCTAGAGAAAATTCTCACCAAAATTTGCAGTTGGTTTTCAACAGAAGTAGTTCAAGCATCTGGCTCCTTCCCCTCACACACAGAGGGGAACCTGCTCATGTCCACCAGAAAATTTAAGTACTGTAATTAGAATACAATAGTGAAAGCTTGCATTAAAGCCAATGAAAAATTCTCCTGACATGCTGGAGAACAGTTTACCTGCACTGATAAAATACAGTTTAAAAATCTGAATTTTTAAGCCACTAGTACCAGAAAGATTTTTACAGAAGTAAAATATTTAACAAACAAAGAATTGGGGGAAATCTTTTCAAATCCTCCTACTAAAACTTCATGGACAGAAAAGAGATGAAACAAGGTAATCAAACACTTGCTATAAGAAGAGAAGGTGGTGGTGTGACCTAATTGTGACCTTCCAGCACCTAAGGGAGCCTACAAAAAAAGAGTAACAGAGACATTTTACAAGGGAATATAATGATAGGACAAGGGGGAATGGCCTTAAACTAAGACTTAGATTAGGCATCAGCTAGAAATGCTTTACTGTGAGGGTGGTGATTTTCCAATTTCTTTCCCACAGTGGAACTTAAAAGAATAATCATGAAAAAGATTGTGAGTGCAGGAGAGGCTTTCACACATATGTAACATTCAGTGCTTCGATCAGCTCCTACGTTCTCTGTACTTGAGTTCCCTTGAGGAAAGCTCTGTACTTCATCAACTTGCTGCCTTCCATAGAGCTGTTGCCACGTTGTTTCACATGGTTTTTCCTCTGCTTCAGAAAGTAGTCAGACTGACATAATTAAAAATACAGGGCCTCTTTAAGGTACCCTTGCCTAATTGAGCCCCTCTGTGGCAAGAAAAGATTTCTTCACAGAGCTGTTTCTGAATGCTCAGATACAAAAAAAAACACCAAAACTTTTACATGCAACATGTACCATAAAAACCATGTTTAGTTTTCCTCCACAGGAGAGGTGCTTATTCCTCTTGAGATACCATTTCATAGCAAAGTAAGATAAAAATGCTTAAAAATGTTATAGTGTGTGGGCCAAAATAATCTTACATTGTTTTACTAGCTCTAATGTGGACCTCCCTATTTGTATACACACGTCATATGCATAAAACGCAATTTCAATAACTACATTTTTCAGGACTGCACAGTAAGCTCTGCTCTGATGTCTTACTATTCCACAGTATCGAGGGGCAGGAAAATTGTAATCCTGTTCATAATTTCCACAGTTTGAAGCATATATTAGTTATTTCCATAAGCACATGAATGATGAAAAGGTCATATCACCTACAGTGATGATGATATTGGCAGAGACAGTAATGTTACATCATTTAATTTGCCTTCTTTTTGTAAAGATGAGTTCATGTGAACATCCCAGTTGGGGATTCACAAAATATCCTCTGCTGGATAGTGGAAATTTGTACAGAGTACAAATAGAAATAACCCTGCTTCTGAAATTTGATCCTTACCCTTGACATCAATCACAAGGCTTAATAACCAGCTAATACCAGTGGAGCATTCTACTCCCCTGCTTTGCAGATTTCCAGCACCAGTAAACTTAGATGTAAGGAACAAGTCCTTTAGATGTAAGGAACGGTCCTTACTGTGTGCATCCTGATGAAACAAATCCATGCCCAGCCAGCATTAACAGCAAGGTAACAATAAAAATGAACAATTAGTGTGATGATTGTGTCTATGGAGCATCCTAGAGACAGAAAGGAAAGACTACAGACTGAAATTCTATAAAGTTCCCTCAGACTTTTCTTAGCATGAAGAGTAGTTTTCAGAAAGCAGACTATTTTTAATTGACATGCTGAATGTAAGGAATAATTAGTGGTCAGAAATGCCTCTTTTCTTGAATGGAACAAATAACACAGAGGAATGGTTTCTAACCAAAGTACCTGAAGCTTAGTCAGGAACCTAAAGGAGTAGCAACTCAGTACTCCACCTTCAGTGGAAAGCAGTTTAAAATGCACCTTAGAGATGTTTGATTAGAGACTCACAAGAATATATTTTCTTGGTTGATTACCTTGCAACAGCCCTATGACAAGCTAGTCCTCACTCCTCAGGATCTAAGTCTACTTCATGTACAGAAAAAAGGTGAAGATAGCCACAGATTTTCTGAAATCCAGCAGTGAGCAAAGTCCAACCTCTTCACTACAGTCACTGGACACCACACGCCATTACTGTGGGGTCACTTCCTTAAATACCTCTTGGAAAAGCCTCCCAGCTTGGGCATTCCTCCACTTGGTAAATCCCCTCTCTAGTGCAGAATCTCTTCAAACAGTGAAGAAGGAGCCCTGTCCGTGGTGCTCAGCCACAACCCCACACCATCAGGGAGGCTGCTGTTCTTGCACCTGGTTACAAAACACCAGGCAAGGCCAAAAGGGATAAAAGAAAAACTGAAAACAAACCAGAGAGCAGGCCAAAGGAAAAGCAAACAAAAAAAACAAACTCCAACAAAAACACAAAACAAAGACCTCTGTTGCCATCAAAGGTGTATTAAGATTATAGAGCTTTCACCCAGTTTGTGTAAAGACCCTACATTATAGGCTGACAGCAGAAACCACTGTAACTTCAAGGTGTGTATATACATACTATATATACAGATAAAGAATATACCCTGAAATACTACCTGCACTCAGCATCAAAGTAATTAATCTTCTTACAACAAGATGAACTCCTGAACATCTAAATGTCTCGGACAGGTACAAATGCAACAAGCAGATGAGCATCACTTGAAGAGACCAAAGATACCTCACAGAGAGCATTTCACTCATATCCTTTGCAGTGGGTTATTTTCATATCATGGAAAAACTGTAAGAATTTAAATTATATCCTGAGCAGTCTGGATGCTGTTCCAAAAATGCCACTACAGAGTATCTTGTCCGTCCAGACTGTTTGTACCATCATGTGGGAAAACTTCACAACTGGAAATGAGAAAAATATTTGCTCTCCAAGCTTAACAGCTGTGATACAAAGGCACTTAAGTCATCAGAGAAGGCTGAGTGCACACACCTTAACTGTAGCGAGCAAGGGAATAATCCTGCCAGATTTCAAGGGCCATTTTCACCCTTATGATAGGGTACAAACGAGGGGGAAGAAACCTTTTATTCAGAAAATACATTCATCTTAGGTTCCAAAAAAGATATGCTTACATACTAGAATAGAAACTAAAGCTTATCTTTTATTTGTGACAAAGTTTAGCCTAACAGCATATTGCATTGTGTTGAAAACTAGACCATTAGGAAAGAAAATTCATTCATTAGACACTATGAGTTGGGCAAGCATCCATGGAAAAATATAAAATGCTTTAGCCTGATTTTCCACCCAGTTAATCAGTACTGAAGCCAATGGAATCATTGTATAATTAAGCAGATTTCTGTAAAGAGCTCATAACTGTTCACACTGCTTTAATAACCTCCCCATGTGTCAGAGAAGTTGAAGAAACTTTCAGGACTGAAGGAAAATTTAAGGAACAGTAACTAGTAGTTTAGGAAATATGAAAATTGATAGCAACATGTAACATCATGGTGATGACAGTCACAAGCATTTTACAGCATCAGAGTATTGTATCTCATTAATAAGAAGCGTGACCATATTTTCTCCTCAGTTTGGAAATAAAGAAAGCACATGAGCATGTGGTATGCATAAGAATTACTCTGTCATGGATCATATTATAGTCACATTCATATACCATAAAAAATGCTAGTAACTTGTTTCATATAGAAGTACCATTTTTAACTACATACATTATGCATAGAATCCCGTGTTTGGCAAGAAAAGAGCTAAAGAAATACTGCCTGAGACAGTGGAGAAAACTAATACGCTTGTTACACATTTTATTGCTTTATAGATCTTTAATATGTTAATACCACACATAACCTCAAGAGCAGGAGTTTACCACTGTATGAGAAACTTAAGTTAGGCAACGAGATGTATAGTGCTCTGCTAAACATGACTGCAAAAAGAATAATCATTTAGTTGTTGAAAGGGCAGATAAAAGCGCAAAAAAAATCGAAGTGCTAATTAAGGACAACAATGACATCTAGTGGACATTCGGGAAACTGACCCGCAGCCTAAGGGGACGGGATCCAGCTGCTGGTCTTTAGATACTGTGTAGCTCTCAAATTGCTACGATATAATTAGGAAGATGGAAAGGCAGAATTTGCAGTTGATGAAAGTCAAAATAACGTGGTGATTCATTTCTTCCAAAAGAATACTTAATTAAATTAAAGAAAAATAAAACATGTCAAGAAAGTCTAAATCATTTAAGATTTAGGATAAAAGTATAGGTCAAAACTTGAGAGAACATCACAAGTCATTGAAAGAATGTAGATAAGATACACAATGCTAACATGTCTGCTACACTTCTTTTTACTCACACAGCATCTACAACCTTCTACTAACAACTTGCTCTTGGGACTTTGAGTTGTTTGGACTGAAAACCAAAGTGAAAAAAATAAAAATTCCAGGAGTAAAAATTCAAGCCACCATTTAGCACCACCCTTTTCTCATCATTCCAATCCTTCTGTTATTGTAATAGCTGCCATATAAGGCTGGTAAATTAAACCTTCCTGAAATACCAGCCAGTAACTGCTGAGCTCCAGAAAAGAAGAATTTGAAACATGAGGCTACCCTGACTCAGAATGAGCAAAGATACCTGCTTATGAGTAACCCAATTAGTTTCCAAGGTGGACTTCTACCAAGATCATGGATTATTTCAAATTCACTTACACTGTTAAATAAAGGTAAACAAAACTAAGACTCTAAGCAACTCAAATCTTATCGCAGCTCTGACTAGAAGCATCACCATAAAAAATACTGGATTTGATCATATTTTAAATAAAAACACTAACAAAACACTACAGCTCTGTCTCATTCAAAATCTTTAGCAGACCTGAGGAACTGAAAATTGGATTTTACTTCACATTGTTAAAAAACCACATCCCATCCAAAATTTCTAGATCTCAGTTACTGCCCACTAAGAAAAATAAAAGAAACAATACTCAAAACATAAACTTAATTTATGAACATATTCAATTATAATGATGTTTGGTAAAAGAGTCTGATGAAAAAAAAAACAGAAACCCCACTACTAAATTTACAAGATAAAAACTAAAAGCAAACATCAAAATAAACCCAGATATTTCTCCCCCTTCAAGCCCAATGCCATATTTTACTTCCAAAAACCACTTCATTACATCAGATGTCCTAACAAGAGAGAGCTGTTTTAAGACAGAATGCAAAGCATCATTGACCTACCCGGATTTCCTGTAGATTATGAAAATTATTTCCTACTCTGACAGAGATTTTGCTTGGAGTGTAACTTTCATCAGATTTGTAGTCTGCATAAATACATAAGGTCTTCACTGTTGTTTTTCTTCTGCAAGAAGCAACACAAGCTATGTAAGCATCATAAAGAAAAATATTTAGGATGAGTTTGTTGCTAGCTTGCAATAACTAAGAATTTAAACGTCCTGAAAATGAATATAAGTGTGCCTAGTGATTCCTAAGAAACTTTCTATTGAAGAACTAGATGACTTTCCAAATTACATTATGCACACAGTTGATTTTCACCATTCTCCTTTGCCTGCCTTCTAAAATGTCAGTATAGCAAGAAACAAATGCAAATAAGCACTTGGAAATCATGAAGCTTAGGTTAGGCTTTTCAAATACGGACTCTCTTATTAGACCAAGGCCTTCTCAAGAAAATAAATAAAAAAGAATAAAATACCTAATCTCAAGTTTGGTTAAAGAAAAAGTACTGAAAGCATCCTACACAGGACAGAATAAAACTCATCTGTTACATTACATAGGAGTCATCTATCCTCCAAATGACATTCAAAGACACAAAATCAGAACACAAGTCACCTTATATGAGTAAATGTGATGCTGTCACAACTGACATACCATTAAACATTCCTCTTCGTTGCTTATTTAGGCATTTAGTGATCATAACATGTGAAAACCTGATTCTCAGAAATGCTATCTGACTTACCAATTGGGTAACAGAACTAACCCAGGAGTTCTTGCACTTCCCAAATTCCTATCTGGGTAAACAGTAATCGATATAAAGTTACACAAAGCACCCTAACCCACAGGGAGTATATTTTAATACCTAAATTGGATGTTCACCAAATGAGGCTGAGATCCATCTGACTGCCAGTAAGTCTCTAGATTATCATCTCGTAACTGATCCACTCCAAACCCTAAGAAAAAGAAAATGTGATAATATTGACCATCCCTTTTCTGTGATGCAAATATACCTCTACTTCACTTGTTACAAATTAATGCCTCCCAAGTTACAACATATTAGGAAATATTTCTAGATATCCAAGGTGCACCTATGCTATTTCTGACACAAAACTTAAATAGGGAAATCTGCAGAAGCTCAATGCTGTTGAGGTCTGTGGGGGGTGAATCCATGTCAACATGACCTGGAATTCCCAGTGGTTAAGTAGTAACTCATACTGTTTGCCAGAGCAATAATTAACAGACTTTTTGACCTCTTCTGTAACTTAGCTGCTGAATTAAAGAAAAATCATTAGCAGAGACTATTCACTATAAAATTTTAGCCAAATGTAACATTTTTTTCAAGTCATATCCTGAAATATTTTAGCTTTTTTCAAGTACTAGCTAGAACAGGCAATAGATGGCAAAAACAGCATTCCTAATTAATGATATCACATTTGAAGAAGCATCTCCAACTTCATATTTTCTATTTCCTCGTTATCTGTCCTTTTATTAATCACATCCTTTTATTGATTATTCATACTAGTTGCAGTTTTAATATAGCAGCTGAAGTTTAATCTGCAATAAAAAATTTCCTTCAGCCTGTTTAATCAACAAAATCACAAGACATTTTTCTCCAATATTCCAGGATTTCAGACAAAAGTCATTCAGCCTGGGCACAATATTGTGACATAAAGGGATCACTGACCCTAGGCTGCAGCAAGACAGCTGATCAATTCCCAACAGATATTTATGAAATAGCAACTCAACCATCCCAAAGGGAAAGAACACAGATTTTCAGATATTTTGAGCAGGTATCACTAACTGCACCTCAGGACCACAGGTCCATTTTACTTGCAGGGTTTTAGGGCCACCCTATAATGGCTAAGCCCACACAGAATTACGAACAGCCAGAACATTTAGGTCACCCAGCTGCATGGTCATCCTTAGTCAAAAATGGAAGACACCCAGACAAATGCCAAAGCATAGAAACAATATCACTGTGCTAGGTGTGATTCTGCTCACATGGCTTAGTTTGTTCACTGTGTAAATAATAAAAAAATTAAAAATTAATATAAAATATATGATTTCTGTTTAGTTCATGCAAGATAGTCCCTCATAGCAGGATTTCTGATAGTTTTCTGAAAGTTATAACTTTCATATTGTAACACATATAAAGAATGCCAACATTATTTGTAGTGACTACAGCCTACACTACAGCAGTTTTATTGTTGTGGATGTATTCCTCCCAAAACACAAATGTATATTCAACATTTTACACCATTGCTGTGATTTACCTGGCTTACAGGATGAAAGAGACCAAACTGCTTGTGAGCCTATTTCTCTAACAGTACCAGTCCTCTCTAACTGCTTTGGATCAGCACCAGGTGGGGTCTTGTTTGGGGTAGTCATTTCTAGTGAGAGAAAACAAGTGAGTTAGTTGACACATTTTTAGCTTGATGGGAAAAATTAAAGGATTTTGACTGTTTGCATAGTCAGTTTAATTCTTTGGCCTCACACTTTTATTACAGACCACAGAATATGTGGTTTATGGATATGAACACATACATTTTTGCTTATCTGTAGAATGTTTTATTTATATATATAAAGTAATACATATAAATATATAGAATATATATTTGTAATATATCTAAGAGATTCCACATATACATAAATTTTGTGTCCTTAAGAATTCAATACATACTTGGAACATTCATAAGACATCCTTTACTTTTATCATTCTAATTTCTGCATACAGAGTTAGTCAGGGTTTCAGAATTTCGTTTTTACAGTTCTGGCTTTTAAGAAATTTAAATCTAAAATGTTGATTTAAAGCCTAGCGGTACAACTTCATTCTCTCCCACAGATACACTTAAAAGTTCTCTTAATCTACAAATTCAGAAACTAGAGTAAAAGATGTTTCTCCCCTAAAAAACTCCCTAGGAAATGGGAGCTTAAACAAATTGTATAATTTGTAGCAATTGGTACTAGCCACATTTATTCGCAGACCATTTCCTTAACTTCACAACTTAATCTGGAGTCATTAATTTGTGACTTGCATTGTTCAAGTAATCACACTCAGTCTCAACACCCAGACAATCATCACATACACGACAACTTAATCAAGTTGGATTTTGTATAGTACAGAGCACTTTACTATTTCCTAGGAAGTAGCTTAAAATATTAAAAAAAAAAATTCCAAAGAAACATAAGTTCCACAGAAAGAACTACATTAAAGCTTAAAATTAAACACAGAGCACTAAAGAATCAGGGAATTAGAGTTGACCTCTCATCCTTTGCTTACATGCATGACATGTCATGCTCTGCTAATCTCAGAAAAAGTCTTCCACTGCCTCTCCCAGACAGCAAATAAGGGACTGAGTTAGGCTGGGACCCACAGGATCCTGGCCTTACCCACTACAGAACTGACACCAAGCAGAGACAACATTTTCTATGTACCAATGACACTGCAGCTAAAAATTCTTTGTGGGACACAGGAAATCTGAGTTCTCCAGTGCACCAAACACTTTCTATTGAAATTCCTTGAGTAATTTCTTTTAATTTTGCAAACATAAAACTTGACATATTTTATCTGCCTTCTCATATACAAGACTCCAATCCTAACTCCCATAAACAAAATCCAAAGAAATAATTACATGTGTAGAAAAATCTAAATACAACAGCGTCACAAAAGGCTTCAGACAAAATCCTTGTTCAAACACCATCCTCTCAGAAGAGAAGTTGGACACTACACCGTTAATCCTACAGATGTCATATATATATATCCACAGACATATTAACCCTAATGCCATCTAAACAAAAAACAACCTTGGAAAAAAATTAAAAAACATTTAGTTCACAGCTACTTGAAAAACAAACATTTTTCACAGAATCACAGAATGGTTTGGGGTGGTGGAAGCAACCTTCAAAAATCATCTAATCCAACCCCCATGATGCACCAAAATTCAAACTATGTTTATTAAGCACTGGGGAGACTATTACCCTGGACTTGTGAATTTTAAAGCTCAAATGACCTTCTAATCCAAACTCTGTGCAATTTTTTTTTTTTACTTTTGTGACAGTGAACTAAGAGAGGTTGAGTTGCATTCATTTTCATTCTCAGATTTACACAGACAGCAAAAGTTTTGTTCTTCCAACCTCTAAAAATATACACAGAATATTCAGCCTCACGAAGTAAAGCCAGATTGGTCACTTGTAATTCAACTGATCACATCTCAAAAACATCATAGAAAACATCTTTTGAATATTATCACCAGCAAATCTGGACATTCTCTTGACTTCAAGAGAAAATTAATGAAAAACTCCAAATCCCACCCTTAAGACACAAGGACCATCCCATCAAAACCCACCAAAATAAGGTAAATCACAGAAAGAACATTACTCTCTCGGAATACATCACAAAGTTGATTACACATGCTTTTAGAAAAAAATTACTGGAATTTTCAAAGTAAACAGAATCCCTTAAGATAATGATGTTGAGACTTCTTATAAGCTTTAGCACACACAGCAAGTTCCAAATAACTTAAAAATGCAAGACCTGTATTGCACTGATTCTCAAAAGTTGGAGGCATTACATTTTGGGGGTTTGAAATATACAGCAAGAAACACCATTCAGGTTTCCTTCTGTTTTAAACTGTTTATTTCTTTCTATCTAACAGGAAAAGCTTCTCAAACCCCAAAATTTCAACTCCAAACCACTGCTGGCAAATAAATCAGCCACATATTGTGTACTACTGATGAGAAAGCCTGAAAATTTTCAATGGTTGAACTAAATGAGTCAGATTTTCATGACAGAACTCCTGCTCAAGAACAATACATTCTGGATTGCTTTGCTGAAGCTCCCCAATACTCTCAGAACTTTAAAACTTGAAAACTGATAGAAGTATAAAGGAAAAATAATGCAGCAACAGGCCAGCTCACTCAAGTAACACTTCTGGACATTTTACTAGCAGAAGTAAAAGTATCTCATTTTAAATGAGACATCAATACTTAGCTCTAAAAGGAATTTAATCACCTAATAAAATCTTTCTTTGCTTTTTCAGGTTGTGTAAAAACAAGTAATTTTTTTAGAAGGCCTTCTTGACATGTGCTGAAAAATGGAAAGACACACTGCATCTTTAGAAGCATTGGCTGGAAACATCTCTGATTTTCCAATTCAGTTATTCCAAAAGATTATTAAGAGACCGCTGTTTCCTTATTAACAGCGTGAATATATGAATGTCTTAATGACACAATGAAGGCCACATTTCCATTTTGCCATTTTCCACTCTGTGGTTTGTACATCCTTTGATCAAAATAAACAGCAGTTTCCCCCCCCCCCGCCAAAACTCTTTATCCCACATCTTCCTCAGAGAAGTTTTCTCTTTTCCAGAAAACATCCCAGCCCTGTAACAGTCAAGTAACAGTCAATTGAAGATGTTTTAGCAAGCACAGTTTATGAAGAGAGAGAAATAGATTTAAATGGTTGGACAGTCTGCCTTCCCCAACCAAATCAGCCAGGTTGTTCTCAGGGTACCAGCAGAAGACACCTTTGAAAAGTGCACATCTGGAAGCAAACCCTTGTGTAAGCACACAACACACCCAAGAGGAGACAGTGAAGGATACATCATGGGCCTTTCCTACTAAAACTCCATAAAAATCCAAGCTCAAGGAAATCTGCAGATCCCAAAGCAGTTTTCCCCTATTAAAACTTGTAGTTCCACCACGTTGTATGCACAAAATTGTTTAAATACACACATGTAAGGGCCCTTGAGAGAACTGCATATGCCTGAGAGATTCTGTTCATAGAGTTACTTCTCCAGCAAGAGATTTGTGGACACCCAGCCTCAGGTTTCATCAACCTGAAAGTCTTCCTTTAGCATCCAAATCAAGTATCACCTTCTAAAAACAAGCATCTCTTGATCTACAGAGAACTCAAAGACTTGTTAATCACTGGCCTTTATGTAGCAACCCTTCTATTGATGTGAGGGCACTCATCAAATTTGCTCTAAGATTCTTCTTCTCTTTTTTCATAAAGTGTCTATGCCTTTCAAGCTCCCCTAACAATGTTTAATAAACCTAATATTCTTGCACAGTCTAGGTATTCAGCAATAATGTTTAAAAAAATAACCAGACCACTTTAGCTAAGGCCCTTTTTCAGCAGAGTAATCACTTGCCTTGTCTTTATATTTACTCACACTTGTTAATGTGACAAAGCAACACCTGGCTAGTTGAAAGAACATAATTTCTAATTGATATTTGTTTTACTATGCATTACAGTGCTCACATGTATAAATGCCCAGTATTTTTTGGGATACTGTTTGCTGTTCACTGACACCCTCTCCACTAACCAGGCCTTTGATTTTTTATTCCTGTGTTCTATTCTTCCCTCAATTCTTGTTAACTAAGCTTAGTTATGCTGATTATGCTACTGAGATTAGTTACGCTGATTACCAATCTTCTCAAGGAGGTTTTTAATTCCAACCCTTAGATGCACAGGGCTTGCAATCCTTCTAGTTTTGCATTCAACATTACAGGAAACAGTGAAAACAGACTCAAAACTGAACTCTCCGGAAGCACATTTCATGACACCCCTGCTTAAAAGTGAGTTATATCAGCTTCAAAAGCTCTTAAAAAAGATCTCTAAAAAGAATTATTTTTAGAGCACACTTCATTAGCTTGAACAATGGCAGAAATCCTGTAAAATTTAAGACAGACTCCTCATATTCCTTCCTTATTAAGTGCATTGGCTACTGTAAAAACAAAAAAAGTTTGATCCAGACTACTCTTAACAAACCACACTAGAGTATTTTCTGTGTGCACACTGATGTTAATTGTCCTCTACTTACTGACAAATTCCCTTCCCAAGCCACCTCCTCAGAATCCTTCAAGGGATCAGATATCATATGGCGTTTCTTTTTTTTTCTTTTTTTTTTTTTAAAAAAGTATTACTCTGATTACATTCCAATCATATACTTTTATTCAGTTTTAGCAAATATCTGACTACAGCCTTTCCAGGAAAACTGAACAAAGGCTGCAGTGACTACATCAGCATTTTTGCAACACCCATACGACTGTTTTTCCTCTTCTTAAGAGAAGGGAATTTCATGCCTAAGATGCCCTGATTTTCTTAACTGCACTATTCATTTTACTACTCATTTACAAGCTCTTATCACTGCTCTCATTTTCTTTGGCTGGACCCTTGCTCATCTAAGGCCTTTAAAGATCTCAAGATACATCTGAAAACCAGTCACCCACTATGCTTCCTATTTTTTTTAATCAGATGGAAGATTATACAGTAAACATTCCAATTACTAATGTTTAATTAATATTTAATAATGGTACTAAGTGTTCAGCAGCACCCTAGTTCAACTAGCTCACCTGTACATTTGATCCTTCAGATTATTCTGTCAATAAAACTGTAATACACTTATTATTTTTACCCTCCCTCCAGTGCATTGCTTTAAGCCTGTTATTGAAAACTACTAGTTCTTTCATTGTCAAAAATGTACTTCATTAGAAATAAATCTAAAAAAATCTAAAAAAAAATCTAAAAAAAACATTTTAAATAGTTTTGTTGAAGCCCAGACTTTCCAAAGTTACCTGGTAAGGCTACAAGCTGTTCCTTAAAGGAGGCAAGCACATATTTACGAGGAGTAAAAAGTGTAAATATTTAGGTGGAAGCTGTCGTGAAAACCAACAACCAGACGACGAAGCTGCTTTGAAAAACCAACTGGTAGCCATCCCCCCCACGACTTGTTTGTAGTGCTTCCAATCAACATTAATTATAACTGCAACAATTATAAATCGATATAATGAAAATTAACCAGGTTTACCATGCTATATTGCGGCTGTGTCCCCCAGGCCTACAAACCGCTTTAGTATGGGAAATGAAGCAGCAGCACCTACTCACGGCACGGGCCCCGCCGGATCCCAGCCCGGGCTCCGCTCTCCGGCCGCGGGGGCGATGCGAGACCCCCGCGCGTACAGTGGGAGGGACCCAGCTGGGCAGCCCCCAGACCCGGCGCGAACGCGTCGCCTCAGCCAGCCGACCTTCTGCCCGTGCTGGACCTTACTCCTCCTTCTCCTCCCCCCGATAGAGCCCCGGCTCACACCTTTCCCACCTGATCCCGCCGGGAACAGCCGCCGCCACCGCCGCGGAGGGGCCGCAGTGCGCGCGCGCCGCCCCGCCCGCTCCCCCTCAGACGTCGGGGCCGCCCCTCACAGACGCCATGGGCGGGGCGGGGCCGGCGGGAGCGCCGCGTCCCGGCTCCTCCGCTGTGGCAGCGAGCGTGGGACGTGCTCGGTGCTGGCTATGGAACCCGAGTTCCCGAGGTGGGCTCCAGGAAATGCGTCCCCACCGGAAGGAAAACGCGTAGTCCCAGTGTTTCAGATGCAGATGACACGCTGCCCAGGGCAGGTAAAGGCCAGCAAGACCTTGGTGTCGTGGTACCCCTTGTGTGGGAGCCATCCTTGGCTATAATCATTATTGAGGATGGTATCCTTAGTGAGGTGATTTCGGGGCTCCCGAAAGAGAATGGCAGTTCTTCCCGGTGGGAATAAAAGCACGTAGCCCCAGTGTTCCAGGTGCAGAAGACACGCTGCCCGAGGCAGGTAAAGGCTAGCAAGACCATTCTATCTTCACCTTTCTCGTTGTATCAATCCCCGGGCGTATCCGATCTTGGAGCTCAGTTCCTAATGCCGAAACCGCGGTCGTGAAAGGGAATGGCAACACCTTTCCTTGAGAAGAGAAGCACCCGGTCTAACTGTTGCTGCTGCCCGCCACCACCTACCCAGTGGAGGCGGAGGCCAGGGAGACCTTTCTGTCCTGGGAACGCGCCGTGCCGTCCCGGGGGCTCCCCTCGGAGCGCGGCCGCCGCTCGCGGGGCGGGCTCGGGGAGCTCGGCGCCCCGGGACGCCGCGCTCTCTCCGCACGGCCGCGCTCTCGGTCTCCATGGTGAGGAGGGCCGCCTTTCCCTCCCCTGCTATCCCCGGCGAGGGCCGCCCTTCCTCCCCTCCCCTCCTCTGCGTGGCGCGCGCCCAGGCCCCGCCCCGCCGGGCCCGACGGCCATCTTGGCCGGGTGGCGGTGGCGGCGTGAGCACGTTGCGCGCGCGGGCCCGCGCGCGGGATCACCGGAGGCTGCCCCCCTGCCGCGGCGCGAGGGCGCCGCGCGCGCGCGCTCCCACCCCGCCTCCCCCCGGCCCCGCCGCACCCCCCTCAGAACTCCCGGTAAGTTACGCCGGGAGGGAATTCCCACCTTCCCGCACGGGAATGGAGGCGGTAGGAGAAGGGCCCCCCTCCTCATACCGAGCTGCCGGCCTGGCCGCCGCCTCTGGGCTTGGCCTGGGCGGCGGCCTCGCCCGATCCACCGTGGGAGAAGGGTCAGCTCGACCGCGCCCCGCCCGGGCCTCAGGGCCGGAGGCTCCCGGGGATCGGGGGTCGCTGCCGGCGTGGGCACGGCCCGGGCCAGCACTGCCTGCACACGCGGTACGTCATCCCCGGTGCCTCGCGTTTTGTGCCATCCGGGGTCAGAGGGCGCCGTCCCTGCTGCTGCTCCTGGCCGCGGGAATGGCTTCGCTGGGGATGCAGCGCGGGATCCTCGCCTGCTGGCGGTGGCCTGGCTCTGGGAAAGGGAGCCGGCATTTTGCTCCTGTGAAGACCGGGAACTTCCTCCTCGGGGTGGGGGGAAAGCCGTATTTTGCCTTCTTCTGGGGGAAGCTGATACCCACGTGGGTGCTTGTGGGGCGGTGAGGAGATCAAGCCTTCTTGCAGGTGCGATAAGATAGCGGGGTAAGGCCGTTTTCTACGAGGTATGTGTAAAAACAAAAGAAGTAGGCAGGGCTTTTCTCAAGGACCATGGTGGTGTTTCCTGCCTGGAATGCAGTTGGATACTTCACCTGGAAGTTCCTGTGACAGTTTTCACGCCTTAATTTAAGTTTCCCTGCTGTGTTCCTTCCATAAACTGCACTCCTAAACCAGTGGTCGTGAAGTACTTTCATTAGTTTCATTAGATTGCTAATTTATTGGTTTGTTCTCACGAATTTCACTTCATGTTAAGGGGAAATGTTAAAGATTGAGTGATAATTAATACGCCTTAGCACAAGCTAAACACACCCACTCGTTGTGCAGCGTCAGTATATTTGACCATGCGCTTTCATGTTAATATCTTCTTATTCATGTCGTGTCTTCTGAGTAACATAATGATTTAATACAGTAGGGAAATCTGGGGCATGTCTAAACTTCTTTTTTTACATTGCCTCAGTTTCTAAAACAAATGTCAAAACCTTAAGCATAGACTAGTCCTTGTATCATTTACTATTGTTCCTGCTTTGATACTTACAGATGTTGTGATCTCCCATATGCAGTTTGGAAATCTGTTTTGTCTTTCATTTCAATTTTCTTTGCCTATTCCAGTTCTTGGCTTTCTTGTTCTTACTATGGTGTGACTGTATGTAGTCCATCAGCAATGGAATTGAAAGGCAATTCTTGAGCTTGTTTTCAATTGCAGCTGGAAATGCTGCTCATGCTCACTTCTTTCCACAGCATTTCTCTCTGAGGTCTGATGCAGTAATTTTATAAAATGTTTGCTGGTTTTGTGCAAAGTAACTAAAACATGGCACAATTCTGAATCCAGACCTTGCCTTCACATTTTTCATTGAATAGTTTCTGCTTCTGTTTCAGTCTTCATTTACTTTTAATGTTTTAATTTTTCTTTGTTCAAGTCTGAATAATTCAGTGCAATTACAAATGCTTCTCAGTCATAATTTCCTTGATTTAGGGAATTAAAATTTAGCTTTAATGCCTGTGAAAGAAATAATTATTATTAACGCAAGCACATTGCACTTGTTCTACAGATTGTACATTGCTGTTTGCCTTCTGTGACAGATAGCAAGGTCTGCATGTGGGCTGCTTTTTTTTTTTTTTTTGTAATCTGGTGTGTCAGGGTGTGCAGCAGCTGTGTCAGCCTAAGAATGCTGACTTAGAATGCATGTGATAACATGTTCTGTGTTTTATTTTTAGACATGGTTGATTTTTTGTATTAAATGACATAATTTAACATAATGGGCAGCTTTTGGCTTCAATAGATGATACTGGCAGGCTTTTTAGAACTTTTTCTTTTTTTCTCTAGCCAGCATTCTCTCCTTCTTTCACCTGTGTTCTGAAGTCCATTCTGGGAAGATTTTCTAATGCCACACCATCATCATTGACTAATTCAAAACAGCTGTTTACCCTAGTAGTTGGCAGAAAATTTATACTTTCATACTTTGTTTTTTGTTCTGTTCTTCTTGATATGGAAAGGAGAAGCACAGTCATGAAATCAAATGCTTCTGAGTACCTGTTTCTCCTGGTCTTAAAGAGCTGGCTGTGCTGCTCAGTTATTGATACTGTAGCACTGCTGATCTGTGTTCAATGTCCTGAGAGTTCTGCATCTGTTCCTTGGAATCAGACCATCCTATTCCATATGTTAATTTAAATGCCACTCAGCTGACTGGATGTAAATATGTAACTTGAGTTCAGTCTGGTTTTGGACAGTTTATTTACTTCTGAGTTCTAAGTCAATATTATTATTTTCTTTAGTGGACAGTTCTCATTGTAGACATCAACACAGTCCTGGAAATATTGCAGAAGTCAAAGGAGTCAAAAATTTGAAAATAGTTAAGACCACTAGAGAGTTTTGGATAAACTGACACTTCTGTCACATAGATGGAAGCAGAGTGGGAGGAGTGTGCATCTTCATGCTGCTCCATTGCTTCTATTCCCCCCACCACGTACTCTAATAAATGCTTAGTGTACATACTTAGTCCTATGACCCCTTCAAAACTAGTCACCACAGATGGGCATTTTCCCATGTAAGTTAGAATTAGGAAAAAAAATAAACTTGGCTGTTTCATTGCTTACCAACCACAGTCTGATTCAGCTGCAAGTCTGATTCAACTTCGGTCTGATTATCCAGCCAAGACTGTGGAGAGCTTGCTGAGGAGGTTGGCAAGAATTGCCTGTTTCCAGCCTTGGTGTTTGAGAGCAGCCCCATCCCACTCTCCTGCCTTGGAGCTTCAGACTAAACCCCAGCTGGAAGGGTGGGTGGCTATGGGGAGTTGTCCAGGCTGCTCTTGGCACTGCTCAGCAGGAACTTTGAGCAGGGTTTGGGGGGCTGGGGAGGGCGGCCTGCTGAGCCATGGCAGGTTTGGCTTCTGGGGCTCGCCTGTGCAACCTACAGAACTGGTTCGCTGCTGCCTGCAGCTCAGGTGGAAGATCCACAGTTGTCTGTGTTCAGGCCTTGGAGAAAGGGCCATGTTAGGCACTTCCTTTAGGAAAACAGAGAGGGAATGATTCACCCCTCTTCAAATACTTCAAATTCTCTTCACAGTGTAAACTGCAGGATTTTAGTGACAAGCATTGGGATGTCTTCCCAAAGAATGTATCTTTATTTGAAGTAATGACAACGTCCAGTATCTGTCCCCAAGAAGATTACCCTGACTCAAGTACCTTTATAGTCTTCAAAAATAAGGCTTGCAGTTTGTTGTTTTCTGATGTATTAAAGTGAGAACTGCAGACCCATTATTCCGTGCCTGTTGGCCTGGTCTATGGATGCAGTTTCAGTGTTCAGCGTTCAGCCCTACTTTGTCAGTCTGGTTTGGCAATACAGAACTGTTGAATCACTTTAATTTTATTTTTTTTAATATTCGGTCATTTATTTGAAAACATCAGCTGTGTTAATAGGACTTTCTGGCTCAGGAAATTTGAAATAGTAAAGAAAAAAATTAAATATAAGAAGAGACTGCCACAATAAGGTTGTCAGTGTGGCTAATAGTTACATTCATTTATAGGTGGTGAAGAATATCTTTTGATATTAGTTTAAAAATACTTTGGAAACTGAATAAAGGAATAAGACTACCACTTTTAAAAGGAACCACTTAAAATATTTGTACCTGTGGTAGTCCTTAAATCCTTAAATGGATTTAAGGATACAATAATGTCTGCTTTTCTGACCTTTGCTGTTGGCTATCCATCTTCTAGATATTGCAGTGGTATCTGGAGGATTCCTTCCAACTGAAGTTTATAGGGTAGAGTTTAACGTGATAAATGTGCCATGCACCCATTTTATTACTTCTTCCTTCAGGAGTTTGCAAGTCACAACCTTTCTTCATCCAGTAGCCATATGTAGTAAATATAGTCTGTAAACCATTGCAGGATGCCTTGGTTTGGTGAAGCAAAGGTAAGCTGGACGTCCAACAGAAAAAACTTCCTTTAATTAGAAATGTTGGAATCCTTTGGATGCAACTGCACCTTTGCACTGTGTGAAAAACTGAAGTACTTCCAGACGGCTTCCCGGTTATATCATTGAACTTGTGAGACAGCATTGAAATGTTTTCAAACATGCATCATCTGTAGGGCTGCCATCCCTTTATTTAGTGAGATGGAAATGCTTTGTACTTTATGGCATCTATTTTTACAAAAAAAAAAAAAAGTTTGTCATCTGTAATATCTTAAAATCTTCCAAGAGCCTCATAAGTCGGTTGTCTTTGTTCTGGAGCTGGAGGGAGTTGTCCTTAGGTGTGCCTTGTTCATAGGAAGATAAAAGTTATTGTTGTTTTCAGTATTATGAGTGAATACAGTGAAGGAAGTATAAATGTACTGTGTTCCTGAGGGCTTCATCTACATGTCTTTTAAATACTTCCAGGAATGGTGACTCCACCACTGCCCTGAGCTGCCTGTTGCAGTGCTTGTCCGTCCACCTTTCAGCAAAGATAGTTTTCCTAACATCCAATCTAAACCTCCACTGGTGAAATCTGAGGTTGTTTCCTCTTATCCAGTCTCATGTTATTTTGGAGTAGAGCCCCATCCCCCACATTGCTATACCCTCCTTTCAGACAGTTGTAGAAAGTGATAAGGGCTCTCTTGAGCCTCCCTTTCTTGACTAAACACCCTCAGCTCAGCTCCCTCAGCTGTTCCTCAGACCTGTGCTCCAGACCCTTCCCAGCTCCACTGCCCTTCTCTGGGCTCGCTCCAGCACCTCCGTGACTTTATTTAGTGAGGGGCCCAGAACAGGACACAGCACTCCAGGTGAGGCCTCACCAGTGCTGAGAACAGAGGGACAATCCCTGCCCTGCTTCTGCTGGCCACACAATTGCTGATCCAGGCCAGGATGTCATTTGCCTTCTTGGCCACCTGGGCACAGCTGGCTCATGGTCAGTCCCTGTCACCAGCACCCCGAGGTCCTTTTCCATCAGGCAATTTTCCTTACAGTCTGCCCCAGCCTGTGGCACTGCCTGGAGTGCCACATGGGCAGGACTCAGCACTTGGCATTACTGATCCTCAGCCCATGGATCCAGCTTGGCCAGATCCCTTTGCAGAGCCTTTCTATGTTCTTTATAAAGAATTTTACTATTTTATTGAAATCTATTATAGGCATTGATACCACATTAGGAAATGCAGAATGTAACTGTAGTTATTCAAATACTAATGAAACTCAGGATTAAAGAATCAAACATCATCATGAATGTGTCCTTACATTGACTGCTTTACTTTTTATATGCAATTACAGATTTTCACTTTGAAAACTGGTTTACATTTTACACTCTTTTAATCCTTTAATACAGAATATACAGTTTGTAAATGTATATTCTAATCATATCCTTGGAGTAATAGTTGTAGTTACAATTTGACAGTGTGAACAATGGTGCTTTATACAAGACAACTTGTAAAACTAAAATTTGGAGCTGTATAGATTCTTATGTTCTTACTACAGTGTGATTTTTTTGGAAACAAATCCATTTTCAGATACAATCACAATTTTATTTTTACACTGGAAAGATAGTAATGGGATGGAAAGTTGATGTTAAAAATTTGTGCAGTTGTCTACACATCAGTACCCTTGTTATTTGTATCTCTGACTTTGCTCTGTTTGCCACATTGCTTAAAGGAGGAAAAAATAAAATAATTTTGCATTTTTCAACTCTGCACTCCACTAGCAGTAACTTATGATATGTCTGTTCTCTGTGCCGTCAGTAACATGGTCTCTTATGTTTTGGATTTTTTTTCTTTAAGGTCTGGAAGACTCCCACTACTCCTTATAATTGGTGTATGTGTTTAACCCTAAATTGTGCATTATGGCAGACAAATTAACAAGAATTGCAATAGTCAACCATGACAAGTGTAAGCCAAAGAAATGTCGTCAGGAATGCAAGAAGAGTTGTCCTGTGGTTCGAATGGGTAAGAGATACAATGTAACAAAGTATTGAAGCAGTTTGAGATGGTTTAAATCAGTTTTACTAAAAGGAATGAGCTTTTATAACCGATAGATTTTTGTGTATCATTCAGGCTTTTCTTTATTCATAAAGCCTTTAGAAATATCACTAAAAGCATGAACAATTCTTAGTAATAGTGACACTTTTCAAGCCTTTGGATAATCTGAAGCTTCAGTGAACATTTATCAGTTACATGTTCCTCTGTGGAATTTAGTAGGCAGGAATTCTGATTCACCAGAAACTTTACTGACATTATCGTAATTTTTCTCACCAGGAAAACTTTGCATAGAGGTCACATCACAGAGCAAAATAGCATGGATTTCAGAAACTCTTTGTATTGGTTGTGGTATTTGCATCAAGGTAAAAATTAAACTGCTTTATTTAAAGTGCTAAATTTTCCTACTTTTGCTATTATATTTAGTAATGCATACTGTAACTTCAAAAAGCAGTTTTCCTTCCTGGACTAATCAGACCAAGTTAACTTACTGTTTATAGAAAGTGAAGAGCTGCCACTTGACTGAGCTGGTTGGGTTGCAAGGTGTGGGTTTTGTTTGTGGCTTTGTTTTTGCTTGGCTTTGTTTGGGTTTTTTGTTTGTGTCTGTAGATACCTAGCAGCAGAAAGATGTTATTTTGTGAAAGGTGGAAAATATATGCAGTGTGCCTTATTTGTATGGTAGACTAACAGTCTAAGTTGCAGACTATTAATTTGAAAAAAGTGATATAGAACTTCCTTGTCAGTTTGACCATGTAAAGGAAGTTTGGTGGAAGTCCATTTAAAAATGTAAATGCACAGCTGGGTGCAGTACAAAACATAGGCTTTTGTTAATAAATTGTGTGCACTAATAACCTATAATTTATATCAATTCCAGAAATGTCCTTTTGGAGCCTTGTCAATTGTTAACTTACCTAGCAACCTGGAGAAAGAAACAACACATAGATACTGTGCCAATGCCTTCAAACTTCACAGGTATTTTATTTTTCAAATATCAAAGAGACAAAAAATCCAAGTTTTTGATAGTGTAAACATAGTGCACATCAAAGTGTACTTGATTCTTACCCCAGTAGCTTCCTTTTAGAATGTTGATTACATTTTTCTTATTAGAAAGTATTATAATGAAATAAATTAGCATTATCATTTTACAGAGCCCCTATTTAAAAAAAAACTGCCCATAAATATTTCTTATGCTCTTCTATTTTTAAGGAATTTGATATAATTTGGGTTAGATATTTGCAAGTTTACAAAGGCTGTAATAATCAGAGAGTCTGCAAATGTGCTGCAACATTTACTTGACCACTAAATGTTGATGTGTGATGGCATGAATCTAACACAAACTTACCAATATCTTCTACAGGTTGCCTATCCCTCGTCCAGGTGAAGTACTGGGATTAGTTGGAACCAATGGTATTGGAAAATCAACTGCCTTGAAAATTTTAGCAGGAAAACAGAAGCCAAATCTTGGAAAATATGATGTATGTATCAGCAATAAATAGAGTTAGCTTTTTTGATAGTTGTGTTTATATTTTTGGACTGAACATTTTTATCTGTGAGCGTGATAAATTTGTGGGGATGTTGGCACTTTGTCTATTGACAGCCAGTGACCTACCCCACGCAGGACCAATAGTAGAAGGTTATTGCTAACAAAGGCTTTCTTGTAAATTGTGTGTATCTCTCAAGAAAGATAAGGGTACTAATTGTAATTGTAGCTCACAGCAGATAAAAATCAGAGGTAGGTTTCTGTCTTGAAGTCACACTTAAGGGCTTGTTTTGTTTTGTTCTTTTTTTATATACCAGTCTTTAAAAAATGTCAAGATTTTCTCCCTGCATAATTCACCTGTTCCTATCAGGGATTTCCATAGCCCAAGTATTGGAGTTTCCTCTAAGTTACCTTTGTTTTTATCTGAACAGCTCAAGTGTCTATGAGCACTTACCATGTGTCCTTGGGATCTCTTAGGCATTTTTATCTTCGATTCTTTTGAGGAAGATTTCTCATAAAGTATGTTGTTACTGTAAGTTGTGGTTGAGAGTACTTTCCACTGTACACTTGAATACTGAGCTCTGAAAAATCCTTAGTTTCTTCATGTTGCTAGTTACTTAGAAATAAGTAAGAGAGTTTTTGAGAACCAGACATGTTCTTGAAAACAACTTGTAATCTGCTGGTATCCATGGGAATTCATAATCCATTTTCCTTTGTGTTTACTCCAAGTCAAACTCCAGCCAGTGAGCAAAATATTTTACAAGAGCTTCTTTACATAGCACTACTCCAAAGGATGAATACATTGGAGAAGACATAAATAATAACTATTAGGACTCAGCAGTATTTCAGATGCTACTTCCTTATCTTCAGATTGCACAGGGACGATTGAATTCTGATGCACACTTTTGTCCTTCAAGAAGCACTTGTAAGGACAAGTGTGTTCAAACTTTCTTCAGCAGTTGCTTTACCTGAAAAAGTAATGTTTAAATAAACTGCTCATTTCATGGCTGCTACCTAAAGCTGCAAAGAAATAATAATTCCCCAGCTACATTTTACATTGTCTTTCAAGTTTGGTTTATATTATTTTGTGGACTTCTTGTTTCAGGTGTTAGTATTGCAGAAATAGCAAAACTTTTGACTTTCTGAATGTGTACTTAATTGAATTACCATGCTTCCAAAATCAGACTTTGCTGTGAAGGAGCCATATCAGTATGACCACAGAAACACGTGGTATGAATTGAATCTTCCATGTTGCTTCTGCTCTAAAACTGATGAAGCATTTCCTCTGTGTATTTGCTTGGTTTGGAAATACGACTGTGTCAGTCTGATTCCATACTGTTTATCATCAAAGTAATTAACTCAGCACCCCTCAGAGTAGTACAGTTTGCACTTTTTCCTGGGTGATTGCTCTGAGCAGTTCCTTTTATTTTCAGTTTGTCATTTTTTCCTTTGTTTTCTCCTTCTGTTTCCTTTGAAATGTTTGCTAGAAGCAGAGAAAATTACCAGATTTGTTGCATCTTCTGTGCAAGTTTGTGCTTTTATCATTCCAGTCCTTTTCCTTTTCCTTTGGATTAGCTGTATCAGATTGATTAGTCTAACCACATTTATTATCTATGCTGTCATTTTCCCCATGAAGTTGTTTCAGTTTAGTAGCTTCTTAACTGTGCAAAATTTTTTTTTTTTTTTGAAAGCTAGTGAAACCTGGGAAAAAAGGTCTCTAAACTTTGTTTTTAGAATGTTTTTTGGGATTTCTTTGGTGTGTTATTGTAGTGGTTTTGGGTAAAACCAGCACAGTTATCTTACAAGCAGTGTATTTGCCTTATTGATTTGAATTTAAAATTAGGGGTTCTTACTATGTTTTTAAAAGGTATAAGTAAACCCAGGCTTTAATTTTGTCACAGGATCCACCTGACTGGCAAGAAATTTTGACTTACTTCCGAGGATCTGAATTACAAAATTATTTTACCAAGATCCTGGAAGATGACCTTAAAGCTATCATTAAACCTCAGTACGTGGACCAGATCCCTAAAGCTGCAAAGGTGAGACATTCCGTGAGTTAATAGAAGGCTGTGAGCTTCTTCTGTAATACTTCCCATGTGTTTAAAGGTTTTATTGAGCAGCATAATTCAGAACTGTCTGAAATTTTTAATGTTGGTTGGGTTTCTTTATTATTTATCATGCAGGGAACAGTGGGATCAATTCTGGATAGGAAGGATGAAACTAAGACACAAACTGTTGTATGTCAGCAGCTTGGTAAGTAATTTTGTACAATCAAATTTTAAAGCATTTGAGAAGTTCATATTTATGGAAACAATCAAGTTACCATAATGTGATAGAACATGTAAATTATACCAACTCAAAAAAAAAAGGAAAAGTAAAGATGCTTTAGTGTAAAGCCCACGGCAAGCTGTAATATGAATAACACAAATAATACTTTCTGGTGGCAAACTAGCTGATACATGCTAGTTAACAATCTAATCCAGTTTCTGTTTCATAGTAAAAAGTGCTTATTTTTAAATCTGGAAAAATTCCATCTAACATCTCCTGTTCTTGCTTGCTCACGAATGTGGCAAAATCTGAGCATCCCCCTGGGAGAACCACTGCATGTAAAAAATATTATCCTAATATATCACACTCCCCACAAATCTTGTATGTATCTAATTTTAGTGGGAGTAACACTGACTTCTGAGATTAATAAAATTAATAAGAATATCTGCATAGTCCAACCCTAGTAATGTTTTGTAGGTGTTTTGTATTTAGTTGTTACTAAATTTAGTTGTTGCTAAATTCACAATGGGATTTTTTTTGGTGGAACTGAATAGTGAAGGTGGGGCTGCCATTCTGCCACCAAGAACATGGGCTTTGAGTCCCACTTAATTTATTCAAACTATTCTTGAAATGTGGTGTTCATTAAACTGCTTAGAAAATACCTGCTTCACCCATGTGCTGTAAGGTTTGAGGGACTTGATTTTCCTGAAAATCAGAGCTCTTCAGCCAAGTCTGACAAGAAACACTTTCAGAACTGGTATAGTTTCTTTTTAGGGCCAGAAATCTTTACCAAGTATTAGGTGGAAGAAGAAATAGAATTTAGTCCTTCTGGATGATAAGAAGCAGCCATGCTTAATAACTAATGCTGCAGGAAAATCATAACTTGCTGTGATTTAGTATTAGCAGTATGATACTGATGCTGTATAAAGTGAATGCTTATTCTCCTTCAGTTTTCTTTTCATCTCTGTAGAATGTTTGCTATGTTTATACATGTTTCTATAAGTAATAAAAATATGTTCTTTTGGTTATAACATACCTAAAATTAACCACTTATTTGCAGACTTAACACACCTGAAAGAAAGGAATGTTGAGGACCTTTCAGGAGGAGAACTTCAGAGATTTGCTTGTGCAGTTGTTTGCATTCAGAAGGCTGATATGTATGTTTAATTTACTTCTGTTACACATTACTTCTAATAATCTGTCTCAGAATATGGTCCTCAAATTTACACTTATTCTTAACAATAATACTTCTGTTTGAAATATTGAAAACTATTTAAGAATTATTAAATGATGTTTAAAAAATATTAAAAAAACAGCTTTTGGCAACTCATCAGCTGAAAGCCATGTTTACTTCATATGTAATCTCTGGATTCTGTATACTTTTATTTATCTGAGTGGAAATAGCTGATTTCAGAAGCTGGTGTTAGATTTCCGCATCATAACCTCTTCCTAATCCCACCTAAATGTATCCTGTTGGACAGCACACCTCCCTTAGCCTCTCTGAATGAGAAAGGCGCAGCTGCTTCTCCACCTCCTGGAAATTGAGTCCCTCCTCTCCTGTCTTGCAAGCAGGAAATTTCTGCCTAATCTTTGTTGTTTCCTGACTCCTTGGGACCAAGACAGCAAGATCAGAGGAGTTTAGTGTTTTGGCTTTTTTTGTTTTCATGAATTTTTGATTGGTTGGTTTTGTTCTGCTTGGGCTGTTGTTTTTTGTTTGGTGTGAATTTCAAGTGGTTTTCCTTGTTCAGTTTTCTATTTTTGGAAGATGTCCTTCTTGCAGTCTTCTAAAATATTGTTGGACTTTTCAGTTCATGTTAAATTTAAGGTAACTTTGAGTGAGTGCATGGGAATCCTAAATGCTGATTCTTGTAACTTTTGATAACTTTGTCACAACTTTTGGGAAAGTAATACTTAACTGACTTTCACATGACAGTCTGTAGAGAATGAAGGCAGGTATGCACAGTTCTCATTTTTTGTCTTGCTTTCTCAGTAAAAATAATGATAATTTTTTATTTCCATGTATTTAATGGTTGAAATGCTGATATTATGTTTGAATAAGTAGAAAGCTTGCATTCACTAAGACTTCATTTTTCCTTTTGGGATTAGCTTCATGTTTGATGAACCTTCCAGCTACTTGGATGTCAAGCAGCGTTTGAAGGCTGCCATTACTATTCGATCCCTAATAAACCCTGACAGGTAAATACAAGCTTCAAATGTTTTTCCAGACTATAACAATGCATGATTGCTTACAGAGGGAAGAAATACCCAGTCCATCCTCTCAGAAGTGCTCACTTCTCAGTATGGTACACTAACAAATGTTTCAGATATTCCAAGTCAGTAATGTTTTATTATTTTGCATTTTGGAAGCTTATTTCCTGTAATTTCTTGTCTCATTTCAGAATTTTGTAATAAGGGTGGGAGAATACTGGTAGTTGCTTTTCACCTGAATATTGCTGCTTCATCTCTTTCTCACAAAGATTTTTTCTTCTTAAATGTGATAAGTATTTTTCACTTAAATCAATCAACATCCTTCCACTTACTGTACATAAAGAAGTTGCCAGTTTACACTGAAGATGGACTTCCAATTTATCATTCATGAATTTATTGGACAGTTTAAAAAATGTTTGTGAGAGATTTGAACTCTCTCCTTTTTTTAGTATAAAGTGAAGAAACCATATTAACTAAAAATCATGTTGATAACTCCTGTTGATGCAAGACTAGAGTAAGAAAAAAAGGAAGAAAAATGTTTTACATTGAAGTAAAAAAGCATTTCTTTGGCTCTGTTTTTCAGGTACATTATTGTTGTAGAGCATGATCTAAGTGTGTTAGATTATCTCTCTGACTTTATCTGCTGCCTGTATGGTGTGCCAAGTGCTTATGGTGTTGTTACCATGCCTTTCAGCGTAAGAGAAGGTAATTCTTGTCATATTTCTCTGTTTAAACATCCCCAAAAGAGACAGCAAAATGGCAAATGGCAGTTGTTTGCTATATAAATGTCCTCTTCCTGTTACAGTTCAGCAATGAAAAAACTTGATTTTTTGCAGAATTTCTGTGTTGCATGATACTAAATTTGTAACTCAACCCAAAAGCCTTCATTATGAAATGCCCTTTTTCTCTTGCAATGGACATAATTTTGATGCTTGCAGGTGTTTTGTAAACAGTGGAGTTACACAAAAGACCCTATAAGCAGTAGAGAAAGGGCAGGAGAGAGGTTGCTCAGTACAGAGGTGTGTAAGTGTTCAGCTGAATTAACCCTGTTTGTAGTACTGAGACTCAGTGAAAACTGGCTTTGACAGAATGGGCCTGACAGCAGGAGTTCCTTTAAACTCCACACACATCACTAACAGTGGGTTTTCAGGAAGAGCTGCTCCAGCCATTCTGGTTTTTTTCATTCAATTTGCATAATGTGCACACCTTAAACGAGGAGGTCTTGTTGCTTCTTTTAACATAGCATTTAAAATCCAGCATTCTCTTTACCTGAATGGAATTTACAGCCAGGAATTGAAATTCATCTTGTTCTACTTTGTTACAGACCTCTTTTAATGATCTTTTTTCCTCCCATTATAGGCATAAATATTTTCCTAGATGGCTATGTTCCAACAGAAAATCTAAGGTTTCGAGATGCATCTCTGGTATTTAAAGTAGCTGAAACAGCTAATGAAGAAGAGGTTAAAAAGATGTGTATGTACAAGTATCCAGGAATGAAAAAAAAGATGGGAGAATTTGAACTATCCATAGTAGCTGGAGAATTCACCGACTCTGAAATTATGGTGATGTTAGGGGAAAATGGTAAGTGCAATTTGTGTTGGAAACTGCTTCTCCAGCCCTGAATATGCTCCCTTCTTCATTTAGGGAGCCAGGTTTCAAAATTACTGGGTTTGAGTCAGATTGAGCTGCTTGTTTCCTGGTGAAGACACCACAGCATGAGTCCCCTGACTGGGGAGAACATGAAGTTACTGAGTGTTAACAGTGCCACCGTGTTTGCCTGTTACCCCATTTAAAAACACAGGTGGCAGTTTTAAGATGTCACTTCCATTTGAAAAAGCAAGTAGTAGCAAACGCTGGAAGTTAATATAGGAATTCTCAAAGCAGTCTAATTTTAAAATGTATTCTTTATTAAATAGTCTTTGCTGTTGTTGTTCTATCAGTGACTTAATTGTTAGAGGTTTAAATTACTAAAAAGTGATTAATGTGTAACTTGTATTTTAGGAACTGGCAAAACAACATTTATCCGAATGCTTGCGGGAAGACTTACACCTGACGAAGGAGGTAATGTGTTACACCCAAGCTGAAACCTATTTTAAGGATACTGGAAATTTTCTTTTTTTACATGATTAATTTTGTCTTTTTATAGGTGAGGTTCCAGTCCTAAATGTTAGTTACAAACCACAGAAAATCAGCCCTAAATCTACGGTACATTTCAGTCTTATTTATTAAGTATCGTGTCTGCTGCAGAATGCACAGATGGAAATTCTTTTATGCCTATTTTATATCTATATCTATTTTAGATAGATACTTTGTTTTATTCTGTTTCTGCTTGTTTTCTTGTGGTGCATAAAACTGAATAGCAGCATTTTCCTTTTGCTAGGGAAGTGTCCGTCAGCTGCTGCACGAGAAGATCAGAGATGCCTATACACACCCCCAGTTTGTAACTGACGTGATGAAACCTCTTCAGATAGAAAACATCATTGACCAGGAGGTATTAATTTCTTGAATCAACATCCTCATTGTCTTAACTCTCCACCTGTTCCTGAACTAAGCATGGCCTTGTTTCCCCCACACCACCAGGTTCAGACGCTGTCTGGTGGTGAGTTGCAGCGTGTGGCATTAGCTCTTTGTCTGGGTAAACCTGCAGATGTTTATCTGATTGATGAGCCCTCAGCATATCTGGACTCTGAACAGCGTCTGATGGCTGCCAGAGTCATTAAACGGTGAGTACACATGGTGGGCAAGGAACTGAAATTTGCAGTAGTATTATGTTGAGTTCACATTACTGTCTCTTCTTTCTCCTCATTTCAGTTTCATTCTCCATGCTAAAAAAACAGCTTTTGTGGTAGAACATGATTTTATCATGGCTACATATCTTGCTGATCGTGTGATTGTTTTTGATGGCATTCCTTCCAAGAACACACTGGCAAACAGGTGAGAGATTCTTTGGGATTACTAAACAAGATTATTATCTCTGCCTACAGAAATTTAATATGCATCCATGGCTGTCTCAAGGGTTCTGACTTTTGTTTTGAATCGTGGAACAGAAAATGGGATTGATCCTCACTTACAGGCTGCCTTAAACCAGAGTTGGGGCAGGGTTGGGGAACATAACCAAGCCCTCAAGAACTAGATCAGCCTTAAGCAACTGCATGATGGCTAAATTACAGTTGGAAGAGACCAAGGAATGAGAAAAGTACTAACTGTAAACTACCCTTCTCAAAATAACTTTCAGATGTATTAAAAGAAAGCAGCGTACTAATGGTACCTGTATGCAGATGTACTGAAGGGCAAGTCTTGATGCCAGCATTACCAGTAGTGTGCATTGTTTTACTCCTTCAGAGCTGTCCCTTTTGATGTCTGCTTTTGTTCCTGTAAATAATTTCATGTAGATTACAGAGACTTTTTGATGAGCAGCCTTATCAGAAACCAGGCTTTTAGAACAGTGAGTACTTGGCACAAGCCAGATGAAGTAAATACATTGGTCTGCCATGTGTCTGCAATCCTCTGCCACCCTGGCTTTGGTGGTATTCTCCCCAGAACACACATGTTGGAATTCAAAAATCAAAATCATTCACTCATACTTGAGAAAGCAATGTTATGATCTTTGTTAGATTTGTGAATGGTGCAAGTGTTGGAGGTTTTTTCCTTGAATATAGGTAAGTGTGCCAGCACACTCGTGTAGATACAAAATAAAAAGAAAGTAAAAGTCACAGCTGGAAGCCACAATGAGATACTACTCTCATCTTTCAGCAGCTTCTGAGACAGGGTTCAACTAGAAATGTAGCACTTCATGTTATGTCAAATACAGCTCACATTTGCATTTCCAGACCTGAGTGAGCTTAGGACAGAGATCAAAGTTGCCTGTAATCGTATGATAGAAAACTTCTAAAAATGTAGCTAAAATATTCTTCTCTCTCAACAGTCCACAGACTCTTTTGGCTGGAATGAATAAGTTTTTATCTCAGCTTGAAATCACTTTTAGAAGAGACCCCAACAATTACAGACCAAGAATAAACAAACTTAATTCCATCAAGGTAAGAGAGGAACATCTTTACAGTACAGGAGCCGTGATTGTTTAATATGAAACCAGATTTTAAAATATGGAACAAAATGAAGATTGACAGGGCAGTTCTGCTGTGCTGGAAAAACAGCAAGTGTAAACTAGGAAGAGGAATAAGGGAAGCAGACCAGAGTTTAGATAAGTGTCTTTTATTTAGTTATGTTCAAGTCTGCCAAAGACTACTTCAAGTAATGGTGACCTTTTTTCTCTTCCCAAGGACGTGGAACAAAAGAAGAGTGGAAACTACTTCTTCCTGGATGACTAAATATTGAATCCCAGCATCTTTTTAACTGGGATCCAGACATGCACATTGAAATCTAAACAGCTGTGATGAGATGGCTCAGATCAGGTTTTAGAACAATTAATCTTTTGGAGCTTAAAATCTCTTGCTGCATTTAACATGAGACAGTAGCAGTAAACATCCTAGTCTGAGTAAAACTGCCACTTTGTATATTTTGGTGACACAGCCCTATTTTCAGTGTAATAATTTCAAAATAGACCACCTTGAAATTGTGCAAATGGGTCTTCTGATTTTTCAAAATTTAAGGGAGGTTTTCAATTCAATATATCCTACTCATGTACCAAGTACTGACTGAACTTCCTCATTTTAAAATAAATCTTTGAAGCTGTTTTCTGTATAAGAGGAAAGTTTACTAAGAATGTTACGCTACAGGAGTGACTCCTTTTAAAAAGGTTAAATCTCTCTGGCTGAGGGTTTCAAAAATAAAATATCCACCTAACTTACAACTCTTCTGTGACACTGCAGAATTTCTTCAATTACTTTTTTCAGAAGCATGTATATTTATATAATCTCACACACCCTTTTCTCACATTGTAGCACACATAGAAGATGCAGTACAAAGAGTGTAAAAGAAGGTAGCTACACCTTTTTTTAATCATCTGTCCCTGTGCATGTTCTTAGACCTAGTGAGATGAAAATAATCAGTGAAATAATCTAAAAGAAATATATGGCTAAGATGCAGAAGTTACTTTTCCCTAAAGTAAAAGTATTGATCCTTACTATGAAAAAAAAGAAATTAACTTAAAAAACCTTGTTAAAAACTTACTTCCATATACATGAAAGTCCTTCAGGGAATCATTTAAAGGAAGGTTTAAAAGTTCCTGCTTACTTAAACAGACACAAAAACAACTTTCAGCTATGTATCTTAAAAGGAAGGGTATTTTTCATTAAACATTTGTCTGCCTTTACTGGCATGTGATAAACACCATGACAAAACATGGCTTTGTCCCTTGTTTACATTTTTGCCCCAGAAGCGACAGAAAGAAGTTGGGATTTTCTGTGATTTGCCATTCTGTGTGTTAGTATCATGGTTATTTCAGAACTCTGGCAGTACTGAGTACTGTATATACAAACTGCCTCCCTCTGTCTTGTAACAGCAGTGCACCTGTACCACACCTGCAGAGTACAGTGCTTTCCCTAAAGAAGCAGAAGTATTGAATACATCCTTACACAACCACCCTGATCAGACAGAAACTTCAAAAAGCTGACTAAACTTGTTCTCCTCTGTACAGCTTAACTCCCTTTGGACTGATGTTGTGTGATCTTCTCTATCAGTTGTAATAAGGATAAGGGTAAAGATGTGTTTCAGCTGTGTATCACAGCTCATTACATACTAAATCTTACATATGTTAACAGGATAATCCTGCAATCTAAAACATCTTGCCCCAGGCCAGAGGTTGGGCCAGTCAGTCTACTTCAGCAAGAGAGGAAACCAGACTTACTTGATCAGCATTGGAGAAATTCTATCTGCACCTTCCAGTCCTTCACTGTCCTAGAGTAGCAAGGCCGTGTAGGCCCAGCTGAAAGAAGCTGGCTTTTGAAAGCAAATTCTAAAAGCACATCCCTCCCAGTTACTGCCATGCCTCTCTTCCCCAGCGTTTCCCCATAAATTTCTGCAGGAAGCGTTACCACCTTCATTCTTGCAACAAAGCTTGTGATGAACTACCTGCTTTAGGAGAGGATGATTAGATCAGTGACTGCTGCACAAATTTCGGTTGTCTACAAAAGCTGGAGTTGAGAGTTTAAAATGCATCAGTAAACTCAACAAGCAGCCCTCTACATTTTTGAACGGAGCTGAAATAAACAGAGAATCACAATGGTAACAACAGTTAAATCCCTCAGAGCTTGTTCTCTACCTGAAAACGTGAAGATTGCCTCTTTTGAAATCCTGAATACATTTCTGAATGAAAAAGTATTTAGATTTTAAAAAGAAAAACCAAAAAGCTTCCAGCATGACCCCTACCCCTACAAACAAGAACTCCAAATTAAGTTTATGGCTTCTTTTTGTTCGCTGCTTGCCAGATCCTATTCATCGTTCTGCTGCTTACTACACCTGCTCTGTAACAACACTTCATTGAATGCCATTGCAAAAGGTTTAAATACATGAATATAATTTAGAAAGCAAGTGAAAAGACAAAACATTTATTTTAATTAGGGTTTTATACATAGCATGCATCTGAAAACAAACTCTTTATCATGTAACTATCACTCTGGTTTCTGCACCAAGGGTGTACAATCTCAGACACAATGAATGGGTACCATCACCTACACTACTGTATACAGAGATATAAAAATATACACAACAGTTCAATTTTACAGAGCAACAGAGCTGAGTGAATACTGTGCACACTGCACTCTCCGAGCCTGGACAGCTGAACATCCAGACTGCAAAGGCAACAGGAACACTGGAGATCGTAACCGGGCTCAGAAGAAACAGCATCAGAACTCTGACACAGTGTAAAAATATAAGGCAGAAGCCACTTTCTTCTGAATTGTAGGGAAGAGCAGAGCACACTGAGACTCTCCATTCTTGCTTTTAAAAGTAGTTCCAGCAAGGAGTTGTACATGCAAAACATCAACAGTGCAACAACAAAGGAATACTGAACAGTAGCTCAATCGTACAAACTTAAAAAAACGTAACACGTACTTTATGCATCTCCTCACAAAATATCTAGGATTTGTCAGTGCATTAGTGTTAAAGTGGCATTAAAAAAATTTCTGCTATTATAACAGATGCAGAATTATTTTGGAAATGCATAGCATCTACATTTTTATTGTCTTTGTAATTATTCAGTTGGCATAGGCACCATTCTAGTCACACCAGCATTAAGAAGAATTCATGGTGGAAACAGCCATTCTTATCAGTTCATACACAGGTATTCTTGACTGCTTGTCTTGATTTTGATTTCAACAAATAAATGCTTTTTAAAATTCAAAAATATACCCTATGATTATGAAAAGAACTATATACAACATACCTAAGACACAGGGTTAGCTGGCTGCCATACGTGTAACACACAAGAGAAACATTCAAGTTTGACAGATATTTTTTCTTTTTGAGATGAAAGGCCTTTGGGTTGGAAGCATATCAGAGACAACAGTGCAGTAGGCTGAGAATTCCTTTAGCTCAGTTCAGAACTAAGGCATTGAATGATAAAATATACATTTATATTTGGTGCAATGTTACTGTCAATTTTAGAATCTAGATCACATCAAATGCTGTCATTTGTCACTCTAGTAAACGCACATACCCATCCTCTATCACAAACGCAAACCTTTTGGGGAAAAAAAATAACCCAATACTAAACCTATTTTTTTTTCCTAATTTGACATTGAAGAAAAACTGCTAAGCCAAACAAACTCTAGAATCCCCCCAAAAAACCTATGTAGGACTTGACATCCTCCTAGTCTTTACTTGCCACAGATTAGCCAAAAATTAAACGTATCATTGAACTTCACTAAAAAGAAATTAAGATTTTAAACTGCTACTTCAAATTACTTTTTGCTTCTTAAATTTTCCAATTATCCACTCATTTTATGCTTGCTGCCCCCTCTGATTATCTCCCAGTGTTGCCCTTCTCCTGTCGTTTCTATATGGCTGCCCTCTAAAGTTTCTCTGATACTGGTAGCCGTCATCTCTGCTTCTGCTGGGTGGTCCTTTCCAGGCGTCCTCATTTCTTTGGAACTGGTATCCTCCCCTGCTGGAATAACCTCTGTCAGGTCTGGGCCTTCTGCCTCCTCCATAAGTCTGGTTATAGAACTGCTTGGATCTGCCACTCCTCAACATGTCGGAAACCTCAGTGTCATCTTCAGAGCTCTCTTCCCTCGTTCTCTGGACCCTGCTTTCCGTCTGCACGTTCCCAGCACCCTTGGATTCTCTCCCTTTAGCAGGCTTCTCCTTCCGACCAGGAGTGCCAGGTTTCAGTTCGGTTTTGGGAGGTTCTGCCAGCAGTGGCTGCGTGCTGGGCCCTGCCGTTGGCCTCTCTGGGCCCTGTGTCTGCGGAGGGCGATTCTGCTGCCCATCTGCTTTCTGCTTAGAAGCAGCCGATGGACAGGTTTGCTCCAGCTGAGGTGCCCTGGCTGAAGCATCTTTCGGAGTCCCTGCAGCAGCCACTGGGAATGGGACGGTGTTGGAGCCGCTGCCAGTGTTGCTCTTCTGGAGCTGCTCTGCACAGTTCACTCCAGGAACTGGAGGGCTGCATTCTTTGCCCACGTACATGCTGGCAGAGGTGCCAACTGCTGCCTCTTTATCCTCAGGTGACAAGACAACATTAGGTCTTGCTACTGAATTCTCAATGAAACCCTGAACTGGGTACCCATACCAGAAGTGAGGAAAAAAAGGAGGTGCTATTGGAACAGCTCCTAGAAAGTGATTGTGTCCAAAGGGCGGCTGTGGGAACATATTCTTCCCTCTCAGGGACTCCTCGTAGTTCGCATGAAGAGCTTGCGCTGGATTCTCTGGTTCAACACAGACCTGTCCTTGACTTTCTGTCACCTGAGCTGAAGGTATGATCAGAGGCAGTGATGGAGATCTGTCAACCTGTGGAATCTGACCATTGGACCTGGCCTCGGTCTGGACAGCAAAGTGCCTGTTTGGTCGAGCGGTTTCGTTTTCGTTCTGAGTGGGAGCAGCCTCCTGGAACCAGGGGTTGTGCGGATACACAGGAAGGGACACATTTGGGTACATTCTACAAGCAGCTAAATAGGCCTGGTGCAGGGGGTACAGGTAAGAATGGGGTGCCCACATGGGACAACTGTATGCCTGCAAGACAGCAGGAGGGAAAAAAAAATCAGTTATTTGGTCTTTTGAATGTTCAGACAGACATAAAAGCACACCAGTCATTTACCATTTTGAAACAGTTATTTATAGGAGATAAAAGTTAATTTTCTTTACAGTGACTGCCCTCAGTTCTAAATCCTATGACTCTAGGATGGTGTTCTTATTTTTTGTTTTCCTTCCAAATGCAGTTGAAATGGTCAACAGTTATTCAATTTCTATATGGTTAAAGACAAAGTTTGACACAGTAAGTCAAACTAGCTATGTGTCTGAAGAGAAACATTTCAAACTAATTTTCCAAAATCACACTTAATTATTGGCAATTATTCTACTGGCAACTTATTTATATTGGCAAGTTATTCTACTAGACCTCACTTTGCAAAGGCCACAGCACTGAAGTTATCCACCTCAGATCATGACCCTTTCCCTTTTCCCTACCTCCATCTTAATGAACTGGACTCTGTAAACAGTCCCTGGAGCAAACCATCCTGAAAAGCCTAGACAGACCGCCTCTGCAGGAGCCCCTCCCCTCTAAATGTGCAGTGGAAGGGTGTGGGCAGGGCAGGGTCTGGAGCAGAGCAGCAGACAGACAATGCAGAGAGTATTTCCCGGGCCTGCTGTACCCTGAGACACCAGTGGAGCAGCACAGCTGCTAGAACATAGGCTGGGACCAGCAGATGGTGCTGAAGTACCAAAACGGCAGGCTAGATCCTAATAATCCACAGTAGCAGTAAGGAGAGTCCCAAGACTGTTAGCTTAGGAAACTCAAGCTGTTTAAATGCATTGTGGTGACACTTGCTAATTAACAACTTACGGATTTCCTATTAAGCACAGAGACTTATATTAGGCAGAGGTATCAAATTAACATTGGAAACAGTGCTGAATATTCCCTCTTTCCATTGCCCAGACACCAAAGAGTATTGTTGCTATGGCAAAAGTCCCTTGAAATAAGCCCAAGAGCTCTCAGCACCTTGCCCCAAGTCCTTTGCCTGACATAAGGAGTAAGAAAGTAAAAAAGGAACATTTTTTATGTGCAGAAGGGAGAAATAAAGCAAACAGCCAGTCCTTGCCAAGCAATGGAAAATGTTGGCTGAACCTCTTCTCCAACCACACACACACAGATTTGCACCACATTTACACATACGCACTACTGTAATTACTGAAAAAAAGTGAAATACTGTTATTAACCTGAGCAGAAAGAACAGATATGCAGGTTACTTAAGGAAAAGATTTTGGGATCTATAGTGCAGTGGCTTTGCCAGTACACAGCCAGGGCTGCAGTCTGAGGGCATTTTCTCATTCCCTATTCATGTGATCTGAAATAAGCATCTTCACACTTAGGATTTATCTGGGACTTTGAAAAGCACAATTTGCTGGTCATGCAGCCAGAGCTGAAAGCCAATAGTTATCACTATGCTGCTGACATGAATTTGACTTTTGCTGACTTGAACTGCACTGTGGACAATTGCTGGAATCCCAGTTAACAGAACACAAAATAAGAAAGTACTTCAAACTGAAAGATGGACTTGAAATGTACAGCAACAAAACTCCTGCACTCCAAGTTCCAACATTTACAAGCGATTTTTATAACAAACATGAAAACATAAGTTTGAAGACTTACCTTCACACCAAGATTGAAGAAAAATCTAAGGATGTTCTTATCTAAAAAACAAGAGCAAAAGTATTTATGAAGACCTAAAATATTTAATCTGATACAAAAACTGCATAAAGTTCCATTTCAGTAGAGAACACTGGTGTTAAGTTATTGCTTGTCTTCAATTGATTAGTTGGGGTTTTTTTGCCACAGGAAGATCTCTAGAACACAACAGCAGTTTAAATTTCAGCTTTAACAGTCTGTGAACTAGTTTTTAAAGAAACAGTTCACTAAACAAACACCACTGTGCAGTCAGACATGAGATATTCTCTATGGGCATACGTTGCATTCATAGTATGCCAAAACCTGTATTTTCCAAGATTAATAAGGAAATACTCAACAGCTTTTAAATGACATGAGCAAACCTATTACTCTGACAGGAGCAGTTCTCCAAAGACAATTCTTTACATGCACAAAACCTCAAGTTACGGTGGGACAAGCTAAGACACAAAATCATCCTACCAGATTTCCAGGTGTGACCACTTGAAAGTCGCAACATTGACAATGCAAACTAAAGAGTTACAATTCTGTTCAATATTCCCTCCCACATCTTAAATCATGGAACTATTGGATCTTTTGACAAAGAATGACAACAGGACCCAAAAAAGTTGTGTTTATCTACATTTTAAGAAAAGAAGACCTATTTGGAAAAGTGGTGTAAAATTCAGACTTCTTACCTTTAGGTAAGTCTTCCCCAGTACTGCACAGGGAGTAAGGAGGTGCAACGGCTCTTTCTCCCTTTTCATTAAAAGGGAATCCAGGGTATAGCGGATCCTGATAGGGATTCAGAGTCTGAGGCAAAGGCATTAAAGGCTGGTTAACTGCTTGTAGCCACACAGGAACTCCAGCAACTGAAGCAGATGTTACCTGAGCCTGTGATACAATAGAGTCAGGTCCCGTTGCTGGTCCTGGCATCAGTGAAGAAGCAGGTATTTGGGTTGGAATACCTAGACGGAAAAAAACCCAACATACATATATATATACAGAACAGGTATCAATATAAATGGATATATGAAATATGAATAATGAAAATATAGTTATGGAAAATGAATATATGAAAATATATATGTATATAAAAATAAATAATCACAAACCAAAAGACATCAGAAAAGCAGGATTCAAAATGCGGAGAATAGTTTTCAGAAAGAATGAAACAAGTAGGTTAAGCTTTCCAGAAATAGCTAAATTGATCCCATGCTTCTTTTTAAAATTATGAATGCCAGAAGGAAATAGGAAGGAGAAAAAAATGGGGGAACTGAAACTTTTATGTGAATCGCTGAAGTTGTCATTCCGACTAGTCATTTAGAGTCAACTCTGAATCTGAGCTTAGATCAATTTGGCTGCACATCTTCTGTCATGGACACAGTCAAGTGAGACAGGATTGCCTCTGTCTCATGTGGACAAAGGAGGCTGATCTGAAAGCTGGTTCTCGTACACAAACAGCAGTGTGAGAGAAAATGCAGCACCTGATCTAACGAGCACTATTGATCCTAAGCTAATTCCACAGACCACAAGATATGCACAGCACACAAAAACCCATTACACATGCTTTGCAACTCAGGTCCAAATGGATCTCATTAGTTCCAGACATACAAGCCCCAAGCTGAGGCCTCAGTCAACCAAGGAGTCTATTATTACACGGGACACGGAGCACAAACACTTACCAGGTTTCAACATGCTGACAATATGTTCTACCTTAAGCAGATCCTCAAAACTCAATGCTATCCCACTCAAGAGGAAAAACAGCCAATTAAGTACACTACTCTCTCATACCTTCAGGCTAGGAGTCAAGCAAACTAGACATACAGGCAATTAAAGATCTGTTAGAAGTCTCACCAGCTTTCAGCAGTGAGAAAATACATTCCTATGAATGTCTGCTTTTGGAATGTGGAATTTTATGAGCCAGTGTCTCCTGTGGGTATCTTCAACTTAGTAAGAGGGTTGAAGTATTTCCAGGGTTAGTAACTTCTGATTAATGTTAATATTTCTGCAAACCTGCTGGTCCATATGTTGCTGGCTCACTTGGCCAAGCTGGCACAATGGCTGGTACAGAAGGCACTGCTGGAGGTAAATGCACCTCAGAGAAGACTGGAGAGGGCGTTGGAGTTATGGTCGTCAAGCACTCCGTCAGGTTCTGTAAAAACAAACAAATCTAAATTCCATCATGGCTGCTGACCCTGATGGCTCAGTCTTATCTGACTACCACTTATCTACTCCACCACATGGAGGTACTAACTAGGAACATACCCAAAGAAACCTGAGCTGCATCACTGTGTGGAGAGCTCTGCTCTAAGTTCTGTCCAACCATGCCTGTACCACAGAGCCAGTGCTGGAACCACCTCCTCATGCTTTAAATATCTCCCACCCAAAAGAAAAGCCACCCTCAAGCAATTACCAATAACCTCGGAGAAACCTGAGAAGGAGAAGCTAAAGAACTTAAAGGGAAAAGCACAGTTACCTTGGTAGAAAAGTATGAAATAACCCCTCTCTCAGGAAAGAATAGACATACTTTTACTTTTCTATCAAGGGCTGTCCTTTTACAATCTTTATACTTGACATAAGAGATTCCTAACTGTAAATATGAAATTTTAGCATTATCACCATAATGACCATGTAATTAAAAGCCAGTATTGTAATACATACGTGGCTGTGATGAAGCTCCCCTTTGTCTGAAGTGTCCTGACTGGAAAACTTTGAAATCAAACAAACATTTCTTACTTGCTCAGCAAGAATCGGAGAATCTGTTTTTACTTGTTCCAAAGGAGATGAAGCTTTTGGATAACTCTCATCTTGACTATTCTTCTAAAGCAAAGTTAGAAACAACATACACTGCTAGTCTAATAGTCAGATTAACTTTACAAACAGTTATTCACAAAATAATAAAAATAAACCACACTCCATACAAAGTGGGCTAAGCACCCATCACATATTATACTAGTGTGACATTTTGCTCATTGAAAGGACAGCAAAGGTTAAAAGCCAACAAGAGGCCACAAATCTTCACTGAACTTCAGAGCTCATGGTCTGTTAGCACAGTAGCTATTAGCAAACATCAAATCTTCTGTGGTCCCATTATACTGAAAGTACAGACTGTACTAAGCAATTACAAATCCAGATTCGTAACTGCTCTCGATAGCCCAGGTTTGAGGACTCCAATTGCAGAAAAAGACTATGTATAGATTACAGGGCTGAGGAAAGCTGACAGAAATACAAGCCTCCAGCCTTAGGAGTATTTCACTAAAAGCTCTAAAGCAGCAGCAGCAATCACAGCTCTGAAGGCAGCTATTGCTCTGCTAATCATGTATCAGAGAAGCAATAACATTAAAAAAAAATTTGGTCTTTTCTTTAAGATTACCTCAGATGAATTTGGCTCAAGCTTCTGACTTAAGTGGATCTGCCTGGAATTTGACTCTGCAACACCAAGACATAACCTAGTAAATGAACCATTACACCACTTATGGCTATCACAACTTAAGCCAGTTAGTTTGTCTTTCCAATATTAAACTTTCAAAATCAAACCTGTATCTTAGTATATATTACTTCAGAAAACTTAAATTTGTAATTTTACCAAAGATCAAAGCATCCTAAAACAAACAGTTGTTCAGGCAGTAAAAGAGCAGCTACTTCACCCTGGGTTCTCCAGGCTCTACAGGAGTTCTTTACTGATGTTTGGAAACCATTTCAGTGATGCTTGGAGAAAGCAGGAATAAAATGCAGCTGTCCCTTTAAATATATTAATCCTAAATTGCTCCTAATGAAACAGAAGTTTGTACTTTGCTTAAAGTGAAAGTGCTCTGATTGGCATTTTCATATTCAAGTGTTAAGATAACAGAAGCTCAAAGTCTTGTCTACTTCTGACTGAGTAAAAACAGTTTAGAACGTTGCAGTGGATTAAAAGATCTAGGAAAGTTTCCAGACTGCTTCACAAACCTTCACTTCTCAAGCACCAGTAAACACTTCAGTGGGGAAGACAGTGTTGAAAAACAGTCATGACATAATAAGTCATAATAATAAGTCATAATAAGATCTGAACAAGTTCCTCACGTTCTGGCTTATGCTCAGACCTGGCTACCACTGCTTGTCAATCACACTCATGCCCAGTTGATCAATAGCAGATATAGACTTTTAAAAAGCTGGTTATATACTCTGTCACAGCTAGACAGGAGTATAAATGGAAACAGTATTGATTTTGAGAATTACTGTCAAATCCCTGAGCAGCAATAAGAATCCCTAAACACTCAGAAGGAAGTATACTTGATTCCCATAGGGCTGTTAACCTAGTTTCACAAGAGGCAACGCAATCCAGAGCGTCACAAAAAGCACAGGAAGCTGAACATGCCATGCCCTTCATCGTGCCAAATCCATGATGACACTGGAGTCTTTACTTTCTCTACATGAACATTCCTTAAAAACGTGAATGTTCCTTTGCTAAGGTAGAAAAAAATTCCTTTGCAATTAGCAGAGATTGACTAACTACCTTCCTCCTGGTACCCAGTTTTCATCTATTACTGCCATGTTCCACTTCCTCACAGAAGAAGAAAAGCTTTAAGTCCATGAAGAGAAGCTAAAGTGTTGTAACTGACTGGGAGGAGGGAAAAAACCCAAACAAAATTTTAACCATGTGACAGCACTTTCTACTGTAAACAGTAGAAAGTACAACAGTAGTTGTTTTTCCAACCCTGTACACTGTCTTCTCCCTCTCCTGTACCATTGTATACTAATTCTTAACCATGCCACAGTGAACACTTTTACTTGCTTTTCTCATAAGTTACTCTTAAGGCTTCTTCCACTGGCACTTTCTGCCACACACTCTACAATTTTAAAAAGATCTAATTTAGGGTAGCTTTGATAAGTCTGTTTGTTTCTCATTCATTACAAAAATCCCAGCCAGAAGTCTACTCTCAGCCACACTCACGAAGCAGGGAAATGTACTTTCCTAACTCCAGCCCAGTTTAGTTTGGTACTGCTACTTAGGATAACTCCCCCCTCGACGCCTAAACAGATGCCTCATTTTGAATAAATTCTGAGGCTGGTAGCAAAACCAAGCAAACAAAAAAAGAGACATTATCTAAACCCATTTAGTTTTACCTTTCTCCTTCTGCTCTTCCACCTCTGCTGTCCACTTGCTGTTTCTTCTTTCACTATTCGAGAACTTTTTCTGGTTTACATTATCCACAGTCTGTGTAGCAGCCTGACAGACTGACTGATTCTGAAGAAGTTGACAAAAGCAGAAATATCACTTTATGTAATCAGTCCAGTGACACTTCATCATCACCTGCTATGATACTATAATGCCTTCATGACAAATAATATTTATGTCTGTGACAAGCAGAAAGGGGAAGGGGGGAATCTGGCTCAGTATCCTGCAGATTCATCCACTCTTTCTCCTTCATTGCTAAATTTTGCCAATTGTCCCTTAAGAGCATTCATGTCACTAGCTGAAGTGACAAAATCTGTTTCACTCAGACAAGAAATCATATCCTGCAAGTCAGCAAATACAGCAAACTGTTACTGCTCAGGGGGAGAGAGCAACCTCTGTCCCTTAGGCTTCAGTCTTTCACCTAGTCATTCTTTCCAGCCTTATTCTTGTTTCTGTTTGCCCTAGGATTTAAACCCAAAAAGCCCCACATCTCTAGAACAAACCTAAGTGGAGAGTAGCTCCTTACCCACAGAATCTGCTCACTTCCCTGGATGTATTGAGACTCCCACCTACTTTCATTAAAATTGCATCAACAGAACGATCTCTCCAAAATCCTACAGCTGCTCATGTGTCTCCCATAATTACATGCCTAAAGCCCTGTGTGGTGGATGTTCAATTATTCCCAAGATAAACTACTATGTGTATTTTCTTATCTTTAACATATAAAGCATCATAGATACCTGTATTTCTAATTACAAAGTGAGTGCAAAATAAATATTCCTCATTTTTGAATTGCAGTGTGATTCAAGGACAGCAAACCAATGGCTAATGAAAGGTTCACAGACAAGTATGGAAAATGCACTGTTAATTACAAGGAATACAGCATACATTGCAAAGAGCAGGAAAAGCTTGTTCATCCCGCTGCTGGATCTCATAAAGGGAACGGGACTCCTCTATGGCCTGCTTCTCCCTGCGCTCCTCTGGAGACAGCCCAAAGTAGTTACAGTCCCTGCTGCCATGGCTCAGCTCCTCACTTCGCTCACGCTCCACTTTCCTGGCGGGAAAAAACAAAGCAGGATCACTTGGACTAAGAAATTCCAGATCAAATCCAGTACAAACTTGTGGGTTAGGAGGGAAAAAAGATGCAATGATGGAAATAGAAACTCTACTGCAGCAGCCCAAGGAATCAAAAAGTCGCTACCAACAAACGCAGGCAAAACACTAAGAGTGTTTCAGGGACTTCTAATTCAGAACGCAAAGCAGCCCCCTATGACAGGTTCAGCAGAAGCTGAGAGAAGATCTTAGCCATGCCCAATAAGCACTTGCAACATTATTTCAGCCCAACCAAAAAGAAAAACAAGTACAACAAAATCCACACTAACATCCATGTTCCAAGAAAAAATATGTGGCTTTGTAGGCAGCTTCTGCCATGCAAGAAAAAAAAAATTATTATAATTTCCTGTGCTTGTGTGTATTCTTAAGGACTTGGGACACTTCCTAAGAATTCAATGGCAACATATTTCAAAAAGAGTATGCAGGAAGCATCTGAAGCAGGCACCTGGGCTTCCAGAAGCTCAGTCAAGAGTTCAAGCCAGGGAAGATGCTGTTTGCAGTTTTACCTTGCAGACTGGGAAGGATTCCTGACGGGAGCTTTTTGCTCAGTTGAGGTCTGATGAGGTTGGGGCCCAGAACACAAGAACTGATGCTGCCTGGTTCCCACAGTATGCTGAAGTCGAGGAGGTAGTGCTGACTGGGGTTTGATTGACTTGCTCTGATTCTTTGGCCCTCTGCACTCTGCATCTGTGATAGCAATGTGAAAACAGGTAAGACTTTAGTTTTAATCATTTTTCTTAAGCTCTATGGGACAAAACATCTGACAAAGAAGATTCTGCCACACTAAGACAGGTACAGTCCTACCAGGCTGAGCATTCTGCCCCCATGTTGGGTAAAACTTTTTTATCTTCTTCCCTGGCACAGTGTTCCAGCCCTCCATAGGAGAGGTCTGTGGAAGAGGTTTAAGGCTCTTCAGTGAGACAGCATGCCTACAAAACAAGGAATTATGGAGAGAATAATATCTTAAAAGACCAGACTGGGACTTGCATAAATTAATACCACATGTTCATTAATACTGATAGATCTTCCCATTTTTGAGAACATTTGCATTTATGATTACACTCAAGCAAAGTGTAGAACAGCAAAACCTTTTTTTTTTTCCTTTTTACATAAAACTGGTAGGTTGACACAAACTTATCAGTAAGGAATTATCAGCCATTTGTGAGGTGCCTATTGTAATGTCTTCAGGGCAGACAGAAAAAGGGGATGGTCACAAAAAGCACTGTACTTAAATAAAAGCAATATACTTAGATAAATTTATTACCAACACTGCAAATAGGTGCCAGAATTGAAAGATGTTACATTGAGGGTGCATATCCCAGAACAATTACTGCCTTTTTAAGTGAGGATGCTGTAGGCTGCTTCAAGCAACTATTTACATTATTTGAAAGGCAGACATTGAAACGGGTTAAACTCCAATTTAAAATGGGTTCAAACTGCAAGATAATCTTCATATCTTGCAGTATGTTTTTTTTAATAGAGATCAAATGAGATTAATGGGCATCTTTCTCATTTACCTTGATTGAAAGTGTTTCCTCTTCCCAAAATATAATCAATGTGTATTTTTTTGACCCAGAAGTCACAGGACTTACAGCAGAGCTCGGGATGTCTCAAACTGCTCTCTCCCTGCCCCCTCCCTACCAAAACACCCCAACAAATAAAAACCCCACCCCACACAACCAAAACCATCAAATCCACAGCAACAACTTTAATTTGTCCCAGGTAGGGCAAAGATAATGCTGATCTAAACAGCAACTCCGTATTAAAATCAGGCATAGCTACTCAGCCACCAGAGGAGCTCAGTGCTTTAACAGACCTTTCAGTATGAAAAGCTTGTCACAAATCCAGCATCTAATTATTGAGTACAAGCAACACCTTATTAGCCTGGTGACAATCTGTTTAGGATTGAATCTTGTGTACAAAAAATAAAATTAAAATACTATTAATGTAGTTACTGTTCTACACCGCAAGTAATACCCAGACTACACGGCACTACAGAAAGGAGTATGAAGTGATAATCAATTTTTCTTTTTTGTTTAATAGTGTGCTGTTTTCTTAACAAATTTGTGGTAGTACTGTTCCAAGTAAAGAAACAGATACATTTCAGGGGCTGAAGTTTAACTCTGAACCAAAGTAATGCTTTGTTCAGTTTGGTGCTCCCTCCTGAAAGAGATTAAGCACTCACTTTGCTCCAAGCTCTTCTACAAATACAACAACTGGCCCATTCTGTGAAAAAACTTCTTGAATATGGGCATTATAAAATTTCCCATTATGGTCTAAGCGCACCTGTAGAGAACAAGAGTAAGGAAAAAAAGTGGATTAGCTCTAAAGAGGACTGTGAGAAGAAGTCACTTTAAAATATCAACATTAGAAACACAACCTTTCCTCTGGGCAACTAAAGACATGAGAAATACACACACAGTTTAGTAAATGAACCAAAAACAATCCTCAATTTCTATGGCTTCTTCAAAAAGAAATAAAAATACTGTTGAAACAAACACACGCACAACACTAAACAAACAGCCCACAAACAAACAGCTTGCTGGGGAACGCTATTTAATGAAATATGCTTTTCAAAACCACATGAGAAAGTTAAAAGCAATCATGCAGCCAGGCTTTTCAGCTTTACTGAAAACACTCTTTCTCACAATACAACTCAAAGCTTTCCCCCATTAAAATCCACTTCACTTCAGTGAGATGTAGTCTAATTAGGAACATAATGAACACCAATTACTTCAAGAGTTATTTTCAAAAGGTTTTTTAAGAACAACTAAAAGAAGTTCTTCAGACATGATCATAGTGCTACCTGTTTGACTGACATTCTATGATCTTAAAATTATTCTGTTGAATAAAAAATAATTTTCTTCATGTTTCACTACAGTATTTGGCTTTACAGTTGTATTAATTTGGCCAACTTTAATTTCACTATTCATGTTTTCTTCCCATGTTTTTATATTATGTATTTACTGTCTTGCCACATACATATAAAATTTGACAGAGAGAATGTATTAATTACCAGAGTGTTTTCTCCTAATATTTGTACCCTTCAATAAATACTACACAAGACAGCCTTAGGGTCTTAAATGCAAATTTTAAGCCTATTAAGTACTATTAAGCAATAAATAATCAACTCAGTATTAGGTTGGTTTGGGGGCCAGGGTGTTGAGGGCTTGTGGGGTATTTTGTGGTTGGGTTTTTTTTTTCGGTTTGGAGATGTGTTTTCCCTGCAGTTTAGTCACTATGGTTGATTCCATCACACAAATAAAAAAGTACAAACTAAAAGAGCCCCTGTTTTGCATGATTACCCCAACCCCCAATTGAATATTTTGTCATTAATATTAGTAACTTTAATAGATGGTCAAATGTCCTAGAAAGAAACATGTTTAGCCAAGTACCACCAGTTTAATTAACACACCTAAGGAGACTAATCTATAAATTGAGAATTTCATGTCAAACCTTGCTTCTTCTTAAGCAGCAACACTTCATACAAATCTTAACAGAATTTGAAGACCAATTGTGTAACACACTTGCAACACCCTGAGAGGAAGAATTGCCCAAAACTTCAGGATTTGCAGTAATTAAAGCAAGCTGTACTTCATTACTTGGAAGTACTGAGATTTTATCAAAACTAATAAACAAAGAGTAATCACTATCTCCAATGTCAGACATAAATACATGGATCTACAGTTCCATGCTTAACATTGAGACTCCCAGTCATCTTATTACATATACGCTTGGAGTTAACTTTGTGGAACAGAATTGCACTGATCAGTCGTACGTATGCTGTAAGTCATGAACACTGCCAACAATTAAAGAACAAGTATATCCTCCTGAAGACACAAGCCAAGAGTATTTAGAAAGTAGCAATATCAAAATAGTTATCAAAGAGGGAAAATGGCCACCTTGAGCAAAATGTTAATGTGTCTCTAAACTACGATTCAATATTACTTACTTTACATTTATCTCCAATGGAGTATTGCATGCCAGCAGCAATAGAGAAATCTTGTTTTTGCTGATCTGTAAATACAGAAGCAGTAATATATTGTTAGTTTAAATATACCAAAAGGATTACTTTCTTGATAGAGTAAAAATGCAAACCAGGTGTTCAGGCCCTAAATCTGCCCACTGACCCCTATGAGGAAAACCAAACTAAACCTAAACTGCCACTTGCATCAGTTCTTCAGGAGGGCTTCACTTCACACAGCTTTCAAAAGCTGCAACTTTGAAGTATTCTGTTACTCACCCCATTTGGATCGGAGCCAAACATCGTATTCAACGTTTCTGTAAACCAAGGGATCAAGTGATTTCAGAACCTTTTTAGGCAACACCAATGAGGTGGGATTCCCATTGCTCTCAAGGTGCTGCACAGAACAGAACAAAGTGCTAAATGGTCAACTACACAGACATATCCAGCTTTGCATTTTTCAATCACAGTGCTCAAGCCTTGTACTGAAATATGGAAATGCTAAAAATACATAGAGCATAAAGAGCTTTGAAAAAAAAAAATTAAATGGTGTTCATTTAACCATGCCAGAACAAATCTAAGCAGCACTTAAAAGGACCCTATCCACCTCGCAGCACATCAAAAGTATACATTACTTTTCAAAGAAACAGGTAATTTTTAGGATATTATATGTTAAGAAAGCTATTAACTCAAGAGTCTCCCATGAATATTAAATACTAAAAAATATAGCCCAGTAAAAGTTATTAGAAAGAAAAGAAGTCTCAGTGGATAAATACCTTGTTGCCAGAAAGAGACTTCATTCCATTCATATCACTAACTGTTGTAGCTTTACTTCTGTAATAGGACAGAGGAAAGTTAAGTTTTCATAATGAATTACAGCATTACTAAGTCCTGAAAAACAGGTAAGACACATCTAAAAGGGGATAAAAATAGTGAAACTACAATTCTCTTTATGTTTTCCTGACAATAAGCATATCATGGATTATATTCATCTCTTGAAATGAAAAAGCTTTCTAAAATAAAAAACTGTATTTTTAATTTACTTTGATAAAGAAATAAGATTTTGGATTTAAGTACAAGTTTTAGGAAGTGTATCTTAATGTGTGCTTTGTTGTCACTCGGGGAAAAAAAAAAAGCAAGGGGTAGAAGACCAGGGAAACACAAGTCCTCTTAAAATTTTTGCAACTACATGAGGAAAACATTGCAAAGTAGACATAAAAAAACCCTTAAAACCAAAACCTATTCCATTAGTTAACTTGCATCAGGCACTCTAATTTACTCTTTTTTTCTACACCTGACATCACTGGAAAAATACTTTCCACAGAGAAAGTCCCAAGTATTTTTCCTACAACAGTTGTAGGCAACTCTTAACATTAACTTCTCCCCAAAACTATTGCACTTACTAACAACATAACTGAAAAATTTGTATTTATAAAATGAAAAGAATCTTCTGGAAAAATAGCTAATGAAACATGATTAAATCAACTTTAAGACAAGCAGAAGATTTAGGACTTCATAAACTCAGCAAAGTGTCTGTTCACTGGGTCAAGAGTCACATATACACACGCCAGCCCCTGCATTATAGGACATATGGTTTCAATCAAAAACATTGAGTTCCACAGCCTCCAGTGAGCATATGACCTTATTTCCAAAGGTGCTAAGGAGGTTAGCAGGATATTTTCTTAGAAATTCCAAAGATACAGGGTAAGGCTACTGCATTTGAATCCCAGGAAAGCTCCAAGATCAGAAAGCAGTCAAGATTTCCATCAGCTGACATTTAGCTATAATAATTGTTTCCTGAGGCAGAAATACTTTGTATTTTAATTGGCAACATTCCCTAGTATTTTTTTCCAAACACGAAAAAAAGCTAATCCCAGAACTCTTTTTTCCTGTGATGATTCCCATCATCTTCCTCTCTGTTATTTTCAACCTGTGTGAGAAACCAGCTCCCAACAGCTCTAAGAACTTCTTCTGCCACATGCCACACAGCAGAGCCCTAGAGAAGGACTGTAACAATCAGTGGGAAGAGGGGACATGATCCACTGATACAGAACCATCTCCACAGTTTCACTGGAATTTCATACAAGCCAGAATTAAGAATCCTATTAAACAGAAGAAAACCTGCCAATATCTAAGTGCAAAAATGGCACTGTGGATGATTGACTGTGCACAAGGAGTCAGCTCAAATTCTCAAAGCTTGCTGAAGAATTCAGCAAAAAACAATACAAACCCACTTCCTTAAGATCAAGATCAAAATGGAGCAAGCTATATCTGTATGTCTCCACTAGCTTCACCTCAAGCAGGTATTCCAGTTCCCAGATGTTTGGAAGCCATGCAAGCTGGATCGGATTCCTGTAACTCTACTCAGCTGCAGAGTGAGCCAAGTCATTCTCACAGTTTACCATGCCAGACTGGCACACTAACAATTCTCCCAGGGAATTCTGCTACTCTAAACAGGAAGAGGCACATGTTGCAATGGCAATAATTCATTATGTAAAGAGACTGAAACCTAGACTGCAGGAAGAACAGAGGAAGGCCAGAAGCCTATCCTTAGGGAAGTAAAGATTACGCATTGCATTCTTTCACACTTCTAACCCTACCTCTTTGTGCTTCTTTTCTTAGCAATTTTTAAATGTTTTCAACCCTGATTGCTGGATTCCACTACTCACCAGAAACTAAGAAAACTCATTTAAGATGTGTTCACAGGCAACTTTTCAATTTCATTTACCTGTAGTTGTCATCTTCCGAATCCGAAGCAGACACTTCACTGCTCCCATTACTTTCTTCTGTCACACCAACAGCGCTAAGTTCTGCCATGATTTTCTTTACATCCATATCAAAAACTTTCTCATAGAGCAACTCATACAGCAGAGCTGGGTAAGGGGAGGAGAAAGTGGAAGAGCAAAATCAATTACCAGCTAAATCAGTTTTTATTCCACTGTTTCAGATGGTAATCATACAGGCATTGACAACACAAACTGAACACCAAGCTACTGAAAATGACGATAATAAACTTCCATACAGAGCCTTTTCCGGAGACCTAATACTGATAGCTTTAAGATTTTTAGCAAAAATATATTTTTAACTAACAGCTAATACTCACACTGGCACAGAGCAGCCTTCTCTGCATACTCTATGGGATACACAATATCATAGTGGTTTCCATTTGAGAAGCACAGCAATACCTATTGAAAAAAATCACATGGATATTTTAGGCTTTGCAATTCACTTGATTTTTCATAAGCACACCCTTTAAATTAAATTTAAAGCACCCATGTGCTTTGTTATCTCTCAGGATCTCAATGTATCAATAAAACAATCAAATTTTTGGTGGATGTCCTTTAAACCAAACAGAATTTGAACAAAAGTCCAAAAAAAATTCAAGACAGAATTTTCAGTGCCTGAAAATTGATTTTTACAGAATTTTGTATTAGTAGAAATATATGCCTCACCCTAAATACATCCCATCTATTTAAAAAGAAGTGTTACATGTATTAACAGCACAGCTGCCTTAAACGGAGACAAAACAAACTGCTGAAATTAAATTCTCAGAACATTTCATTGTGCTGAATAATAAAGTCACATGCAACTACTTGCTGTTTATAAAGAAGCTTCTTGTTTATAAAGAACTTCTTACTTCAGTGCATCACAATAGCCATAGGTTTGTTTTTTTTTTTTTACCTTATCAGAAAAACCATTTTCAGTTACACGTGAAGGAGAAGCATTCGGCTCCTGGTATATTATGAAATCTTTCCTGGGGGGGGGGGGGGGGAAAAGTAGCAGATAAGAATTTATTTTAAAAGTAGTATCAGTAAAAATTTGAGCATTGAAGTCAAATTCAAGAAAGATACATAACCACAGTTATGTATAATCACCTAGTGATTTCTCTGCTGTAATCAATCTCTGTCATGATTTTAAACTTAAATATTTCTCTCTCTCCCTTTCATCCATAATGTTCTCTTGGAGTTCTTCGCTTAACAACCTGTCAATTTCTTCAACTTCTTTCTCACACAGGCAAAAGTGTTATCAGTCTTGCAAAATAACTAAGTATATTCACAGTTTCTGGATTAAAAAACAAAAACTTTTTACAACTACTCAGAAAAAGCAATTCTGAGTGGAAAAGAAGACTCATCCACTTCAGGGAGCAAAGAGAAATTTACTAGATAAGTGACCTATATTTGTGTGAGGTCCGAGGAGTGGAAGTGAAATCAAACCTATTTGTACTGAATTTCCATCCTATGCCTGAAAAGTCTGAAAGTCGCTTATTGAAACAGAACAGGAAATTCTTACTTCTGCTTCCCTTAAGTCTGCCAGCATGAAAGAAAGAAAGCAACACTTTGCCCATAACTCTATCACTATTCCTACTTTCCCTGAGATTCTTAATTGCCTTTTCAGTAGAAGCCTGTCTTCCCAAAACAAGCATGGCAGCAACTAGCCTTGTGGCCTCACCTCTGCAGTGAAATACCACATAAAAGTTGCATCTGTGCCACAAAACCATCATGTTGCTTTCAATGATAATTAAAAACACCCACTATTATCAACCAGGATTTGTCGTTATTCATTTAACAGCTGTGGCCCTGGATACCAGCATGGAACAACTACAAAATAAACTACTCCTATTTAGGAGAATACATTTCTCGTGGCCCGAAATACAACAGATCGTGACCATCCAGTTTCTGATGTGATTAAGCATCCAATTCTGCTGACTTAAATGGAGATATATCCCTCTACAACCTGGCTCAGTGTAACCATCAGACCTTCTCACTAAGCCTCTTGAGCCAAGCTTTGCTCTGACTTTCAGCTCAGTCCTCCCCCATACATGCAGGACATGCAACTCCAAGCTGGCCCATTGACCTCACAAAAAATACAAAGATACAATTCCATGCAATTTCCCACACATAGCACCCAAAGGTAATATTTAACTAGCTTGATTCTCTCCTCTTATCAGCTGTCTCACCTATGGACAAAGCCATTAATTTACAGTAAACATTTTGAAATTCTGAATTTTTAATGGGTTTATAAACAGCAGACAGTGAAGATGCTGTGGATTACTCACTGCCTTGCACAATAATTAGAAAGCAGTTATAAATATTCATCACATTGTTTCTCACTACTTTGTGAATAAAGATTTAGTACATAGGAAATGGGTACAGCTCACATATGAGCAATAGGGTTAGAACTAAATACTTGGTGAAAGACAAGAAGAAAAGCAATTTTAACAGGAAAACTAGGCTATTAAAATTAACAAAATACAAACTGTATGAGATTACCCACAATTGGCTGTGCAGGTGAGATAAATGGCATTACTGCAAACCTGTATTCACATCGCAGATTAAATGTCATTTCCTAAAGTCAGTTCTCTATTTTAATTTAACCCCTTGACAGATGCAATTTTCAAATATATTTATAATTTTATGGAGAACTATGGTATGGTATAACATAATTCTATCTTTCCTGTTCCAACTGATTTACTAACAAAACAACAGAAATTATCTCAGTAAAACATACTGAAAGGTTTTCTTACTTGTACATAAGAGAAAGGGCACTTATTTCTACTTGTCCAACCCATTCCTGTATTGAAAACAAAAGAAAACCAAGTTCAAACAAACATACAATTATACCTCCTCATAAGCAGATCAAGAGATGCAAGAAATCATTGTTGAAAATAAATATATGAACACTGAATCTGGAGTTCAGCAAGACATAACACAATTCCCCAAATCATTTTACAGTAGAGAGTACACACATAAAACTATATATTCACATAATTCAAAGACCTCCTAAGCTCAATCAAACACACTTGAAAGGAAAAAAAAAATCCAATTAGCCATCAACTTCAACAAAAGTACTTGCTTTCTATTATAAATGAGGTTTAACATACCTGTGGATTTTCCAAACTTTTTAAATAATCTTCAAATGGCCCCTCTATGAACTGTATTTAAAAAAAAAAAAAAAACAGAAAAACAACTAGCAGTAATTAGTCATTTTCAGTAGTGCAGCATATGGAATCCCCAACCTGTGACCCACTGTACCAATGGGAATGTACCACTGAAAATGGAAGTCTCCCCTGCCCTCAAAAAGCTTACAAACTAAATATAAAGGGATATTGAAATGAAGAAATGAACAGTCAAACACATAGGTTTGCCTTGCAGAAAATAACCACATAAACAGCTTTAAAAATCATCACATGAGTGAAAATAAACCAAACAAAACCCCCCAAACAGAAACTCGGCAGACAAATGGGGAATCTGGAAAAAAGCAAAGATTATGTCATGTAGATGTTTATGGGCAACTCATCTCGGGCATGCAGAGCGTCACTGAAGAGAATAATTGTGCACTTGAATTCAAATATCCTGTTAAATAAACAGCAATGGACAATGAGAAACAGGAGTCACATTTCCATAGTATGGAAGCAGTGGTAAGATCTAGTACAGCCAACTCAGACAGCACTTTTTTTTCTGTTCTCTATCACCTCAAACTGCTTTTACTTTCAGCAAAGGATGCAAACAATCAGGCTACATTTCAAGTGCCAGCCCAAGAAAATGATCTTTCAACTGCATTCTCTAACACACATGAGGAGGTCAAATTCAAATGTGCCAAGAGCAGAGAAGGGTGCTGCAGACAACTTCAAAGTGTTTCAGCCACACTGGCCACAGAGAGGCTGCCTTTAAAAACTGCTCATTAGTCACAATCTGTTTGATTTACTTGAAATAAAGATCCACAGAGGTGCAAAACAAGAAGGAAATCCCTTTGTGAACTTAAAACTAGAAGCTGGATGGTCTCTTTACCCACAGTGAGTAAGAAACAAGATAAGGAGAACTGAGTGGAGTAGTGAATTTTTAAGTTCTGTTTAGCCATTTGGAAGTGAGAACTAACAAACCTGGCCATCATTTTTAATTTAGATAGAAGCAATCGTGTGTGAAGTTGAAAAAGGTGGATCAGCCCAACATCATCACAGACAGCAGTTACTTTTTGTGTCAAAATTAAACTGAAGATTTGCATAGAGGAAGAAAGGAAGGCCACCAGGAAGTTCTCATAGGAAACTGAAGAGTTAGAGAATAAATGTAACACAGCAGCAATTCAAGATAACACTTCAAGAAAGGCTGAGGATGGAATTGAAGATGGTGGCTACACTCTTGAAATCTTGGTTTTAACAGTATCAGTTGGAAGAAAGACACAAATTCAAGCTGAAATTATTACAGCAGACAGAAGAGAACTTCAGGAAGCAGCACCATGTCAATAAAGCATAACTACTGTGGAGGCAGCAAGTGAACAGCTGAACCAGGAGATTAGGGAAAGAGACATTTGTTGTTTATGCTGTTTGGGTTTTTTAAAGAGAGAGAACAGTGCTGTATCCCAGACAGAAAACAAAGCAGAGTGAGAGACAGAGGCAGCAAAAGAGATGAGCAGAGCTGAAGCGAGGTACCAGAGGGACGAAGAACACTGGGAAATGAAAACAAATATGAAACACCTACTCTCACAAGAAACTTTTCAAATGGAGACTTTTCAGATGGACAGCAAAGATGGACAGAGGAGAGGTCACACCTTGGGATAATGTCTGAAGTGAAATAAAGAACACTGGGACCAGGAGTTTGGATAAGAGAGACCAAAACAATACTAAAGCCATGCTAAAACCAGCTAGGGCTAACAAAGCAGGGATGGGAAACGATAATATGGGAAACAACATACACTTAAGAGTCAAAAAGGGCATGGAATTTCAAAACACTACACAATGGAACAAGAGAACAGGAGTAGAGAAGCAGATACTAGAGTCAGCGGGGTAATTCTGGAAAGAAAGGGATTAAAAAGTCCGCAGTGAAAAAATGACCTTAAGAAGAGAGACATCCAAGAGTCAGAAACAACTGGAAGGAGTCAAGTCAGAGCAGCATTGTCCTAGAGAGTTCTGTTGTATTATATATCATTATATATAATGTATATATGTATATATGTACATGTATAATTATATCACTATATACTATATCATTAATTCCTGATAACTTCCACATGGTATGTGATCACTCACATTTGAGCTGAGGGTACTAGGTCAGAAATTATAGCACAAAGACACACCCTTATTCCTGCTTTCCTTCTCCTCCCTATGCCAGTGCATACCTAAAACAGTCTTTGTATTTTGGATTTGGTAAATTTAGAACAGAAAAATAGAGTAACAATCTTCTAGTAGCAGATCCTTACACATACTCACTCCCTTTCTGTTTGTCCTGGAAATCAGGTAACAGTATGTACACTAGAACCCATAAAAACACAAACAGAAGCACCACTATTGATTAATACTCTTTTAAAAGGAAGAAAAAAAAAAAGGAATTTGTAGCCTTAATACTAACAGCATTGACCAAATATAATGAATATCACAATATTTTACATCCATGGTTGATGAAAAACTTAGTTACAGATGTTTAGGGAAGAAAACCTACAGTGCCAATGCATAATAAACTGCAGACCCTGAAAAGAATTTCACTAATCTCATCAGTCAAATCCTTTATATATTGGAAAAGTAATTAATTAGCACAACAAGAACATCTTATAACTTTTATTAAAGTAGGCATTATACTACACTAAAATCCAGATTATAGTAGCTTCACTATAGACCACTGAAGATTAAGTTTGCTTTCCTTTCTTCATGAGTACTAAAAACTCCTCCTACACCACATCACTCCAATCCAAGGAGTACACAAGTCTCTCCAGGCTTATGAAAATGAGTTATTACCACATATGTGCTAATTAATTTAAATAGCACCGATATTTAGCTACAATGAATATTTGCCACAAACACAGGGAGGTGCAAAATATACCAAAGCAGAAGGAATAAGGTAACTTTTCTTAAATGCTGACAAAGAAAACAAAAATACTTACTGCTTCAAATTTCTCCCTATGTTTCCGAAGATAGTCTACACAAGCCATCCTAACATCAATGTGCCGAGACTGAGAGTGCAACACCTAGGGAGAGAGGGAGAAAGAGAACAAGGTGACATTGGATCTCAGGAGTTTTGATGACAGGCCACAAATAATTAATGACTGCTGTCTAAATACAGGTTTGGAAATACTCTAGTTTTATTTTTAAGAATATTTAATATGCATACTCATTCAGCAGCAACATCTTCAGGCAAGTCAAACTTCAATTACTTAATAAAAAATTAAGTAACTGCAGAATTCACAGGTTTGCTAAATTCAAGCCTTCAATTTTATGAGGATTTACGAAGCAAATTAATAGCATTTATTGTTAATCTTTAACTGCCTTCTTTGTAAAAGACTTCAGTTAACTGAAAGGAAGTCACAGCAGGAATGGATGAGGAAGTCATCTACCAACATGTATTCATTCAAACTAAGTCCAACCAATTCTCACGGTGCATGTTTACCTTCTCTTCAACAGGCCTATTGCCCAAACAGTTTTTTGGAAGCCAGGAATTCAGTTCCCAATATGACGCCCACATTCTACCTCCTGTTCAAATCTCTATTTGAAAACTACTACTTTCATCGCAGGTTCCAAGTTATCTCAAGTACAACACAGAAGTTCCAGACAATTTAAGTCTCTTGAAGTCCTTACACACCACCCTCAAAATAAATCACTTCCAAATTCAGTTTTTCTGAATGAAGAGTGCACAAATTAGACCAAATTTGCAGATAAACACTTAACAACTCTCAATTAAAGACCTTAATTTCCATATCACTCTCTCGAGTGCGTTCATAACAGAGGTCATTTCCAAACTAAATGATTCCATAAGAATGGGATGTTAAAAATGTAATAGCTGAAAAAAAGTTCTATCAACACTTGAGTGTGAGAGAAACTTTCTATGTATTAACTTAAAAAGTCAAAATAGCAATATATATATTATATATATATTTCCTTGAGATAAAAAAACACCCACTTCCAATCGATAGTGTTTGCTTGCCCGAACTTATCAATTCAGTGGGGAAAGGAATTTTTTTAAAAAAAGTGATCCGTGTATAATTAGCACAGGAATCTGGGTTCCCACAATCAGAAGCACCAGAGCTCCCACTGCTGTTTGCTTGTACTTAAGACAAGATGACGCTGTCGCTTTTTTCCTTTAACACTAACACTGAAATGGGGGAGGGGAATTCAACAGGAAGAACAGAAAATAAATTACTTTCTCAAATTTTATAGTCAACTAATTAACAAAACTAAGAACGTGGCTTCTCAGCTCTTTCCACTAAATTCCTTTTCCTAGACAATATCATACCCAGCAGCTGTATTCCTGTGTTGAGATCTCACACTGAAAAAAGCTCTGAGGAGGCGGTGGAAGGTCAAAACAGATAAGGATTTCTTGGTGGCATAAGGCAGCTGCACACATATAACTTCTCTCACCTCACAAGGTGGAAATCATTTTAACAGTCACGTTTTTCACTGGCACATGACTGCATAACCTTAACCTATACCTGTCTGCGTTATAACACTAATTACCACCCACTAATGAGATCCACTTCCCATGCTTTCGTGAGAAGGAGCTTTGTTTATGTAACCAGTTACCTGCTCGGCCACAGCCCTGAAAAGGCAGGACCCATCCTTGGCCACTTTCTTCCTGTACAAGCCCTGAGATCGCAGGTAGCGGTCCATGGACGTGTCCCCGGGGGCGTCCCCGCCGCTGCCGGGATGGCTCTGCTCCCCTCCACCGGCCCTGCCCGCCGCATCCATGTTCACCGAGGAGAACGCCGGACCCCTCCTAGTCCCACATGGCGAGGAGAAGCCGCGGCGCAGCTCCGGGGCCGGGCACAGGTGCAGCAGCCGGAGCCGGGGGCAGCGCTGGCCCGCCGGCAGCCGCAGGAGCAGCAGGAGCAGGAATGGGAGCGGCAGGAGGAGCAGCAGCCGGCTTCACGTTGTCCACTCGCATGTGGGGAGCGCGGAGAGAAGCGGCAAAGTTTCCTGCGCAGCCCGGACTCGCAGCTCCGTCACTGCCGCGGCTTCCCGGCTGCTGCCGAGGGCCGGGGGCAGCTCCGGCGGGTCCCGGTGCCGGGGGGAGCGGGCGCGTCCCGGGCGCGCAGCCGGCCTGCAGGCGGAAAACAAAAGGGAAAGGAAGGACACGTGCGGCCCGCCGGGAGGGAGGGAGAGAGGGAGGGGAGGGCGCAAACAGGAGCGTAACCTGGCGCTTATTTTCACTTTCAGCCCGGGCGCTGCTGGGAGCCGTAGTCCCGGAGGAGGAGGAAGCAGGAGGAGGCGGACACAGCGCCCGGGGCTGGGCTGTCAGCCTCGCCTCCGGTCAGGATCATTTCATTGCTTCTTAGTTTTAGAACCGACACGGGTGGGGTGGGGGGGTTGGTGAAAAACTCAACATAACCCGGTAGTGTGTGCCCGCAGCCCACAAAGCCAGATATATCCTGGGCTGCATCCAAAGCAGCGTGGGCAGCTGGGCAAGGGGGGGACATTCTCTCCCCCTCTACTCCCCTCCGCTGAGACCCCACCTGGAATACTGTGTCCAGCTCTAGTGCTCCCAGCACAAGGAGGACATGGAGCTGTTGGAGCAAGTCCAGAGGAGGCCACGAAGTTGATAATGGGAGTGAGGCACCTCCCTCGCAAAGACAGGCTGAGAAAGTTTGGGCTGTTCAGCCTGGAGAACAGAAAGCTGCATGGAAATCTTACAAAAAACTTTCAGTATCTGAAGGAGACCTAAAAGGAAGGAGGGACTTGGAACTGTAGTGATGGGACAAGAAATAACAGGTTTAAATTCACAGGGTGGAAATTTAGCTTAGGTATCAGGAAGAAATTCTCCACTGTGAGAGTGGTGAGACACTGGAGCCAGTTGCCCAGGGAGGTTGCGGATGCCCCATCCCTGGAAGTGTTCAAGGCCAGGCTGGATAAGGCTGTAGGCAGTCTGGTCTAGTGGGAGGTGTCCCTGCACAGGGAAATGGAGCTGGGACTAGATGATCTTTAAGGCTCATTCTAACCCTTTTACATTCTATGATTTTGTCCGAAACCTAATCCACAGTATGTGGGGTTTGTGTGTTTAGTTAGGCTTTGCTTGGTTTGGGGTTTCCCCCAAAACAGATTGTAAGATTATTTTTTAACTCCATCCACTTGCAAGAAAGAAGATCAAAATAAAACAGAGATAATTAAATTAAAAATTAATTAATTTTAATTAATTAAAAATGGATTTTAAAATGCCACAGCCATTCAGTATTTTTAATGTATTACTTTTCTTGTATGCCACTCTTGTAAGATGCCCAAACATTTCTATCACAATCACATTATTAAATTTTGCTTGGCATTGTAAACAGGATTTAGAAGGTTTTGATGCACAACATGTGACAAGAAAGGATGCTCTTCAAACTTGTAAGGCTGACAGTAATAAGCCTAGGGAGGGTGGTGACTTGAGATCCCTAGGTAATAATAATATTTATTATTATATATATTATAATAATATATATTATTATAAAATTACTTAATAAACACAAGTTATTAGGCAGCCCAAGTCTAGCGCTCCACCAGCTCCTTACAAGCAGCATCGTTCTATCTTTCATAACAGAAGCTCAGGTTTGCCAGAAAGGAACAAGAAACAAATGCCAGTTCCTGGGATCTCTGTAGACAAGGAGAACAGAAAGTGAAAGAAGCGAAAGCAAAGCTCTACCCACAGCCGGACCTCCAAGACACAGGGAGCTAGTGAGGCAGCACGGGGATGGATGTTTTAGACAAGGGGATAAAAATACCGGCAAGGGGCTGGAGGAAAAGCTCCAACTTCTCCTCGGAAGATGGGAAAGTTCATCTAACAAGGCTGAACTATAAGCAGTTGCTGCCACTGACTCAGGTGCCACATTAATTCAAGAAACTCAACGTAGCAGAGTCCTGCATGTAAGAGCTGCTTCTTCTGTAGATAAAAGTTATTTGGAAAGATGCTTTTGAGACCTATCAAACTGGTGTCCAGTTACAGAGTTTCTTAGGAATATTTTTCCTCCTATTTTTCCTCAGTCTATTTGTCATGTGAGAGGCAGAACTATGCTCTAATATTTAACAAATCTGTCTTCTCGTATATTTCAGCCTTTTGTCATTGTGATTCTAAAGGCTGGTGAGGGGAAGGGCAAATGCCTTTCATCACATCTGTTAGACTCAAGAATGCCTATACACACTAGGCCATTCAGTATGTGACAGGATGTAAATGTGGTCCTGTTAAGTGAATACACAGAAAATTAGAGCATTAAAGTCTTCTAGTTGTCAGTATTCTAAAATCCTGCTTTTCCTGCAATCAACCCCTTTAGCTGATCAAGTGATGATGACACACAGATTTTTTTTCCAAGTGCTGCTCTACAAGAAACAATCCATTTCTACAGGTTTAGTCCTCAATGAAGAAATCTACTCCATATGCAAATTTGCTACGGCTCAAGGATAAATGCCTCCACCCAAAGGCACCTGAAACACCTCATCATTAAAATAAATGCTCCATCAAGATAAGAATGACGAAATTATAACTCACGAGTTATTACAGATGTTCTAATTAGAGTTCCTACAGATGCTCTCATTAGAGTTAATACAGATGTTCTAAATAGCCAGTAGCTTTATTAACACTTTCAACCAGCACTTGTACCACGTGCAGCAGCTCCAGCCACGAGTTTCTCCTCTCACTGCCCATACCCTGAATCAGCCCAGGAAGCTGACTCAAGCTGAAAAAATTTTTTCAGGGAAAAAAAAAAAAAAAAAAAAAAAATTCAACTTTATCTTTAAACCAAGATTGGTTTTGTGATCCAGGTCACGGTCTGCCTGTCCCAACACCTGGGCCAGCAACCTTGGGGAGAGCAGCCCGGTGTTTCCCCGCCTCGCGCGCGCCCTTTCCCGGTTCGCCACGCGCCTCCTCCCACCCGCAGGTCGGGCACGGGCGGCTCTGCGGGACAGGCCGGGGACAGGCACTCGGGCAGGAACGGCCCCCCGGCCTCCCGCAGCCGCGGCTGCAGCCCCACCGTGCCCTGCCCGCCCGGCCGCCCCCCCGGCACCGGCACCGCCGGGGCCGCACTCCCGCTGCCGCCGGCTCATGGCACTTACCGGCCCCCTCCTCCTCTTCTCCTCCCTACGGACGACGCTGGCAGCGGCGGCAGCGCCTCACGCTCCTCGCCTCGCCGCGGCCCCGGCACTTCAATCTCCCGCGGCGGCCGCTCCGCCCGCGTCGCTCCCGGTGATGCGCCCGCTGCCAGCCCCGTCCCGTCCCGCCCTCCCGCCGCGCCGATCCCCCCCGCCCGCTGTTGGTTTGTCCCGCCGGCCACACCTGCGGCTCGCACCATTCGCAGTGCCGGGGGGACGCCGAGGTGGGAAAGAGGGGGGCGGGGGGCGCGCCCGGATGCCGGGGCAGCGAGCGGGATGTAGCGCTGGGATGCTGCGCTGGGATCCGGCCCCGGTCGGCTCGGAGGAGCCGGACAGTGTCCAGAGAGCGTCAGGCGCCTCGTGTCGTCCTCACCCGCAAGGCCCGCAGTGGTACAGCCGAGAAACCTCTCCTTCCCCTCACCCAGCAGGTCCCAGCGAGGGGCGGGAACTGCCGTGTGCCGGCGCTTCCCTCGCTGCGCAGCCCGGCCGGAGCAGCCCGCTCCACCTCTGGGGTGCAACGCGAAACGTTTCTAAGCCTTTTCCTGACGGGCCATTTTTTTTCTTAGTGAGATAACAGCCCGGAAAACAGGTGTGGGGCAGGTCAGGGGACAGCCCGCGTCACGCCGGCCGCAGGGATCACGCCACAGCCGCACAGGTCGGAGGGGACATCCCACAGCCGCTTGCACTGCCGGATGGAGAAGGTGCTGCTGAAATGTGCCCTCTGTACGTGCGTGCTGCCGCAGTAATTGCGTGTATTTCTGAAATATAACCATATAAAAATAGCGTATTCTCGTATTTCATTGCTCTTCCTCGGAAATGCTCTAGCAAACATGAAGAAATATGTGAAATGTTTGCAAAGCAGTAGTGGGAAGGTTGTGAGAAGAGTAACCAAGTGTGTAGCAAATTCAACCATTTTTTTTGTCCCCTGACTGAAAAGCTCGTTCAGGCTGGGAGCTGGAAAGCCGCGTGGCCAGCAAGGCGAGGGAGGGGATTCTGCCCCTCTGCTGTGCTTGGGGAAGAGCCCACCTGCAGGGCTGCATCGGCTCTGCGGCTCCCATCATCAGAAGGAACTGATGGAGCGAGTCCAGAGGAGGGCTGTGAACTTGCTCAGAGGGTTGGAGCGCCTCTCCTGTGAAGACAGGCTGAGAGGATTGGGTTTTTTCAGCCTGGAGAAGGTCCTGGGGGGACCTTACTGCAGCCATTCGGTACCTGAAAGGAGCTGCAAGAGAGCTGCAGAGGGATTTTTACAAGGGCCTGTAGCAATAGACCAAGGGGACATGGCTTTCAACTGAAAGAGGGAAGGTTTATATTAGACACTAGGAAGAAATTCTTTACTCTGGGTATGGTGAGACACTGGCACAAGTTCCCCAGAGAGGCTGTGGGTTCCCCATCCCTGGAATTGTTCAAGGCCATGTTTGACGGGACTCTGAGCAACCTGATCTAGAGGAAGGTGTCCATGCCTGTGGCAGAGGTGCTGGAGCTAGAATCCCTTCTTCTATGGTTCTGTAAGTCAGCTGTCCTGGCCATGCTCCCTCCCAGCTTTTTGTGCACTTCCTCTCTGGCAGAGCATGAGACACTGAAAAGTCCTTGACTAAGGGTAAGCTTACTACTTAGCAACAACCAAAACATCAGAGTATTTTCTCATGCTGTATCCAAAACAGAGCATTGTACCAACTACTTTAAAAAAAAAAATTAACTCTATGCCAGCCAAAGCCAGGACATCATGGCAGAAGTGCTGGAACTAGGTGATCTTCAAAGTCATTTTCAACCCAAACCATTCCATGATTCTGTGATTTTCTGATCAGCTCTCAAACACATGATCAAGCCAAAGAGTTTAGGGGACATTAATAAATAAGTACTTCAAGCTAGCTAGCATCAATATTAATAGTGATGATAAAGCCTGGCGCTCAAGGGAACATAGTTTAAAAAAAAAAAAAAAAAAAGAGGGTGATCTGGTTAGGAAAAAAATATTTTAAGAAGTTGTGTATTTGCTTAGTAGTCCATGATGAGATTTGTGTCCTGTCAAACCCCAGCCTGAGAGACAAAGGATTTTAGAGTTTGAGTTGTCCCAACCCCTTCTGAACTGAATCTGAACAGCCTGATAAAGGTTTTAGTTTAATTCCTCTATGATGCCATTTTATTTGTGGATGTGTGTGGACAAACTTGGGTTTATTTCTGCTGATGAAGACTAGACCTGGATTTCATGTCCCTCATGCAGAACAGAGGTGCAGTTATAGCAGAATATAGAAATGGTTGCATTATTCTTACATGCCATTTATAGCTGACCGCATCTTTGTGCTTTATGCATGAGCCAAAGATTGTACACTCCCAGGATCTGCATTCCTTCAGTACATCTCAGGAAACTACAAAAATGCAGTCTGCTTGACTCTGAAATAATTAATCCTCAAAAATTTAGTAATCATGTAACATTTTGGCTTCTGGAGAGCTTTGGTCAAGGCTAGAATTTTAAAAGATTTAATGCCACATCAGATTCAAGGTGCTCAACATTCAGGTGGCCAGCACCCAAAAAGTGATGGGCTGATGGCACGGGCAGCAGCTTTATATCTCAGTACAACAGTGCTAGCAAAAGAAGGGCTGGTTCGAGTTTGTGGAATGAATTCCTGTGGGAGCAACTAATTAATGCTGTCCCACATAGAATGAAAGAGACAGGATAAAAGGGCTGCATGTGACACGATGGTCACACTTCTTAGTTATACCAGAAGTGTTTTTTACACTGCTGTGGAAGGTGTATCTTCAGTTTCTGGGCAGAATATCCCATTCTCTAATTCTCAAATTAGTCTCTAATTTGGGGAAGAATATTTTCATTGGTTGGATTTTATTTTAGACAAATGGTTACCACTCAGCATAACACAAATGACAAAAAGCATGTTGTGGTAAAAGCTGTTCCTTCCACCCTTGAGGAACACTTCATAAACTGTCTTGAAGATGGTGGTCTGAAGATTTGTAAAGTCAAGAACAGCTGAGAGTTGAGTCAAGAAGGTATTTGAGGAAAATTGAGGCTTTTAAAAGCTTTGAGAACTCATGAGTGGTTGTACTGTAAGCACAGAAGGAAGATGGCAGAACCATATCCATTTAAAACAGCGCTTTTAGTGGTGTAAGTCTAGAACATGAGTAACTGGCTGTGAGCTGGGGGCTGCCACTTCAGGTAATGTGAGCGGGTAGGTACATTGCACTAAAAAATTACTCTTTTCACAGTTTCTTTTTGTATAGGGTTTGTGTGCCAAGGTTTTGGCACAGGAAGCCCACAGGGGTGGCTTCTGCGAGAGGCTGCCAGAAGCTGCCCACACGTCCAAGGGAACCAATGCCATAATCCTGTTTACAGAAGTAACTGTATGACTGCAGCTAGAAAAAAACAGGAGTCTGGCAGCAGTGTTTGCAGAAAAAATATTTCCTGTAGCTTGGAATGAGTAAACAGTAACACTTGGAGGAGTGCTTTAAATCAGTCGTCGTGAAAATTAGTCTTAAGCCAGTGAACAGAAAAGTTTGGTTTAAAATTATTTTTTTATAGTAAATTACAGTTGTGTCTTAAAGACTGATTTTTCACTGTTTGGTAACCATTAAAATGTACTGATTATGGTCTTCATGCATAGTTTACCATTTATTTTTGATAGCAAAGAGGATATGGTATAATTACATACATCTGAGACATTTCAGACTTAAACATAACATCTTAATTTGTACATACATTTCACTATTTGGGAAGATGAGGATTGTTGAATTAATTTTTATTCTTTTTCCCCCCCCAGGCAGTTATTACACTTTTGCATGTGCCTCAGTATATGATACAGTTCTTACCAAACTCCTAGTGGATAAATATGGGAATTGAAAGAAAATAATGAGGAAAAAAAAAACCTCTTTATAGTTGCTTTTAGTTGAATAGGATTACTGCAAATGTATTTGGTCCTTCTTCTTAAGGAGATTGTCTAAATATGTTTTGCATTGAAAAAGATTTTATTAAAAAAATTGAAGTATACTTGCAGGAAGAGAACGTGATTGGTTCATCAGTTGTTCTAGTGTGTAGAACTACTAGAGATCATCCTGTAATCTCCACCTCTTTTTTATTTATGGATGGAAATAATGAAAAAAAACCAAAACAAAACAGCAGAGGTAATCCATTTAAGCAAGCTGATTGAATGAACAGAAATGAAGGGAATACTGCCACCTTGCTTGCAGAAAAAGATGCTTGTCAGAAAGTGGTTCAACGCTTCAGCAAATCAAGATTAATCCTTCAGCAGCTTGAACAGAACAACCATACTGCCTAATAATGCTACTTCTGTAGTATTAGTATTATTACTTTGTTTTGCTAAGCAAACACGTTTAAAATTAAATTTCAAATCAATCAACTTGATTGATTTTATTTTTATTATTTTATTTTAGAAACCCAGAGAAGTTACCAGGGAAGAACCATTTTTTTGCCTTACATTTAAACCAGGCACAAAATCAGAATCTTCCAGAAACCAGGTACCTCTCTTCATGTGTAAGGAGGCTGTGTGTGATTGGGGGAGCCTGTCTTTTTACAAGGCAAGAAAAAAAATATCATTAAAATATATAAATATTTGATACTGCTGCAGAATATTTATTCTTTGAAGTGTTTTGGAAGGGGTAGCAATTCGTAGCAGTATCAACTTTGTTTAAAGTAAGTGCGAGCGCATGAAATTATATTCATTAATAAAATCAGGATGTCACGTTACTAATAGAGCTCTAGTGGTAAATAGTAAAAATACAGAGATGGACTTGTAGGAGCCAATCTTGCTGAGTAATGTCTTTTTATATATATATATATATATATATATATATATATATATATTTTGTCATTCCAACTCTAGCCTTCTGTTGCCTCTGCTGTTCTGAGCCCCAGATCAAGTGAAAATCCGCGGCGTTTATAGGGCAGTGGTTGTCCTCTGGCTGGTAAGGCCTGGGCTGTAGTTCAGCTTTTGGTCGTTAGATGCCGGTAGCTCCCCGGGAATTTTGGGTGTTCAAGTGTGAGGTGAGAGCGCAGCAGGGACTTCGGACTGGTGTTTTGGTAGAGGAATACAGGCAGTGCTCTCCATGCGTGTTGTCTGACTGAAAAAAAAAACCCAAACACAATCTCCCTCCCCCCAAAAAAAACAACAAAACAAACCAAAACCACACCACAACAGAAAAAGAGATTTTTGACTGAAAATGAAGGATGCAGCCCAGCTCCAGAACACCAGACTAAATAATGTCCATTTCTCTGAGCCCAGTCTGTCCCCAGCCATTGTACTACAACAACTCTGAGGTGTAAATAAAGCAGCAGGGAATTGTCAGCTTGTTCTCCCATTTATTCTGCCTCTGCCAGCTGACTACAAATACAGAAATGCACTGTTTTGTTGGCTTGATGCCACAAGAGGCTCTTCGTGTGCATTAGTGGCTCCCTGTGCTGTGGCACGGTTAAGTCCCACTGCTGATGTGTGCAGGGACAGAATTATGTGCTTGTGATTAAGATAATGCAAAGGAGTGCCACTGATAGCACCTGCTTTGCTGAAAATACCACTGTGTTCCTGGGTTTGTCAGTGACTTCGAGTGATGCTCTTTGAAACTATACATTTCCCGCAGGCTGTGTTGCATTTCAGTGGGATACAGGCCTTCTGCATATTTGCAAGTGCAACATTCATGTGCACTTTTTGTAAGAGTTAGTATTAATTCAACTGATGATGACACTTTGGGGCATTTAAACTGTGTATGCCTCTACTACAGGATGTTTTCAGTGATTAGCCAAGTTAACTGAATAATGCATTAACTGAAAAGGAAAACAATTAAGTAAGGCTGCCATAGTTAACAATGTGCAGTTCCTCCCTTACTTTTAAGGGAGGCCCTAAAAGTAAAGGCTTAAGAGACCTTTTAAGCTTTTTACATCTCGGTCTCAAAGCACAGAACCTCTTGAACAAGAGCTTCCCCATCCATTTTGCAGATGAGGAAACTGGAACAACAAAATTTGATATGTACATGATCATGCAGGAAGTGTCTGATACATCTGGAAATGCAGCCTGGGTGGGTTCCTGATCTCTATTCTTGTGCCTTTGCTGCCACATTAATTTTTCCATTTGCTGGACAGCTTTATATGGTAATAGAGGCGTTGCTGTTTTTCACAAGACAGTCTGAGCTGATGTCTGAATTAGAACAATGGCCATGACAACTGTTTTCTCTTTGATAAAGTACCATAAAAACGCACAGTGCTTTCAAGCAAGCACATGTGTCAACAAAGAACGCAATGCCTGTTGCTTGACTTAAAAGTTTCCTTTGTGAGCATTGAGTTCAGACTTCACAGGATGCTACTCCATGGATTTCCACTGTTTTTTTCTGAAGTCAATGAGGCTGCAGCTATATAAGTGAAGTCTGAATTTTGCCTTCTAGTTTCAAAGTAAGCATTTAATAATCAAGTAGACATCAGGGTGTATTTTGTGCTGGCATTTAATGATATGCAGCACTGCATTTGAGGCTTTCACTGCAGCTGTGTCTCAGCTTGACTTGCAAGGTTGCTAAAGGAATGTCTTTATCTTGTGCCATATTTGTCTTGTTTTTTTTTTTTTTTTTTTTTCCAATTTATTTGCTTTAGAGAACAGAACCAGACTTAAGCATCTGTTTCTCAATGAGGTTGGGTATTTTTGGGGGGATGTGGGGGTGTTTTCACCCAGTGTTACAGATGGTTTCACTAAAGAACATAACAGTTAACTGAGTAGCCCAAGGTGATTCAGTGAACTGATGCTAAAAATGTTAAACTCTTCTGGCTCCTTGTCTTTTAAACTTGTCCAGCCACTAAATCATACGGGCTCCCAAAAGAAATGAAACTTTGGGAACTGGAAGTCACTTTTCATACTGTCTAATTGCCATTCTTATGTGCGAAAATTAGTATAAAAAAACCTGCCTGGGAATGCTACCAAAATTGTTTTAATAATGTTAAACAAACTCCTTGCATCAAATAATTTATTATCTGTTGACAGTAATTCACACGGAGTATACATAGGAAGAGTTGAGCATGTTTTACTGGACCAAAGCGGGAGTGTGTGAGGTGATGTTATATTGATCTGCCCAGCAGAAAATAGATGCTGTTTAAGAAAAAGACAACAGTTTCTGCCAGTATAAAAACAAAGGGAAGAATTCTCTCAGAAAAGCATCTTTTCTTGTATAATGATTTTAAAAGACAAATATTTCCAGTTACTCAAAAATTTTCTTTCCAGCTGTTATTCAAAGGCTTTCTTCTCTCTATGCTTTTCCCTTTCCCATTCTTTCTCTTCCAGTTTGGAAAGTGTTATGATGACCATGACAATTTGAGGCAGTTACTGAGGAAAGGTTTGTGATGAGAATCTGTTATTAGACTGATAGAGTGGTAAAAAATAACCATAGTTTAAGACACAGGTGTGATCTGGGGAAAGATTTGTTTGTTCAGTACCTTATCTTTGTTTGTTACTGTGTCACCTGGTGTAATAACAGAAAAAAACCCAAAACCTTGACATTTAATTTCCATTTGTCTGTCCAATTTCTCTGTCTATCCTCTGTTTTCAACTCTGAAAACAAAGGGTGAAACAAATGGAGAAAAATATGGAGAAAGCTGAATAGAAAGAGAATGCTAAAACTTCTTTCTTACATATTCATGGTGGGAGAGTTGTTTACTTTTGGGAGAGAGAGATGACTTCCAATAGCAAAACATTGCTTAAAACCAAATGAGAAAATGCTACTGCATAAATAAATTTTGCATATGAATTTATGTAAGACAAAACCCATTAAATGAAAATACGTACCTCAGCTTAAAGTTGATCTCACATCTTTGTGTCTTTTGAAAAATGTCATTTTATTTTGCACACCAACTTTTAAAACAAATTATGTGTCTTTCAGTTATGTGGTTTACAATGTAGTATTACCTACTGATGTAAAGGTATCTTTACACACACAAACCCACATTTCTTCTTATTTCTTTTCACTTTCTTAAAATACAAACTGTTTTATGTAAATGCTTCTCTAAATAAAAATCTTTCCTGATTTGTTAATAAAAGGATGATAAAGATATCTATTCCAAGATGGGCTGACATAGCTGTTGCATAATCAACTATTTCAGGATAATGATTCTTGCTCAGATAGGCTTTTCCAGAACAAAAAATCTGTTTACTCCAAAATAATAAATCTTTTTCCAGAGTAGAATTACTCTTCACTGATTAGGCTCTTGTGTGCTGAAATAAAATGCTTACCTGAGAATAGGTGGTTCAACCAAATAACCCCTTTGTAACAAATATTTTTGTTAGTTTCTCTGGTGCAGCTCAGGTAAGATGTTGGCATTCGCAAGGTTTTGATAAAAGGGGAAATTATGTAAGTTTTTACTGAAACAAGTGCCTACCTGGCTCATTGTATCATTCCTAACTCACTGAGACAGACAGTATGGAATTTCAGAAGAACAATAATTGGGAGATATTTCTCTACAGCAAAATGTCATGGTTCAGGTGGAGATTGCTTCACTTCTCATTCAGTAACATTCACATTCCATTCTCTTCAACATTATCTTATTTACTCTAGCAACAAACTCAGCTGATGTGTTTGGCTGGCACTGTTCACTTCTGCTTTGAGTCTTGGCCACTGGAATTTTTAACATTTCCAAAGGGGTTTCCGGGGGTTACAGACTCAGAGCCCTTCCTGCTGACCAGCAGATCATCATCTCATCCAGATAGTAGTCCAATGCTCAGGCAGCAGAGTGGTGACTGAGGGAGACAGATAATGGTCTTCTGCTAGATTAATCAAATAATTTCTGTCAAATTACTCAACCTTCCTCCACTGGCACTGGAACTGAGACTGTCTCTATTCCCGACAAAGAGTATTCCCCTATCTTTGGCTGTATTTTAAGCTTTTCCAACTTGTGCAGGCTATCTCTGCCTATTATTTTTCTGACATCATACATTTTGCTGTCAGTAATCCTGCAACACACAAATAATTTGTTTTTTATGTCTGTAATTTATGCTCCAGAGTTGAGTAAATTGCTGCACTTCAGACCCAATCCAAAGTCTAATTAAGTCATTGGAAACATTCCAGTTGACTTCACTAGGCTTTACATCAGGACCATAAGTAGTACTTGCCTGCCACTGAGTCAGAACTTATAAAAGGCAAACAAAGCAGAACACTTTTTTACCATTCTTAGTCAGAAAATGCCAAGGTAAGGGAAAACAGCAAAAAATAATCTGACTAGTTTAAATTGCAACTCTTTCAGCTCCTAGTCATAAATAGTGCTTCATTCAATTTAAAAAACAATAAAACAAATCTACTTAAGCATCACTACATTGAAGGATTTATGATGAAGTTTCTTTAATTTCTGGTTGGGTTTTTTTCCTTTATTTTAATTGCCTATTTAGTGGATTCTATATCATGCTAACATGAGTAAAGCTCTTGTGATTACTAAATGTTGCTTTTATTTTCAAAGTCTCATTTTATATGTTATGGACAGAAAAGTACTGTAGCTAACACCAAATGTGTAACTCAGTTGATGGACAAGAAAAATTAAAAATATAAGAAAAAAACCCAATATTTATTATTTCTTCTACAGAATCCAGATAGCAGTGTGAGAAACAGGGACTCTTGCTCCTCCTAGTAATGCTAACAATTGTGCAAACTGTTAAACCTCTCTTCAAAAAACTGAACTTGAAATGTTTAAAAGAAAAAACCCACCACACTGATTTTTTTCCCCCAGGGGTGCAGCAGATTCTGTAAGGTAAACAAGCTGTAGCACTGTGCTGTGGGTGCAGGTGGCTAATTAGTGCTCATCCCTATCTTTAATCCCAGGGGAAGGGAGAAAATCTTTTAAATCTCTCTATCAAAAATGGATGTAGTCGAGCTTGAAAGGAGACCATGACAAGCTGACTGTAGAAGCTGTGTGAACAGTTAATTCAATTAGATCTTTAATGCAAATATCTTTGGAATACAGTTGCATTTGCATATCCCTCAGCTAGGACTTAAGTCAACATTTTTAGTACATTTTTCAGCATTCACTCAAATTAAATTAGTGAAACATTTGTGAAATGTAACTTCAGCATCTAGAAAACAACAGATTAAAATACCATTTATGAACTAAATGAAAAAGAATATGAACTGAGTTTTAGGGTGCCAGGGAAGAATCTGAAGAACCTGCCAGAATCCAAAGAGCTGGATTCTCACTATTCTAAACAGGTCATATAAGGTCAGATTCGCAGATTTAATTAGGTATCTAATTTCCTTTGGGCTTCTTAGTGATGTTACAAGGATCTGGTTCCTAGCTTTGTAGGTCTTGGTTCTGTGGATGTTTCTCTCAACAGCATGTCCTTAAAAATAGAAAAATAGGGAAGGGGAGGAGGAGAGCTTTTAATGTTGGATCAGCTCTCTGCTCTGGTTTATTATTCATTTCCACAAACAATTGCCGTAGGACAAACAGGGTGTGGGCACAGACGTGGAAGTGATCAGGGATGAGGAAAGGGGGATGGAAGCACTTAGCTCTGCCAGTGTGACAAGTAGCCTTGGAACCAGAGAGCTTCATCTCCTCAGGCCTCATCTACACCACAAAGTTTTCCAAGTAAAATTGCCTCGTGTTCCCACACAAGTTTGTAAAGCTGGCAAAATATAACCCTTGCTCTGGGTGAAACTTCCCATAGCAGAGCAGCCCTCAGCCACCAACCACTTTGGTCATGACATGGCAGCAGTGGCGTCCAGGAGCTCCTGCAAATAGCAAACATTTTTTAAACAGTCGTTTTTTTATATAGGGGTGCATATCTAACAGGTCTTCTGAGAGGTGATGGCAAAGTGTTCTGGTTATATAGGTAATACCTACTGCTGTTTTGTTCCATTTTTCTATGGAAGTGAGCCCTTTGCAGTCAGACTGCTTGTTACTGGTACTGTACACTGTAATAATCTTTAAATGCTTTCTATCAGGAAAATCTTCCATTTAAGGACAACATATAAATCATAGTTATCAAGTATGAAATACCCAAGTTTAAAAAAAGAGAAAACATTTTTTATTCACATATGGGAATGAGAGGAATGAGAGAAAAAAGGCATTTTCTCTCTGTGAGCAGGTTTCCAATTGAATTGCATTGAGAGACTTGTCTGTTGGTGTTATAGCACTTACATTGCATGGTGACTGATAACTGCATTGCTTGGTAACCATTTGGACAGGAAAAACAATATAGTAGAGAAGCAGAAACACCTGCTGTAAACCAGCTTGGTGCACACAACAGCAGGAAATCCTTGTGAATGCAGCAAGTGCACGAGGTAGATACCATAGCAAAGAAGCCAAAACCAGGGTAAATATTTTGTACTAATTTCCTTATGCAAGATACTTGGATCAGTTGCAGGCTCCTGTGTTTAAGCCAACAACATGTTTCTTTTCTGTGAACACTGACAGTGGCATGTGGTTATGCAGAGAAGTCCTCACCAGGGAAAGCAGTGGAACTGAATGAAGAGTCTGTTCTTGTTTCTCACCTCAATGTTCAATCAAATACACTAAATGGAGAGAATGGGTTTATTTTTAAAGCTTTATTTGTTGTCTGAAGAATGTCTGCTGCACAAATAGGACGACTGTTTGCATTTTGGAGCTGGCATTTTTCTGCTATATCAGTTCAATTCTAGAAATGCTCAGTTAGATTTGCACAGGAGCATTCTAAGTCCTCACAATATCTGCATTTAGTGGAAAATTGAAAAACTAGGCCACGACATACAAACGTGTGTGTCTGTACTAATATAGGCTAGGCTAATGCATTCACAAACTTTTGATAGTAATTCTCATTCTGATGGCAGCTGCTGAGAACTTTGTGGAACAACAGCGTGATTTGGAAAAATAAGACCAAAATATGCATAATTTCAAAATTAGGAAGACTTCTGCTCTTGATTTATATTATTATCCTTCTTTATGCAGAAGTATCAGTAAACACACTATCATGATAAATTTCATCTCAGTCATAATGAATGTGGTTCTCTCCTCATCTGTGACTATAGCTATATAAACCATTATTATCAAAAGCACAGAAAAAGCTAAGAATTTTTTTCATATTTCTTCACTGACTCCATCCTCATCAAAATATGTTATTGCTGTTATCTGTACATCATTTTTCCTGAGATTGTAATTTCTGTCAGTTTTGAGTTTAAGATCTCTTTTACACACTGATCAGATTGGCTCTTTATTTCAACTAAAAGCCCTTATTCTGTGATTCTGTGATTATATAGATTTAAAAACCTTTTTCTTAAAACATTTCTAAAGATCCTTTACAAATTGCAATAGCTACTGTTGATAGATACAGGATGTAACACTATGGAATAACTATTTTATAAGAAGAAAAGAGAAATAATGAACAAGCAATTCAACCCTGCAGCACTAGCCCTTCTTTACTATCAAATCTTTCCATATGCTTTCAAACACCACTTCTATCTAGACTCTGCAAAATTTGAAAATAATGTAACTTTAGACTGAGAAATGTTGTCCCTGTCAGCTGTAGTGAGAATAATGTACAGGAAAAGGTGATGTAATGATCATATCACTTACATTATTCTCTCCCTAATGAATAATCTTCCACACTGAGGATGAGCTCACTTACTATTATTGGAGCCACATCTGTAGGCCACAGCACACTCTGCTGAATGTAGCAGAGTTTGGATGCTATATAATCTGTCTGTAGCTAACACTTTTCATTAGAATTGCAAAACCATTATACATACTACATATGGAGTAAATTTTTCTCATGAGGAATTGGACAGAATCAAAGAAACAAAGCTTTTATTCACAGCAGTTGTACTTGGGATTCACACACTTCCTAAGCACAGCTATGTCTTTCTTTGAAAACCAGTCCCAGACTATTATTAGTTTGAAACATCTAAAACGTGTGATGGATGTTTTCTGTTCTTATTTCAGCCAGAGCTCACATGATCAGTATAGTAGTCTAAGTTTGATTTCAAACTAAGGATAGAAAAATCTTCCCTATTTCCATTCCTATTCCTATTTGTACCTTCAGTGCAGACAGTCTGTGTGCTCAGTTGTGCAACTGTGTAACTGACTTATGTAATGTACTTTCTGTAAATGATGAATCATATTCTTTTTTATACCTGGTAATATGAGTACGACTGGGAGTCAATTTGGAACTCAAGAAATAACATAATTAAAGCCACTGAGTAATGTAATTCTGTATTACAAATGTCTTGAATACACAAGCTTTTATTAATATTAATGAAGCAGGACTGGACAAGGAAGAATACAGTGTGTGTAGAAAGTATAAAATAAATAGTCTGTCCCATAGAATAGGCACATTCCCTTATGCTGTTCTCCTCCAGTAATTGTACTGGCTGGAAGGAATACTGGGAACGTTTTAGGCTCTGATTCAGGAAAGGGTTAAGCACGTGCTTAAAATGGCACGTGTTTCTGTGTGTTTTGCTGAGTGTAGTACTAGCAGCAGAACATAACAGACCAGATTGCCTTTTTGTGGTGGCAGTGTGTGTGTGTGTCTGTGGGAGCAGTGTTTCTATGGATAACTATAAATTTCTCATTTAAGTAGGAATGAAGTTTTCTCATTTCAGTGTTTTGGCTCTGTACTCATAAAATCGGTTAGAGAAGTCAATTTTCATAAAAATTTTTGAACTAAAAATATATCAAGGATTGCAAAGGAAACTTGAAAAACATTCCTCTTCCAAATATGGTCCTAACACTGGGATCTTCCCCCTTAGCCAAACCACCTGTCATCACAAATCCCAAACTAGACTTATTTATGTGTGCCCCCACGTACACAGGCAACCCCTTGTGCAAGCAGTAGTTACACCGTTCCAGATTTGGGAAGTTTGCCTCCAGGGGCAGTGATGCCCCCCTCGGGCTGCCCCACACTGACATGGATGTCCCCATTCTCACAACAACTCTCCCAGCTCCCAGACCCCCTCGACTCCTCCGTAGCCTTCTGGCTCCCAATGTCCCCTCACAGAAGGAGCCTGTGCTGTCCCTGTGTGTGCAGGTGAAGGGGGTGAGTTGCTGGCCTGATCTATGGCCCAGATATGCGCCCAGATATCCTCTCTGTGGAGAGTTCTTCCCAGGTGACTCCTGCTGGACGCTGGAGCAGTTTATCACATTTGTGCTGAGGTCTGCTCCATCATCAGGACTTGCTGGACCAGAAAAGTTCCCGGTTTGGATTCAGCCTAGGAGGTACCATAGCTCCTTGAGGATTGCCTGCCTTCTATCCCTGTGATTATCTGTGGGAATGAAGCACCAACAACTGGCATTAGTGGAAGCTGGGCCACTCACTGTGAGAAAGACATTGAAGGACTGGAGCGAGTCCAGAGAAGGACAACATATCTGCTGAAGGGTCTGAGGCACAGGTCTGGTGAGGAACAGCTGAGGGAGCTGAGGATGTTTAGCTTGGAGAAAAGGAAGCTGAGGGATGACCTTTTCACTCTCTACAAATGCCTGGGAGAAGTTTGGGAGGTGGCTTCTTCTCCCAAGTAACAAGCAACAAAACAGCCTCAGGCTGTGCCAGAGGAGGCTGAGACTGGACTTTAGGAAAGATGGTGAAGGGTGGTGGCTGTGCTTCCAGGCAGTGGAACAGGCTGGAAGCAGTGGAAGTGTACTTGGAAGTGTTCAAGAAACATATGGTTGTGCCACTTGGGGTCATGTTTTAGTGGTGGATTTGGCAGTGCTGGCTTAACAGTGGGACTCGATGATCTTAGAGGTGTTTTCCAGTGTTATCAATTCTGTGATTCTGTAATCCTATGTGTAGAAATTCTCATTTGCTTACTAAAATTTGAACTGGACTCATTGCAATGCAGTGACATTTTGTCTTCCTCTCTTGTGCTTAACTGGTCATCTATCACTTCCATCACAAAACATTTTAAACTTTAATTTTTGGGATATTGATGTTTCTTCTAGATTTACTAATCAGAACCCACAGTGCTTGCCTTGACACATTTTATAAACATTTTTTATGTTCTGTTTCTATTAGCTCTCTTTCTCCTAGCTGTCTCCTCTCCATTTCCTTTGAGAGGCATCAAGACTGTTCCTCTGCCCTATTTCAAGACCTGAATAATTCTACAAAATTAATGCATGATGTCAAGTATGGGTAGAAATAAGCCATTATGTCCCTCATCACTGTATTAGTCATTGATTTATTCAGCTCACTCTCAACCTTCATACAAATATATCACATCTTACAAAATTTCTGTCTGTTGCTATTTTTAGTGGATAAACATAAGCCAACAAAATAAACATTTCCATTCCATAGTATGAGATAGAATGGAGGAAAATATATTTGGTTCCTCCTATTTATTTCAGTTGTCCAAGTGGTTTTTTTCTCAGTGTTTGTGTCTAGTCTTTGCCTGTGTAGACATATTTCTATAAATTGTAGAACAGGTCAGTTTTATTCTGTGCAGTGCAACACCAAGTGAAAGCATCAGCTTCTACACTCTGACTACAAGCCAGTGACTAATTTTCCTCTCTCTCAGCCTGCAAAATATTCAGAAGTATAAACATGTATATATGTGCATTTTTTAACTACAATATATTTTTTCAGGGAATGTGAAATTTCTATAATTGCACCAATGGGCACAATAAAATAAGAGTACAGATGATTACAGCTTGCACAGAGTGAAAGAAGTTTATTTTCCCATAGTGCAGCAGGTAAGGAAAACACATGAAACCTTTTTGTTGAAAAGGGATGATGTTTCCACATGTTTTACAAAAAGTACTTGTTTTGTAGGTTTTCTTAGTTCCACTAAAAAAAAAATCAGTCCCAAGAAGAATGAATGGAATACAAAATAGAAATGAATCTCTTTACTGTAAAGAAAATAGTAAGGGGGTAGAAGTAGATAAGTCAGAGACACTGGTCAGGCTGCTTTTGTTCCCTTCAGTCCTGCTTCAGCATTTACTTCCATGCCTCATTTCCAATCTCAAAGCTGAATTGTCTGCAGCAATCCTTGAAAGAGAATTTTTTTCCTTGATTTGCAATTTTTCAGTCAGTCCTTAATAAACCGGTGAATGACTTGCAAAAAACATGTGATGAGAATGTGCTTTCTTAGAAGCATCTGACACTGAAGTATCTGCCATGCAATCTGGAGTTTTTTGAAAAGTCAGGAGACTGCTTACTGCCTGTTATGCTCTATAGTAAAAGACAGTCCAAAAAAGAAGGTAAGTCATTGGAATTCTGGTATGGCTATAAAAAGAGACCTTCTTTCAAGCATAAAAATTATGAGTTCAGCTTTTATTCCCCCCTGTAAGAATCCAGATTAAATTAGTTTCTGAAGTAAATCTAAATGGTTTTGTTTGAAAATCAGATTGAAAACCTCAACATCTTGCATGATTTAAGTGCTTTCTTGTTTCATTTGGGTTTGACATACCACAAGAGTCAGACACTTTTGTGTTCATGTTTCAGTAAGCACATTACTCGGGATAAATCAGTATTTACACATGAAGTGTCTTCACAGTTAATGGTAAAAGGCAGCTACTTCTGGGCTTAATCATGGTTACTGGTTATCAGTGCAGAGCAAAACCGTGGGACTGCTAAGAGAGAAGTGAGGTTCAGCTCAGTGGAATACAGTTACCCAGGCCAGATTTTCCCTATTCATCTTCCATTTCAATCACAGAGTGCTACAAGATGTCTCTTTTCCTGTATGGAGCCAGCTGTATCCTGCTTACATACATGGAATCCACTGGGCTAGGACACAGGGGATACAGTGTCCAGCTCAATCTTGCAATGGTATTCTCCAAATAAAAACTCCTCAGAGAGACACACAATTTTCTCAACCATCTCTCTATGGCACCTAAGAACAATTGCAAATCATCCCACCATGTTTTCTCTGTCCAACATGAACTTCTTGATCCAATACCACTATTGTGAATATACAAGAAGATACATTCTAAGAAGCAAAATAGCAAACACCTAATAAGATATTTCACAACCAAACAACCCACTGCATACTGTTCTACAAGCTAAAAATTATCACAGTTCTAATTTCAAATTTTTTTTCAAATTGTGCAATAATACAGAAGTAGATTTAATTTCCAAATAAAGTAGTTTATTAGAACAGCTGGTTTCACACACAAAAGCTGTGAGTGAATATTAGCTTTGAGTTATTTCAAGTGCTTTGATATTCATGACTAATGTATGAATTGTAGAGAGGATGTTTTATAGATTTTATTTAGCCTAAGATATAAATTTGTGATTGACTCTTAAGTTCACTATTAGTAAACATCCATTTGCCATCTTTGAGAACAGATGTTTAAACTATCAGAAAATTAGCTGTAATTTTAGCTGTCTGATACACAACTAAATCCGATACACCAATACTACAAATATTGTAGCTACTGTTAAAAATCCCTGTACTACAGATAAGTAATCTGGCTTACTTTTCTATTTATATGATATATTCTGATAATTGGAAACTGAAATATATACGCTTCAGTATTTTTTTTCATTTCACGTTCCCTTTATTGTACCTCTACTTCTGACTGAGGAACGATTTTTGAAGCCAACAGCACTAAAATCCATGCAGTTCCTGAAAATGTTCTCCTCACTCAAGCTTGCTGCCTAGTGCCAGAGAATTAATAAATCACATAAAAGGGAGAGTTAAGGAACAACTTGGCAGCTTAGGAAGCACTGTCAGCCCCTCTGCCCATGGGTTCCCTATTATGTCTACTCCAGTGGTGCAACTCAGGGCTCTCACCAGATGTGATCAGCCGGATTTCCCACTTGGGCCAGTGGGGACAGAGAGCCTATTCATCCCTCTGCACCGTGCATGGGCAACTCCCAACCCCCCAGGCAGATCTCCAGGCACCTCAGAGCCCCATCTGGTAGCCATTTGGATCATGTGAACCCAAATATTATTTGAAACTACCTCTTTCTTCTTTCACTAGGTCCCATTGTTGTGATGGGACATGACAGCTGATGTGAAGCCCAGAACTTATTTCATGTTACAGCACTAGCAGCAAACAGTATTGTGAACTTCTTCCAGCCTTCTCAGAAGCTTGAAGGATGCTTGAACATGGAAGCTGCCAAATTTCATCAAAAGTTTAGATAAATTGATAGATTTAAGTATCTGTAAGATATTTCAAAAACATCTAGGAAAGGACTTGGGTAATTATTAACCACTTTGGTTACCAACATTAAACATAGCTGGCAGTGAAAGACATCTAAATTGTAGTTCTATCCTGGTGTTTGATGGGTTATAGCAGAATATGAACAGAAGAAATATTTCCATCCCTAGGCAGCAGTATCTTCCACCTCTCATTTTACAAGTTGGCCCTGTATTATAGATAACAATAAATGGGAGGAACTAAGCAGGTTTTTCAGATACTTCTCTGACTGTCACTGCCTGTAAATTATGGTACATCATGTAGTATTTAAGCTTACTTACGTAATACCAAGTTCCCCCAAATTTTAATCAATTTGTCAATGAGATTGCTGTAGAAATAGATCTGAAAACAGGAAAAGGTATGATATAATCAGAAGAGAAATTAGTCATGTTTGCTGCCTTGAGGTCTAGGCTGACCTGTTGCCACCATACACTCAAAGATCTTAATTAGCTGGTCAATTGTAAAATGCATGTCTTGGTACATGGGGAGTCTTCAGCTGTGCACAAAAAAATGGATTACATCAGCTTGATTTGGTTATGAAATCAAAGGGTAGGATTTTAAAGTAAGAATTTTAACTAAAGATTGACTGGAATGACTCAGATTAATAAAATGAGACTTTGTAAATACAGGGAAATTACAGTAGTTCTATGGTTAGTCTGAGTAACAAATGCCTTCTTTAAGAAGGTGAAGGTGCCTTAATTTTTGCCAGAAATTAAGGCTTACCAATTCAGAATTTATCTACCTTAGATCTTGCATCTAAACACAGGAAAATCTTCATCTCTCCAAGTCCACTACAGGTAATAGTAATCTCCTTACAGACAAGGAAAGCCATAGTTTACCTGCATAAATGCTAAGGAAAAGTCCTGAAATGTGTAGCTTGAAATCAGAGCTGTCACCACCAAGTTTCTTCAGGGAAACACCTGACTTCGATTCATTCCTTGAAGATAAGCTTGAGAAATCTACTTTTCACTGAGGCAGATCTTGAGCTAGAAGTATCCTGTTAACAGATTTAGCTCAATACAATAGAAAGCCAGTGAAAGATGCACAGGGTTTGCATCAAAATGAATGTAAAAGCTCTTAGGATCATATTCTGATATTGTCAGCTCCCCATCTCAATTTTGATGTCAAATTTCATTAATTCAACCCTATCCTAATCCTAAACTGTTTATGCTTTTGCATGGTGCCTCAGTGTATGACACAGGCTTGCATATTTAAAGACCTAAAAGGCAATATTAAGAACTGGTTGGCTCTTAGACCTTTAAATATGCCAGAGTGTTTCAGAGCACTCCACTGAACTGCTGTGAAACTTCAAGCACAGCTAAACCCTGTTACACTTCACTACTGCTGGTGCACTTAATAATAGGCCACCAGAATCCTCAAATGTGGTGCATGGATCACTTCACTAACCTAAACTCAGAGGTGGTGCCAAAGGAAAGATCCTACTCTGCCCCAAGGTGGGCATTTCCACAGCCTCCCTCAGGCTTGACATAGGCATTAGAGCAGCCAGGAAACAGCCCAGATGACAAAATGGATGTGGCTTAAAACTCTGACTAGATGGGAAGAATCTATCACTAAAGAAGTGAGCTGGAGTAGAATTCTTTCTGTATCGTATAATGATTACGTGGGCTTTTTAAGATACAGGCTGAAAATCTCCCTGGCAAAAAAGGGTCCTCAGACCCTGACCATGAGCCAGCTGTGCCCAGGTGGCCAAGAAGGCAAATGACATCCTGGCCTGGATCAGCAATTGTGTGGCCAGCAGGAGCAGGGCAGGGATTGTCCCTCTGTTCTCAGCACTGGTGAGGCCTCACCTGGAGTGCTGTGTCCTGTTCTGGGCCCCTCACTAAATAAAGTCACGGAGGTGCTGGAGCGAGCCCAGAGAAGGAGCTGGGAAGGGTCTGGAGCACAGGTCTGATAAGGAAGGAAGTCACAGAAGTCCCCTAACTGTGTGGAACAATGAACAATGGCATGTGAATGGATTCTTATTTTGAGAATATTGTTGTGACATAAATTTGTTTTAAAAGGCACTGTAAAAAACTAATATTATGCAGAGGCCTATAAAAGTGTAATTCACAGGACAAATATTTCAACTGAGTCAATGTAAAAAGTAATCTGCAATATTAGCTCATAAATGAAAATGAACATATAGAGACTTTTGTCTCCAATTACTCCCATAGCCAGAATATGAGACACTTCAGCAGAGGCCTATGCAAAGAATAATCTTTCCTTCAAAAAGCTCAAGATAGTGATAGTGGGAATCCTACAAGCCAACAGTGGGAACAGACTCATCAGTATTTGTGTGGGCATGCACACAGTCTGTCTGTGCTAAGCTTGGCTGAAGCCACTACTATGAGTCACTCACAAATTTAAACAAAAAGTGTTGTGGAAGATTAAACAGAGACTGAATAAGGAGTTCACAGTCTTCAGCGTGTGTATTTAAGATCCTGTTAATTTTACTACAGATTGACAACAGGAACAAAGCAAGGGAGCATTTAACAAGTGTTGAAGACAAATGCCTTCAGTGTTCCAGGTTTTGCCTCATTCTCCCTTCTACTCCTTGCAACAAATTGAAGGCACCTAAAATAATTTGTTTAAAATAAGTGTTTTCTCATCAAAAACTCTCTTCATATTTCAGTGTGGCTAGCTATGTTGGTGTAGTAGAGAACAAAATTTAAGATGTTCTATTTGGAAAGCTTATTGACAAATATTTTGAAAATTTAGGTCTCTTGCCATCTTCCTTACTGAGGAAAGCAGAAAGTTGAGAAGGAATATCTCCAGGTTTGTAGGTGGAAAGACAGCAAGATGGGGCATTTCTGACAGCTTTATATAAACCAAAGAGGTAGAAAGCAATAGCAAGTGATACAATAGCTGTGTTATTCTGTTACTTTACCGGAAATTCTGGTAGTTTCAGAAGGATGAAGAAAAAACAGAATTGATTCTTCACCCTTCCTACTCTGGTTTTATATATCTTTGATGTTCAAGACCTGGTACTCATTACCTGGTGCCTCCAGAAATGGTGGCTTTCTTGGTATCTAGAATAGATAAAAAATAAATACAGTTTAATATACTAGAAAAAGGAACCTATCTTCTTTGCCTTTTAGGTGACTGTCTAGTTAAGTTTGTACTCACACTGGATGTTTGTCAGCTGCCCCTCTGGAAGTAAATGCAGGAGATCGTTCCATTATCTTGTAAATTAAATTACATTCTAGTTAGCTGAGATGTGACACCACCAGTGTATTGCAGCACATAGTTCAATCCAATTTCATTTTTCTCATCTTTGTGTGCCACTTGTAAAATCCAGATGTGTTGCCAAGCTCTTCAAACACATTTCCAGCAGCAACATGAGCTGAACAAGAGCCTCTCATGCCTTGACAGACTCCTCAGGCAGCTGTGTGGGTGGCTTTGGAGTTTCTTTGTGGTCTTTCATGTGGTTGAGTTGCTGATGGGCTGTTTTGTCTGCTTTGCCCTCCTGGGTATCAGTTCCCTTTGATTTTGAGGAATTTACACATCTTTATCCATCTGAGAATACAGTTCTGTGTAAAACTCTTCTGAATTATGCAGAATCTACTTCTTTGTTAGAAAAATGTATCTATCCATGACCTGGATTACAGTGGGATTGCATAAAACTTCGAAATCTGACACTGAACATTTGATTTAAATTATATTTTTTTATCTGTATATAACAACAGGCATCCTTAAAAGGCACAACCTGATTATAGTTTATGAAATATCAACAGAGAAACAGGAAATAGAAATTAAATGTTTTCCTGTTTAGTTTCTCAAGCTAAATTTTGTGACTGCTGTATCCAAACAAATCATAGGTTTAAAAGATGTTGTGTAGAAACTGAATGGCACTGAATTGTGATTTTAAACAAACTGTCAAAATGTTAAGAATACTCTTGTTCTTCCTTTTTTCTTTTTTTTTTTTCCTCCTGTCTGTGATCCTAAGAGTTTAGGGGCACTGTTCCTCCCTACCTGGGTGCAAAATAGTACCACATGTAATCACATTCCCTCTTACTTTTGCTTTTTCCCTAGACATAATATATAACATAGAGTTATACTGCATGGTTAATATGCCAATAAAGATTTTTACAAATAGGTAAGATTAGTCCTGGGCTCCTGAAAATCTTTGCTTTGAACTGCCGAAGTGTGACAAACTGTTAGATGTAAAATCTTGGAGTGTTTGTCACCACTGATAGCCTGTTACCACTTGTTACTGAGCTGGGCACTGGCTTTTTCCCTGAGGGTGGCTGTTTGTCAGAGAAGTTTTATCACAGCAGGGTTCCTGACACAACAATGTTTACCGTGTAGCAGGAACAAATAAGTGCTCCTGGCATCTGCAGATAAATATGGAGAATGTGAACAGTGATGACAGAAGGAGAATGTATTTATGATAGCTCAGCTAATTAGTATGATTAAATTAGAAACAGATGGGATAAACTGCAGCATACAGTCTAGTATTTTTTCTTGACTCTGAGTTATTTTAGCTCACGTGATATTCTGAGTGAAATGGAAGAAGCCTCTAGGCTGAACGAAGCACACTGTTGTAGTAAGTAGGATGACATAGTAAATCTTTTTACCACTAACTCCTAGGCTGTATTGTTCTAAGTCTTTATAATCTAGGGATACAGGAAGTTCTCTGACAGTAGAAATAGTAGCAGTGAGCATATGTTTATTTCTCCCTGTGATAGACTTGCTCTTTTCCATTGGCAAAACTTTATTTTGAAGCTCTGTTAAAATTACAGTCCCATAAACTGGTTTATATTCCAAGCATAAATTTTCAATATACTGTTTTTTAAAAAGAAAAACTCAAGTAAAATAAAAAGCTCTACAGAACTGATACTGTAAATGACCACATAACTCTCTGTCTCTGTCTCTCTCTCTCTCTCTATATATATATATGTATGTATATATATGTATATAATATAACCAGGTCTTAATAATGACAGAGCTGGTTCTGTCCATCCATTAACTGCATAAACTGGAATTTACTGAAAGGGTTGCAGCAAAAAAAGGGGGGGTTACAGGTCTGCTGTGATGTACCAGTGAAGTCAAGGCTTATCCCTCTCCATTTCACACCATGGAAAAGTTTGTCTGCTTAAGATGAGTACAGGTGAGAGCTACCTAGAGATAAGTCTGGGGCAATGCTGGCCCACAGGAAGCAGGCAAAGCAAAGGTGAGAATTGTGTCTGTTTCTGTCACAGATGATACAGATCTGCTGCCTTTGTTCTCCATGGGATTAGTTTTACCTTTTGACCAAATCTATCAACCAAATCCGTGATAAAACACTGTTGAGCTGAGCGTGGTTATTATAATTTGCTGCTTGGTAGGCACGGTCTCTTTTCCTTTCATGAAGCAGCAAAGAGAGCAGGGAGGAAAATGGGATGCAGAACTCATATCTCTGTGTGAAAGTGCCTCTCAGTGCTTCATCTGATAAATGAACCAGTTTGTACTCTGCCCATCCATCTTGTAGAAGGGAAGGGCCTTGAGCCACTCTCTTGGCCTAAAAGAGATGAGGCATGGATGAGAATAATAGACTCATCAGCTGTTACATCAAAAAATGGAAAATAATTAGTAGACATTTTGTACTACAGTGGTTCTGTCTGTATTGATGATAATTTCACCATCTACCAGGCAGACTCTTAAGAGAACACTGCTTTTCAGTAATGGTGCAAGGCAATTGGATTAGGATCTATGAAATCATGGCTACATGAGATATTCAAACACACCATCCGAGTCTGCATTTTTCTATCTGTTGTGGTGCATTTTCAGGCAGATGTTGTAAATTAGCTATAAAAATACTAAAGGCAGGCCAAAAATCCATTCTGGTATTTTTGAGTGTGATGTGGAATCCACACAGACTTGCTCATACAGACACTGAAACTGATATGACTCAGCAAAGACCCTGAAGTAACTTGAAATTATTTTCTGCTGCCATTTGCCCACTTCTTGGCTTACAGCCTCAGCCACACATCTTATTAGCTTCCCAGAAATCTGTGAAGTGTAGAGCTCTGATGCTTTCCCTCAGCCACAATGAGACACGAGTGCTTTAACCATTAGTCTCCTTTAGCACACCAAATAAATATGGTCTAGTGAATTTGAATTAGGAGACTTGTCAATATAGAGTTGCAGCACCTTGGCAGTTACAGTTTAGAAGTAAAATTCCTGTGATGCTCATAAGGTAACTTCAAGGACGCAAAAATTTTGCTGTGTCTTTTAAATAAACTTGTCTATATCACTGGTGAGTTATCAAGTGTTGCCTATTGAATGCATAAAATATTGTCTCCAGTTATGGTAAAACATGCACACTATTTTAATCAATATTGAAAGTCGTTATCGAGAGGATTTTGGCTGTATCTGCTGACAGATAAATGTGCATGAATAATGTACATAGATATGCTTTTACTGCTCTGCCAACTTTCTCTTCTGGAAGAATAGATGCAGCTAATCCAAGTAGCTGTACAGAAAGCAGGTTTTTGCTCCTATTGTCCTGAATTGTTTGTATATAAAAAATCTAAAAAGCACAGTCCAAATCGTGGTCTTCTACTCAGCAGCTACATCAATGTGGCCATGTTGTTAAGGAACTGAGTTTGAGCTGTGTGATAAAATAACAAATTTGTTTCCAGCCTGATACCTGCGGACACATAAAGTGTGTGACAGCTGGTGATAATCTGCTATGAAAAATCAAACTCCCTTCCTCTCTGCCCTCACAGTGAATTGCTGACAGGTTTTCTTGATGCTCCCCTTAAAGTAGAAGAGCTGCAAGTATTAAAAAAAATACTTATTCTTGAGGGAAAATAGGTTCTGAAAAACAGGGAGTCCATGAGCATAAAGCTGCTATTTGGAAGCACTTTGCCTCACCGTCTGTGTGCGTCCCAGCAGTGTGAGGAGAGGCGGGCTGCTGTGTGTCAGCAGTTTACCTCATCAGGAACCCAATCCTAGGGGCTATTTATTGGCCTGACTTTCAGAGCAGTGATCAGGACACGAGTCTCAGCACTTTTTATAGTTTTGGGTGGAAGGACAGAGCTGCTGCTGTGAGGGAAGCCCAGTAAGTATCTCTCAAACAATCTCTTATCTCTATAAAGTGTCTCTTGAAACTTAAGTTTTAAGGAAGTTGAGCCATTTACACATGAGCGCAAGGTAATTTTTTTTTCTTGCATCAGGGACAGACTGTGTTAGAGGGTAGATGCAGCTGGAGTCTAGGAGAGTGCTAAGTGCATTCATCTTATAATTATAATTGAGGCCTACTGGTTAGGAGAAAAGAGATGGTGGTAGTGCTGCTTACTAAACATGCCCCCCTCAAGGATATCAGTCCAAAATTTTTCTTCAAAATTTGCTTTTTGATTTTTTTATTTATGACAGACCTTCCAGGTGTCCTTAACAAAACTTGAGTGATAATTACTGAGGTTTGAACATTGCTAGAAATAAAGTTTATTCATGCACTTGGAGCAGATTACCCTTTGAGAAAATGACAATATTTGAGCTAGCTGGCAAATATATTATTGTTGCTTGTAACACACCTGGTAAACTACATATAACCAGTGTGGGTTACTTCATTCAGGATAAGAGGACATAGTCTGAAGCTGCACCAGGAGAGATTCAGGTTGGACATCAGGAGGAATTTCTTCACAGAAAGGGTGATTAAACATTGGAATAAACTGTCCATGGACGTGGTGCAATCACCATCCCTAGAGCTGTTTAAGAAAAGTCCCATAGTCTGGTTGACATAGTGGTGTTCAAAGGTTGGACTCGATGATCTCAGAGGTCTTTTCCCACCTAATCAACTCTGAAATTCTCTGATTTCTTATTGTAGGCTGCTACTCTGAAAAAAATACTATGAAAATACATCTTGAAGTAATTCTGTAATAAAAGGAACTATCATGCAATTCAGCCTTGGCTAACAGGAGGAAATCAAGAGCTCACTTTAGTCAGTCAGACAAATAACTGGAATTCATAAGAAGGAGCACTTGGGTTAAGCCAGAATTTGCTGTATATACAAGAAAAGATTTATCCATATACTTTCTTTCTTATAACTGATGTCAGTTGTGTACTGAAGTCTGTTGTGTGATAGTCTGTTGTGTACTAAAGGATGTCTATTTGGCCATGAAGGCCTAGCTCAGCCTTTACAACACCTAGGAAGCAGGTGGTTATCCCATCAGGATACCAATGTTAGGTACCTAGGCCCTGAGTTGTGTCCCTGGAGAGCCAGAGCTCTGAGCAGGTCACTTTGGTGATAGTGTGAGTGGAACCTGCATGTGATGGGGAGCATTTGCTCAGCCCCCTGCTTAACATCACTGCTGCTGTGTCAAGTCTTAGTGAGACCACAAGCCCCATTTTGGCTAGCAATACAACCTTTTCCATACAACTACATTTTTGCTATATATTTTTCTGGTTATTGTACTTAGTCTACATCATTTAAAAACTTTCCATGGAGCTTCTCTGTCTTGCAAACATAATGTTTGTTGCACCTGCAACAAATGTTTAGGTGTATCATACATCTGGGTGTATGCTATCTGTGGTTATAAAACTTCCTTTGTCTACGTACTACAATGTCTGGAATGAATAGAGTAAAATAGCATTCTCCAGCTTATTTGCTCTCTATATGACATGTGCATATGTTCTCAGTTTTCTCCAAAGGGACTGCCTTTTCAAGTGCTTTGCATGTCAAGAGATACAGGGCTAAGTGGAGGCTGATGAGTTACACAAGATGCAATAATATTTCTTTCTAGCTCCTCTTTCAGTGGCTTCCAGCTCTACCCAAATAATCAATGGATAACGAACCTTGTAAAAATACTAACACTGGCAGTGTAATTTTTGAGATTTAGAGCAATACTGAGCCTAAGGTGGCTTGAGGCAGAAGTATACAGTTCCTTAGGTATGCTTCCAGCTATCTGTATCCTTTCCTAATGTTAATTTTTACATAATTGCTTAAGAATAACAATGTACTTGCTATAAAATAAAGATCTGAAGTGTTTATTACAAAAAGAACTACACTGAAGAGAGAGCTACATCGACAAGTCTGGAAACAACCAAAAATACAGACTTCTGTTTCATATGGTGGTTATTTTCTTTAAACCAGAATAGCTAAGAATTTTCTTAAAACAGTATCGAAATCCTGTATAGACTGAAATACCACAAAGTGTCTGCAAGAAAGATTTTAGTACAATAGATTAACTGAATGAAACTGGAAACACCAAAGTCTAGTGGCTTTTTAAAATTGTTTGGAGTCAGAAGGCCCAAGGTCTCCTCTTATCCTGCAAACAAGCAGTTTCAAAGAATGTTTATCAGTATGAAAAAAAGCTATGTATATATCTATATCTATATCTCTAGATGTATGTATGTATGTATGAGTTCTGCATGACACTGCTAAATGACTTGACAGCCGTCTCTAAATGTGTGTTTCTGATACCACTGCTCACTTTCAATAATAGCACAAATAAAGTTTGGATTATTCTGCACTTCATTCAGCTCAAGTGTAAGGTAAGCTGCAGCTGGGATTTGTATCCATGAAGATGGTAGGGTTTCTTTCTCTCCCTTTTAAACAAATTCCCTTGCTATCAATGATGCCAATTCTGTAAACAATATGAATCTGAGTATAAATTTAAGCATTTTAAATCTAATGTCATTAGCTCCTGTAGATCTCAGGCAGGTTTTTTTAAATTATTTGCAGACAGAGTTCTCAGCTACATTAGGACTAATAAGCTTTTCTCCCTGAGCCTTTCTAAGCAGTTAATCCTGTGCAAAATCCACTTTCACACTCATGATAGCTCTTCTTTTCTTTATTTTTCTTTTTTTTTTTCTTTTTTCTTCTGCTTATTTGTAAAAGCTTTTTTAGGTTATTTTTAATTCATTTATGTATCTAAAAATACAGGAATGTCAGGTTGGCTATCACAGGTTTAACCTTACTGCTGAGGTTTGGTTACAGGTAATGGAAACAATATAACCATTCTAGGGTTTTAAAGTTAAAGTTTAGCACCTTTGAAAATGTTCCCAAGTACAGAGGAGTTTATTCCTAGCTGTGGCATTGGCATCTGCTACTATGTTTTCTCTTTATTTCATTTTTTCAAAACCGGTGAATGCAAATATTTGTGAAAGATGAAATTTGTTCAATAGTCACAGAAATTCTGGTATAAATACATCTGTGGCCTCTGAGAAGAACTTATGTATAGAACAACATGAGCATATAGGTTCTCTATGACAGGTATTTTTCTGTTTATCTCTTCAACCCTTAACTTAATCACCTGGCTTTTAAAATTCATTGTCTATATGGTGTTAGAACTTAGAAAGAATAAACCCTGTAAGTTAAAGTCCAACATGTTAATTTTCCTGAGTAAGCAGTAAAAAAAATTGTTATGTCCCAACTAAAACTGAGAACTGTAGTAGTGATAAGCTCTTTAATAATATTGATATTTTAATTGATACTGGTAGGATTCAAGGCCAACACATAACAGTGACTTTGCAAACTTCTCCAGATATTTCTGTACATGGACCTTGTACAGGCACAGATGGTTCCTCTTTAATTGTTGATTACAGTCTAGATCAGGCTCTCTATTTGCAGATTCACAAAACATTCTTTATGGCAGTGCAGCTATCTGCCCAGCAAACTTTCATTTGCTGGTTTTAATTCCTTATCTCTCTATGACCCTCTGGAAGCCACCCAGAGACATCTTGAATTCCACAAGTTCCTGCATTTTTGTGGCTCAGCAGCTGAAAGTTGTTCAAGGTTCTAGTCCTATCCAGGACCTGATGAAAAAACTTCCAGAAAGATTATCTTGAAAGTCTGTACACTTTCACACATGCACAGACACAATCACTTTTATTTTCAGTATAAAATGTTAACTGAAGTTTATCAAAGTTCTATTATTTCTTCAGCATGTTAAAATACGAAGAGTAAAATCTATGTATGTTTCCCAGCTTATATTCTCTTGGTTTTAATCTGCATTTAAAACTAATAGGTTTTAAGAAGGGTTTTTAAAGAAGTTGAAATAAAATTCTGCTAAGTTAAATGAATATAATTCATACTGCTCTACCTTGTGTTGGGATTTGAGAGGCCGTAACCATGATTTTCCCACAGATTTTGATGTGACCCGGACAGCAATAAAACTGCCTATGGCTCTGAAAAGCCATGCTTCATGCTTGCCTGCCTAGTGTCGTTGGCCAGAATAGCTCTTCAGAATAATTGTGCATATGTGTACTGTCATCCAAAATAAATCAGTGATTTTGTGGAATAAAAATGTCACAGTAGGGAGTCATTGCAGGCTGACACCACCATTCCAGAATAGCTGCACTATTCACTTTTCCTGTGAAGTCCTGCAGTGTTGTCCATGCTTTGCCTATGTTTTATTGCCTTCCCTGATCAAAAACTTCCACTTGCTTGCATAAAGTGGATTTTAAAAGGGAGAAAGATATTAATGGAAACCCCCAACCTCTATGCTAGCAACAAATATTAGCTCAAAGCCTAGATCATTTAAAACCAGTGACATTCTGGAAAGGTGCTTCTCTCCTCACCCCACCATCACATACAGTGACACTGTTTTTTATCATGCACGTATCTATTATGTGTAGAAGAGTTTGGGGAGAAGGGACCTTAAAGATTCTCTAGTTCCACCCACCCCTGTCATGGGCAGGGAGGCCACCCATTAGATTAACTTCCTCAGGGCCCCCATCCAACACCTGAACACTTCCAGGGATGAGGCATCCACAATTCTCTGGGCAACCTGTTGCAGTGACAACACAGCATTTCTTCCTACATCCAATCTAAATCTCTGCTCTTTTAATGTAAAACCATTCCCCCCATCCTATCTCCATCATGTAAAAAATTGCTCTTCATTTGTTTTATAAGCTCCCTTTTAGATACTGGAAGGCTGCAATAAGGTCACCCTGGAGCCTTTTCCATACTGAACAACCCCAGCTCTCTCAGCCTGTCTTCACAGGAGAGGTGCTCCAGCCCTTCATCACCTTCCTCTGGACTTACTCCAAGAAGTTCATGTCCTTCTGATGTTGGGGACCCAGAACTGGCCACAGCTTATGAGACAGACTGGACAATGTTGCTAAAACTAGAGGTTGATGAAGAGCTAGGAAATAATTTAGAATAATATGTTGAGAATACTTGAACATAAGAACTGCTCACATGAAGACAGATGAATCCATGTTGCCTAACTTCTATCTTGGAGCAGCAGTGACCAGTCAGAAATGCTTAGGATAAAGACAATAAGCCAACAGACAGTACTACCTGCTTGTTAATTCTCTGAGCTTGTGTGCCATCATGTTCAAAAGGAGCTGGAAGATCAGGTGACCCCTGTCAGTGTACTAGAGCAAGCTAAACAGTTCACCCACGTTGCCGCATTCAGATGTTAGGTCAGGGTATGATGTGCTAGGACAAACAGAGTCATCACATACTGGATTTGGAAATTCTTTCAGACAGCTGCTGTGCCAAGGCCAAACGGAACCCAGTGAGATAAACCTGACTGTTCAAGGTCAAAACCCAGGAAAACAAGGACTCTGTTATTTAGGCCAAGTGCTGGAATGAGATGGGCTGGCCTAGGGATGTATTCATTTTCCCATCGGTTTGCATCTTCTTGTTTGACAGAGTGTCCCAGAATGTGGAAGGTCTGACTGAGTTTTGTTTTTCTCATAGTCTCAGGACAATATTCATAAAAGGGGACTCTGTGAATTCCCAGATGTTAAATAATTTCATGCTTCTGCCTTTCCCTGACACATACCTGATAGGCATAAATAGAGAAATATTTTCAGAGTCTTTGCCCTTTCTGCATAAAACTTTGTGGGAATCTAATTGCCTTGAGATGTTTATGCTTTATCAAATCCAGCTGCATGGATGCAAAAGGTATTCAAGCTGACAGAAAGATGTGCAGAGAGATACTGGGATCTTAATGGTTTTGTTTCCATTAGGACAAAAAGTAAAGAGAAATTTTATTAGGCACTCTTAAGAAGTCCAGTAACCTTTCGGCTTTCCAAACTCCTAATGATAAAGGGAAAGTCTCAAAATTGTTAATGCAACAGGCCTGTCCCATAGCTTCTCCAAAATGGGCCTTTTTACGTGAGGAGAGTAGTTCAGCCTGAAACCCGAATTCCATCAGAGTGCTAAAACAAAGAGCTCCCATTCTCAGACAATGCCTTTAGCTTAGTAACCACAGGGAGGGGAGAGATGTATTATTGCTGAGGTGGGAGGTATCAGGATTCCAGCAAGCTGCTGCTCATCTGGAGTACACTCGCTCCATGTGCATCCCATTGATTCCTCTGTTGTACTTAAATCCTAAGAGTCACAGTGGGTGTGCAGTTAAAAAAGAGGGTGTGTGCATGCTCTGAGTTCTATATATGAGTGCTGGTAGTGCTTTTCAAGGTGTCAGAGGCTGTTTATTTAAGAGAAATAGCTGCATAGCATGACTTTAATTTGTAACTTGGGCAAGAAAAAATACATTCTGGAAGACATCTCTAGAAAGCTGTCAATCCTAGTCTTTTTTTAGCCATACAGGTATCTTTTTCATGTATTATTGATTAGATCATATTGGTCTTCAAACTGGATGTGCTGCCGTGGAAGCTTTTTCTGTCTGACAGCAAAATCATTACGACTACCATCACAGCTATTACCTTTGCTAGTAGTCAAAGTAAGAAGATAAAGTACCAGCTGGAAGTAAAGGCTAGCATTTTGTAGATTCCCAAAGCCTGTGACTGCCTATCCTCTCTAGTTTGTGAGCCCTGGAAGATGAAAGAGATTTTAAAATACTTCTGGTCTTTCTCCTTACAAAGAGTGCCTTGAAAAGACAGCATGATTTAAAAAAAATCACTCAGGTGGAAGACTGGTCACAGATTTTTCTGAGATTTAGTAGGTTATTTGTGGTTCTCTGTCAGAAACTTATATGTGGAGAGAAAAACATAGCTGTATGCCACAGGGTTAGCTGGGAAAGCAATTTGTGATGCTATCAACCAGAGCAAGAGGTTGTGGCAAACTCCCTATAGGTATCAGGAAGGATAATCTGAGTATAACACAAGGTGCAGTTTGACCAGGTTGAGCAGAGAGCACTGTAGTAACTATCTGGCTGGCCTATGTAATATAGGTTAAACATTCAAAGGACCTAAAATTGCATTATGTGTTGCATTGTGGTGTTATGGTATCACTGCTTACAAGGTATTCTTGTTCCAAGCAAGATTGGATAGGATAGGAAACCTGGACCTTCTCCTACTGTGGAAAAAATAGAGTTTCAGAACCTGTTTTATGTATTGGCAAATTCTGTAGGCATTACACCTTTGGAAGATTTAGGACAAAAATTAAAAGTGCTTCTTTCTGGCAATAGGGAAGATACTTTAAGTACCAAGCTTTTATTCTGAAACTAGGTATAAGGAGACACATTAAGAACAGCTCATCATTTGGGCTATGCAGGCTCCTTTTTACAGACAGATCTTTCTCCAGTGCCTGTGCAACTCATCCCTGCAGGGACTCTGACCAGCTCCACATTGCTGCTCATAGCTGACATGCTGACACTCAGTGGTAGGTGGTTTTTTTTTTTTGAGCCAAAGTATCTGCAGGCACTACAGGTGTATTGGCCAGCATTCTGCTCTGTGGGTCCCTCTTGCCGTCAGTGTTGTTGTTGTCACTTTATCTTTGCTTGTTTCCCTGCTTCTACTAAAGATGCTCTTTAATTGTGGTGGCAGCTAAATGTTGGGAATTTGATAGCCAAACACTGAGATGCCAAAACAAAATAGGCCGTGTTTGAAAATGTAAGGTCTCCATCCTAGTCCCATGACAGTGTCCCAGCATCATGCAGTACTGAAAGGTTGCTGAAAGCCCTAGACCTTTGTGATTGGCCCTACTTTGTTATCTCTTGAATTTCTTTAAAGCACTGTCCATTGTCTTCTGCCAGTCACTCCTGATGAAGTGTTTTTCTCATTAGCAAGGCAACCCCATGTGTAATCCTGCCTGATTTACAAGAGAAGACACACAGCAGCCTGGAGCTGAAGCTGCTCCACTTCTGGAATGACTCAGAAGCAACAACATGAGTGGTACTACCAATATTAAATCAAAACTGCTGGTAGAGGCAGCACTGGGAGTGTTTGGGGCCTGTTTCAAAACACTTGTGTTCAAATGGCAGGGAAAGGGTACAGCAGAGAAATCAGGTTTCACTTCTAAAACTACAGCTGAAGACAGATACCAGTACCTGCTGTGGAACTGAAAGTACTGAAGGCAGAGGAATGCATTTATGTTGTGGACAACATCAACTATAAATCTTAATTGTCTGTGGCATTTAATAGTCTAGAACTCAGCTCAACTTGTAGGCAGCATCTCCTCACCTTTCACTGCTGTTAGCTCAGGCCCTGACTTGTTTGGAGAATTGTCATTTGAAAATATTATGTATGCCAGCAATTATGCCAAACTGTTCTGTCAGTGGAGTGGATCAAGCAGTCAAAATGATGCAGCATTTACAAAGTGCTTAGTTTCTCATTTGCTTACTGCAGCATATGAATAAACATTAAGCCGTGGTCTACTCCGAAGGAAAACTTTCCCACAAATTCTTAGCACTTCTAACCTATATTTGGGAAAAATATTTTAAAAATCGTTGGTGGTGTGCAGCTCCAGCTCTGGGGACACACTGCACTTGGAAAGTGATTATTGGGCTGGGACACCCTTCTTTGCTGTTTCCAGTTCAGGATCCCGATGTCTCTCAGGCTTTGCTGACGAAAAAGGGTTTCCTTCCAACAGCGCTGTGGGAAAAACACAGCTCCATTTGAATATTGTCTGTATGACAGCTTCCTCGGGCTCTACAGCTGACAGCAATCCTGATTAAGGGCTACAGGTTCAAAAAAAAATCTCACAGTAGGCAAGGCCCTGCTGACTTTTATTAAAGTCACTCACATGATGACTACAAAATAAAGAGTTGGTTTTCCCATATAAAGACCTGTTTGAGAAAAGGTCTTCAGGAAGAATTGTTTAAATACAAACTAAGTATTGGAATTTTTTAAAAAAGCTGCCACTCAATTCACACTAGAACAAAGTCAGAATCTTTCATTCAAGGATTTCTTTTTTTCAATAGAACATTAGGTAGATTAGCAAAACAAAAGCATTCATAGCTCAACGTCCCTGCTGCCTGTTGTAGCTTTTAAACAAACCCATTTTTGAGTTTTCCTTTTGTAACTTTTTCCCTAGACTGATTAGCCAATGTTTGTTGTCTGTAGTTTTGTAATTTCCACATCTTGGGAGAAATGTAAATTAAGGCAACTTTATTATCTTGGAGCTTTGTATTTCCGTGAAAAAAAGGCAAAAGGTTTACTGTTAAGGCTATGTGTGAAAAGTCACCTTCTCATATGTAGAGAGCTCAGCCCTCTGTCTTTGTTTTGATGTGGGTGTGGATTAAGCGTTTAACAAAAAGTGTTGGTAAAGTTCACACTACCTAATGTTTTTGTGAAAGCTTTCTTAAATACAAACTTTCTAATATAAAACATAATTCAAGGCTTCTCAATAAACAAACCTCATTGATACTCACCTGGGAGCCTTTACTCAATTTTAATACTGTCTGCATCAAAAAGACATTCTGTCTTTTATATGTGAAAGCTTGGATGATTTTCCCATCCCTAACACTTTTTGTAATAGAAGACATTACTTCTTCCTGCAAACCTTGGTTTATTATATTGCAAAGCATAGCAGAAATAGATGGAATTCAAGAGGTTATTATGGAGATATTTTTGAATAAGAGTCTGAAAATATCAGATTCATTTTAGAGATGGAACCAAATACCTGGCAGACGTATTAAAATAAAAGTAAATAAGTTAAGAAGCAGAAAGGAAATAAATCTGGTCTGGTTTCATTGCACCAGTTTATATGCTCGTGACCAGACTGAGGTTTGTGTTAACTGTATTTCTGTTGCACTGAAAATAAAGTTTGTATTAATTTTACCCTGATAGAGTACAGCAATACACAGCTTTTCTTTTTTAAATATAAGGGATTAATAGTTTTACTAGGAAACTTCTGTGGTTTGAAAACTCCCCAGAGAGAGGCTTGCTTCCATTTCTTTTGCAGTCAGGTTAACATCCCTTCCTACATCTGCATGGTTATACCATTCATACATGACAAACATGGGCAGGTCATCATGATTTGTAATTAGGACATGTTTTTAGGACTCAGGAAGGTCTTATTTTCCAACACCAATTCTATAACTGATTTAATGAATAATTGTGGGCAAATCATTTGCTCTTTCTACTTCAGATGCTGCATTTATAAGATCTCACCTCAAGAATAACATCCAATGAGGTTGTGTGTGAGCTTTCATTAATATAAGAATGTTCCTTGTGTTAAAAATGTTTAAAATTTATCTCACAGATATTACAGGCAATATCATTATATACTGCAAACATTTTTGAATGTCAGTGGACTGAGACTTGGGAATACATTCTGAGCTAGAACAGTAAGGAGTTGACAATTTTCCTGTGGGGTTTTTTTGTCCTTAATAGGAGAACCAAGCTTGTCTCACTCACACTTTGGATATCAATATGACTGCTGTCTTGAAGGATGGGATTGGTGACTTGCAGAGTAGGAGTTGTGAAGTGTTGCCCTATGAGGGTAACTTTCTGCAGGATGCAATAGAATTCTGTGATTTCTAGCAACACTAGTGGCAATTACAGATGAAAAATATTGCCATTGCCCTGGAAAAACGGGGGCATATACTATTAATTTTGACTTTTTCTTCTTTGTTTTTTTTTAAGTTAATATCTATTATTTCTATCAAGAAGTAACATTCCATAGTTCTTTGCTTTAAGAATAGACTTACAGGGGAAATGGGAATAGTCTGTTCAGATTTTCCACGTTCACTAGGCTAAACCTATCTGTCTAATTGCATTCCACAGCATCCAAACTGCAGCAGTGATTTTAAGAAGCCCCCGAACAACTAACTTCTCTTTGCAACTAGCTTATCCTAAAGCATTTAAAATGTATCTTTGTAGAGCCCAGTAAAGCAAACACTTCACCCAGTTAGTAATTACCGTGAGTAATTAACTGTTTACAGTGTTCTCAGGAAAAGCGTGACATTTTGTTAATGTTCTATAGGAGCAAATATAACCAAGGGAGAAGTTTGTTGTGAGCATCGCAGAGATAGCTGACACAGAAGAACTAGGGGAGATTGTAATGTGGGAGAAAAGGAAGGAAGATTAATTACTGATACATTCGTTTCCTGGCATTCACCTTTATGGTTTCAAATCTTGTGGTAGCATCTCTCCTCCAACCCATGAAGAAATATAGAGGTCTGACTCCTGTAAATTTAGTGAGTTTGTAACAAAGATGTGTTCTGTAGATAGCATTTTTTTGTTAAAAGCAGTGTTTCTCTTGGGTTTTCAGAAGCAATTGCCTTTTCCAGGTGCGAGATTTCCATTTTACTTAACCCAGCACAGAATTACCATTTTGCTGGCTTAGTGAAAACTCTGCAGCAACTGAAAGTAATATTCCTATTTCATTTTTCTGATTCTGACTGGGACCTTTTTAAAAGGATATTCTTCTGCTAATAAAAGGGAAATTATTATGACAAAGTGATACAAATCTCATAAATGCCAGGCCGCTGTCTGGCTAAGGGCAACAATACATATTAGCAGCAGGACATTGATCTGATGTGTATTTCAGTCTTGCACTTCTCTTGGGCCAGGGTATCACCTCTCCAGGGAGGTCTGCCTAATGTTTAAAGAAGCTTTAAAAAGGGAGAGAAAATAATATGCATATCTTGGGAGAGAAGTGGGAAGAAAGAAGTGGGAAAGGCAGCTGACTGGAGAACATACAGCAGTAGATAGCATAGTAAGTTGAAAGCAGGGAATAACTTGGCTCACAGAAAAAGCCTTTGCTTTCAAGAGCATCCAAAACACTGCCTCCTCCTCCTCCTCCTCCCCTGTGCCCTTCTCTCTGCTGGCCCAGGGTGAGCCACGCTGCTGCCACAGCAGCCCGGTGGTTCTTCCTTTCCTGCCAGAGCCCAGGCTCACCGGTTTGGGCACGGCAGCTGTGGAAGGCAGCTCGGAAGGGCAAGGCTGTAGGGCAAGAGGTGGTTGTCTCAGGAGGTGCCTTAGCAAGCAGATGATGCAGGTATTAGGGAAATGAAGGGAAGGGCCCGGAGGCAGTGCTTTGATGAGGCTCTGAGGAGTGCAGAGAACCAGCTAGAGGTGCTGGGGGCTCCTGCTGGAACATGGGCAGCAAGATTGCCTGGATGAAGCCTGCACATACACT